>NC_083859.1:5810000-6130000 GCF_029169275.1 Apis cerana | reverse complement strand
GCGACAGGCAGATTTTAGAATCAGAGCAATAGGTTTTGAATATTATTCTTGTGATTTTGAAAATATGCTCTGATGAAGGAATCGCCTGAGAGTATTTCTATTCATATTTCTATTAAATACAATTACAATGAATTCCAATTTCTTTTTAAGTTCAGTATTAAAAATTTTATGTACTAAAATTTCAATAACTTCAATTAATGTTCAATTAATGAAATAAAATATAAAATAGAGTCACAAATATTTTTGAAATATTATAATAAGAATTTGACATATATAATATAATTTATATAATTATACAATTTGAAATATATAATAATGCAAAGTCAAAGAATGTTAGCCCGTTAGATACAAAATGAATATATTAATATCTTTTTAGCTCAGGATTTTCAGATTTAACCCTTTCCATGTTCATTGTCAGGATCTCATTCACGTGCTCAGGTGCTACTTGAGTGAGGGAGAGGCAATGGATATGACGACTTTAGTTGATAAGCTAATACAAATTTTTAGCGACTGATGATGCATAGCGTATCGTGCACGACGTACTTTCCACATTGTGTGTGTATGGTTAGGCTGTGGAATTGCGTCGTTTCATTTATCATATATTATTTCATTCCTTATTCAATCAGAATTTACAATCATATTCGCAATATTTAATTGCGAATAACTAATAAATTAATAATATGCAAGATTATTAATTTTTAATCTAAAATTACAATAATGATACAATTTTGATTCACAATAATGATACCATTTAGTCTAATGACTAATCTTTTAGAAAACATGACGTATTCATAAATTTTCACAATTAAAATGTAAATACACGCGTTTTTGTCGCGTTTCACGCAATGGTCGCTAGCCATCATCAGTCGATTTCAGGAAAATGGTACGTAAAGTTAGAGTGTGCGAGTAGTGTGCCAAGCTCGGGTGTCGGAGGCGTCCCGGGACGCTTTCCCTAGTGTAGGCTTTTGCGCCCGAGTGTTATGCGTGAGAATCGTGGAATGAATGTGTTGGTGTGCCTGTTTTGCCATTTTTAAATATAGGGCTAGGTAGGATAGGTAGTATACTTCTGGTGTGTCTGTTTAATCATAAGTAGGTAGGGCCGGGCAGGTTGTCACAGTCTCTGATCGGGTAGGCGCGTTTTTCGCGTGACAACCTGTTTCAGGAAATAAAATTTGATAAATCGAGGGCAAAGCTGAGATAAATGGACGATTATGCCATTTGTTTCTGGTTTTCTCATCGATTTTTCGAATTTCGCGGTCGCGGTCGTGATTTGCTTTCGAAACGAACGTTGCGCTTGAGATTCTGTGCATGTACGGAGAACGATCACGTTCGTTGGTCGTCCATGCACTTAGCTTTCGCGACTTAGTCCTTTTTTTTTCTTTTTTTCTTTGATTTGCGATTAGTGAATCTCGAGCCTAGATTTAAGTTTCAGCGGGCATCGCGCCCGAAGGAGGAAGACCGAAGAGGCCCGACAAACTGTCACGAAGAGGGCTGCAACGAATGATTTCTCATCTTTTGGATCTTGTCTGAGTCCAAAGAATGGGAAGTCATTGTTACTACTTTGTCATTGTGCTCGTTTTAGTAATACGTAGTATATGTTGTTGTATCGTATCTGGCCAATTTGCATGCTGGCCCATCGTTCATCCAATTATCATGGGCAAATCGCGGTTTTGCATTAGTGTTGCGATTGATAAATAACGGGTTGAATTAGAGTTGCGTTAAAATGATAATCGCGTTTACTATTAGCGTTGCGTTGAAAAGAATATCGCGGTTGCTTTTAATTATTTTCATGAATTAGTCTATTTTTTTTATTGTTTTTTTCTTTTAATATAAATTTGATTTTATTCTATAATATAATTATGATTTATGATATCACGATATTTAAAGTAATTTTTAAGATTTACAAAATAATAGTAAATTTTATATTAAATTCATTTGAAGAATTAGTGTTGCGTTGATGAAAGATCGCGTTTTTTATAATAGTGTTGCGTTTATTTGCCCAAATTGCCCATATTTTTCCACTTTTGGACTGTGGAATTACGTTCCAGTTCCTGAATCACCTATTACAGCCAAAAAGGCTGTACAAAGGGTGATTGTACAATGGCAGTCTCTGATTATAAGGCTGCAATCTTCCGCTATTAGTGTTGCGTCTATAATAAAATATGAGTGCATAAATTAGTTTATTAGAGTTTCGTATATGTTTTCGCGAATCTTTTATCTTTTTTTTATTTTTCTTTTTTTCTTTTTTGTTAATGAAGAAATGCATTGAAAGTATAACGAAGCACTCTTCGCGTTTTCTTTTGAGATTTTAGCATATTAGTGTTGCGAAATATAAAAATTCCACTCACGGTTTGTTCGGATTTACATCGAGTGGATAATTATTTTGGTAACCCTTCTGGTTAGCTTTTCGTCGTTTTTCTCTTTTCAGCATCCCCCTTATTAAGAGCATTTGTTTACTATTGTAAAAATGTATTTTATTCTTTGCATCGATGAATATCTTTCATTTAAAATCATGGATTGCTTAACAACATTTCGATAATTCGATTTTTTTTTTGATTTAATTTTTCTTTTTATTCCTAGATGTAAATTAAAATTTTTTAATTACTAATCCATAATAATTGAGTTTGTTACAGGTATGAATTGAAGAAAATAAACAAGAAAAAATAGATTCAAGTTAATGTGTGATTTGCTAGAAACTAATTTAATTTTTGTTATTGAGTTTCATTTAATTCTGTTTTATATTCTGTTTCAGAAATCCTCTTCAACTTTCAACGGTATGGATTACATCATCGAATAAATATTTTAATTTTTATATTAGGTAGGATAGGATTTAAGATAGGATCAGATTAGAAGAAATATTTAGAAATATTTTTTTTATATATGGGATTTATAAACAATGGGATGTTCTGTTCTTCCTATTATTAAAAAGGCAGTCTCGCCTTCCCTACTCTGATTCGTTTTCCAAACCAATATTTCCTAATTTTTCAAGGCAAATTACCTTAACCTTGCCTTAATTCCTCAATTTCCTCATTATAGACAAATACTTGATAGCTACGTGACTTCGTTCACTAGCCATCATTGATATTTTCCTCTTGCCACATGTGGTTCATATTTTATATCGTATCATAAATTTTTCGAAAATTGTTTGTCAGTCGATCAGTGTGAATGTTGGTGTGAAGAGAATTTGTAGATGTTCAATAGGCAGAGTTAAAAACAAAATGTTTAAATTCTTATATATTCTTAAGTAAGAAATACGAAAAAGAACTTTTAAAATAAGTAAAATGTTAATGTTATATTTTTATTTAAATTTGTTTCAGGATTTCTTACTGGAGCAGAAGATTGTACGATATTGATTAAAGAAAATGTATTTAGAATTAAGTGCATGCACAATCAAGGGTATTAAATAAAGTAGTGTAGTATTGTAGAAAAGTAGATACTGTAGATAAATAGATGGGTAAAATGGTGTAGCGCTTTTTGGGATGCTTATTTTGCTTGTTTTTTTTCTTTTTTTTTTTTGCGCACGCTTTTTACTATCAATCATTCTTCATTTTCATATCGAAATGGAAGTGTAAAATATTGATAGAAAATCTTTTAATTTTAATTTTATTTTCAGATTTAGTCTTCCGCGCCGGTTTTCCTTAGAATTCCTTTCGTTGTTTGTTTTGCACAACGATCGAAGGATTCGAACGTTTTGCAAATTTATATCGAAAGGAAAATTTATTATTAATTTTAAATAAATTTTTGCGTAAAGGAGGGTGGACGGGATCGTGGATAGGGTGGGTCTCCAATTCGCAGCAACCTCCACGCGGTGAGACCTGGAAAATCATTATTATTTACTATATTATTCATAATCGTATCCTTGATACAATTATAAATTTTATAGCGAATAATGTGAGCTAATTGGCTGCGCACGCGATTTCAATGATTATTTTTTATTTTGTAATTATTAAGATTTATTAAATTATTAACGATCAAAGTTTGAACGTTTTGCTTACATCGAAAAGAAGAATTTATTTGTGATTAAAATAATTTGTGAAAAATTTGTGATTGTAAAGTGTAAGATTTCTTTTTCTTTTTTTGTTTCTTTGAGTTATAACAAATTGTTTACCTAATTAGAGTTTGTACGCCAAGCGTAATATACTCTAATCTTTTTTCGATTCAGAATACATTTTATAAAATCCCATAAGATATCGCGTCAATCTATTTCTGGTCGGTATTTCGTTTATACGTTTATTTTACGATCGTTAAAGAAACACATAGAGGAGGATAAGAAATATAGGTGAATAGAAAGTGAATAGAGATAAGATAAGAATTGAACGTGAGCCCCATCTCTTGCAAGCTAGAAACATTTCTTTAAAGAAATATTTTTCTAAAGTCACCAGAGATGGCAATAATAGTTAATTCTTACTCTACTTTATCCTCCTTGGAGAAAAATCTTATCCTGTTATTCAATCATTTTTAATTTATAATTGTTGATTTTTGTGTTATATTCCCTTTTTATTTTATTTCTTATTTATATTTATTTATTACAATGTACAATTTTTATTGTTCAAGTTCAAGTTAGATTTAGTTAATTGTTATGTTAAATATCTTTTTTTATGTATTTCTTTTCTTTTCTTTTTTTTTTTTTTTTTTTTTTTTTCAATTAATACTTATTGTTAAATTCTTTCTTGATATTTTAATTCTTTTAGTTTTTTTTCACTTTGAGATTAAATTCTTCAGCTATGCTTCAATCCTTTTTTACTTTATATTTAACCTTTATGTTGCATTCTCTTTTTATGTTTGTATATTTATTTATTTATTTATTCATTATTTGTATATTATAACGTTAAATTCTTTTATATGTTGCAATATAACATTGTTGCAAAATATAAGGAAAGAATTTAACAATGTAATAGATTGTAATACAAATAATGAATAAAACATGAAAGGGAATATAACATAAATGTTAATTATCATGAAGTAAAAAAAAATTGAAACAGTGAAGAGGAATTTAACCTCAAAGTTAAAAAATGTTTAAAAGAACTGAAATATGAAAGAAGGATTTAACAGAAATATTATTTAAATTAAAGAAAATATTTAAACAGAATAACTAAATTTGCTTTTTTGATGTTTTAAATTTTTAGATTTAGATTTTTTTAGATTCTTTTTTACTTTGAAATTAAATTCTTCAATTATGTTTCAATCTTCTTTTTGTATTCTATTATAATTAAATTTTGTGTTACATTCCCTTCTTATGTTTTATATATATATATATATATATATATATATATATATATATATATATATATATATATATATATATGCATAAAATATATGCATAATATAAATAAAGAATTTATCATTGCATAAAAAGTATAACGTGAAAAGGGAATGTAATGTAAAAATTAATTGTTATAAAGTATAATAAGGTTGAAAATAGGAGAAGAATTTAATCTGAAAGTTAAAAATATCTAAAAGAATTGAAAACATGAAAAAAAATTTAACAGAAATATTATCATGTCAAATATTAATATAAATATTATATATTATAATATATATTAAATAAAGGAAAAGGAAAATATTTGAAAAAAAAGACAACTAAAATTATCAAATTTACAATGTTGAATTTTTTTCTTTATATATGTTTTTTCTAACTTAATTAACAGTTGTGTTAAATACTTTCTTGATGTTTCAAATTTTTAGATTTTTAGATTTAGATTTAGATTTTTTTTTAACTTTAAGATTAAATTCTTCAACTATGTTTCAACCATTTTTTTACTTTATTATAGTTAACTTTTATGTTATATTCTCTTCTTATGTTTTTATATTTATTTATTGTTTATACATATATATCATAATAAATTTCTTTATATGATGCAACATGACTAAATCTTACAATGCTGCAACATATAAGAAACATATTTTACATTGTAATGCATAAATAATGAATAAAATATGAAAAGAAAATGTAACATGAAAGTTAACTATCATGAAGTAAAGAAAATTAAAATATTGAAGAAGAGATTTAACCTCAAAGTTAAAATAATCTAAAAGAATTGAAATAAAAATAGAAATATTATCTAAATCAAGAAAAAAATTCAAATAAAATAATTAAATTTTCTTTTTTATATATTTTCTTTCTAACTCAAGAATTTAACATTCATGTTAAATTTTTTCTTTATTGTTTTAGATTTTTTTTTAATTTTGAAATTAAATTTTTCTTTATCATTATGTTTTCTTCTCATTCTTTTTATTTTATAATAGTTAACTTTTTGTGTTATATTCTCTTTTAATTTTTCATTATTTATTATTTATGTAGTATATTCTTAAATTTTTTTACATATACGTATGTATATATTTATTCTTCTAATTAAATTAATTTATGTGTCAAATTTTATTTATATTCACGTTTTATTTTATTCATATATATTTATATATATTTATATATACGTTTTCTTGGATTTATTTATCTTTTATTTAACATTATTCTCCTTTTATATTTTCATTCTGTTCAGATTTTGTTCATCTCAATTTATTTAAAATATCTCACTTCAATCTTTCCTAATCTCTTTAAATGTTATATTATATAAATATATTTTCTCGTCTTTTTTCAGATTTAGTTATGTTAAATATTCTTTTGTGTTTTTTTCTTTTGTTGATTTTTATTATATATCGACATTGCTCTCTCTCCTTTGTTTAATATAATTTAATTCCTTAAATTTATCTATTTTAAAGTTAAATTCAAATTCTTGTGTTTCGATTATTTTAAAATCAATTATTAAATTAAATTCAGTTTTATATTATGTTCTCTTTTTATCTTTTCAATTTTTATGAATTTATTTAAGTTTTTCGTTAAATTTCTCTTTTGCTTTTACTTTTATTTTTACTTTTATTTAAATTTAATTAATCTTTTTATTGATATTTTTATATCTTTATTTCCTTCTTTGTATTATAATTATTTTATTATCTTATTATTAGTTAAATTAGTATTTCTACTGATAATTTTTTTTTTTTTCCAATAAGTAAATCTTTACAGGATTTCAATCTTACAAGCAACAACAATTAATTTATGTGTTATATTATGTTTCAATTTTTCGCGCGATTTTTGAATGAAAAAAATAAGCATCATGAGCCAACCAATCAGAACATCCCTTAATTCGAGACGCGGGACGAATTAGTGCGCATCGCAATGCGCATCGGAGTGCGCAACGCAGTGCGCATCACACTGCGCATGTCGTCAGTCTACAGTTGAAAATTGTGCGGAGTGGATGTGTCGTCGCAAATTCGGATTACGCAGTAAGTTATTTTACTGTTATTATTACTAAATTTATTGCTAATTTGGTTTTTAAATAATCCATTCAGTGTAGTGAAAACGAAATTAATTAGTTCTTTGCGTATCTTTGTGTCTTTTCCTTCGATTGTTCATTTTACGTCTATTGCGTCATTAGCGTCCCGTATCGAAATATTTCGAGACGGAATTTGAAATCATACATTGGTAGTTTGTAATATAATTTTAATCGTATCCGTTTATTGTACAATTTCTTGTTCTTTATTTTTTATCATTTTAGTCATATTAAAGTCATGTAAAAAGAAATTTTCTAGGATTTATTACGTATTCATTTCGTGAAATCGAAAGTATCGTATATTTTCCCGAATGTATATATAATATATCGTGTACAGAGTCTTCTCGCGTGTATGTTATTGTTTACTTTTTTGGTCTATCGTTTATATTTTGCTCGAGGTTAGAAACATTTCTTACGATATTTCATTTCCAAGAAATTGGATTCGTGTTCAAACATGTTTCGACTTGTCGAGCGTATCCCCTCTCCATCTTGTTATTCGATGCGCGAAATCGAAGCGCAAAAGGACATTGTTCAACATCAATGTGTAATACTTAGATTGCCTAAATTTCTCGAGATACACGTCTATTTGTTACGTAGTATTTTAATACTATTTTTTTAGTAAATACTTTTGTTATTAGCTTGTGCACACCAATACATCTTTGTTCAATGCTCATTCAAAATTATTAAAATTGATAGCTTTTTGATGCACTAAATAATTTCTGAGTTCTCGTTTATCGCATACAATTGAGTATCGAATTGCTATGATATCTATATTGTGAGTTTTCATTTGATTTGATTGTTTATACTTTAATACAATGTACTTGGTATTATTCATTTATTTAGATGCTCTTGATTTTTTCTTGAAGTTTAATTGATATTATGTATATTCTGGATGGGAAAATTCCAATATGGACATTGATGTCTTCTTGGTGACTTTCGTGGTAAAATCATATATTTCTATAGATAATTTTTTTCCTTTTTATTTGGTTAAATTTTTATTTAGTTTTACGAATTATTAAAGATTGTTGTTGCTAAATTGTAATAAAATTATTGTTTTAATTATAAGGAAATAAAAATTAGAAATTTGTGATAAGAAACTTAATGATTTATTATTGGAAATTAAATTTTAAAATCTGATAAATATAAATATCTGAATATTTTATTAAATTTCAGATATTAATAAATAATTGGTAATAATTTTTACGTAAAATTCACAATCAATTAAAATAAAAGGCAGTATTTTCAGAACAAATGTTCGATAAGAAGAAGAAAATATCAAAAAGATATTTCTTTCTCTTCTATCATTCCCTACCCCTCTACTAATTAAGCGTTAATTTCAGAAAATGTTTGTAACCGCGCGCAATGCGGTTAATAGAATCAGTGTTTGCTTCGTCATAGTATTTTGAATATTTTTTAGAGCGCAACAGCTCTGATTAAATTTAATTAAAATAATCAAACGCGAAGGTAGAATCAGTGTTTGTTCGCCGATTATAATTTATACGGACGCGTTATTAGTCTTTTATTTTTTATTTTTTTTTATTTTAAATATTCGTTTTCGGAACAGAGTAGAATCAGTGCTTCTCTCAAGAGAATACGGCGATCATCCACCACGCGAAGAGGTAAGAAGAATCATTAGATTCTCATTTATTAGATTTTAATCTTTTTGAATTAGAATTTCATATTAATTTTATTATTATTAAAATTTATTAGGAACTTAATTTTTTTATTAATATTTAAAGTTAAACATAGTTTTATTTTTTTTACTATTGTAAAATTTTAAATAACGAATGTTATATTTTTAAGAAAAGAATTATGATACAATATTTCACATTTTATTTCAGATGCCGATGATCTTTATGAAGATTTGTTTTTGGACTAATCTTAAAAAATATTTGTGACCGCGCGCAATGCGGTTAATCAGAATCAGTGTTTGCTTCGTCATAGTATTTTGAATATTTTTTAGAGCGCAACAGCTCTGATTAAATTTAATTAAAATAATCAAACGCGAAGGTAGAATCAGTGTTTGTTCGCCGATTATAATTTATACGGACGCGTTATTAGTTTCTTATTTTTTATTTTTTTTTATTTTAAATATTCGCTTTCGGTACAGAGTAGAATCAGTGCTTCTCTCAAGAGAATACGGCGATCATCCATCACGCGAAGAGGTAATTATCCTTTTATCTATCTAAATTTTTATTCTTCTAAATAAAAGTTAAATTCGCATTTCAATTTTTTCAAGTAATCAGAACCGTGTTCTAAATTATGACGTTTTGTCACAGATTTCTTCCGTCTTGATGACAACCTTCCCTTCTCGATGACTTCTGGGCTACAATAAGAGTGAAGCTATTCGTCGCATCGTATGGTGAGTCGCATGCTTTTTGGTTCCTCCGGTCACTCAATCATGTCGTAGGATGAAAGATCCGAATCGACACGAGTGATTGGTTGTATACGTAGAATTTTGCACGAGCACAATGACCGCGGGTATTTATTTATAATAATTACCCGCGAGTAGTAACAATTATTTTTGTATTTTATTTATTAGTTCAGGCTAGGGTCTTCTTACGCTTCGCGTTTTTGATTGATATAAAATGTTTAGTAGTTTTCTAATGCCAAAACATGTAATAATTATTATTATATAATTATCAATACAATATCAATACAATAATTAGTTTGAATTTTTATAATTCAAAATCCTTTAGAGTAACATTTTAAGTTATTTGATCAATTTGATTATTGCGATTGTCATATAATTATTTCACATGATTTTATTAACTTCAATATGATTTACAACACTGGTAGATAATAAAGTTCAATTTTTATTCGTACAAATATGAATTAAAAATTTTGCGCAAGAAGACATTTCGCGACAGGCAGATTTTAGAATCAGAGCAATAGGTTTTGAATATTATTCTTGTGATTTTGAAAATATGCTCTGATGAAGGAATCGCCTGAGAGTATTTCTATTCATATTTCTATTAAATACAATTACAATGAATTCCAATTTCTTTTTAAGTTCAGTATTAAAAATTAAAAATTTAATGTACTAAAATTTCAATAACTTCAATTAATGTTCAATTAATGAAATAAAATATAAAATAGAGTCACAAATATTTTTGAAATATTATAATAAGAATTTGACATATATAATATAATTTATATAATTATACAATTTGAAATATATAATAATGCAAAGTCAAAGAATGTTAGCCCGTTAGATACAAAATGAATATATTAATATCTTTTAGCTCAGGATTTTCAGATTTAACCCTTTCCATGTTCATTGTCAGGATCTCATTCACGTGCTCAGGTGCTACTTGAGTGAGGGAGAGGCAATGGATATGACGACTTTAGTTGATAAGCTAATACAAATTTTTAGCGACTGATGATGCATAGCGTATCGTGCACGACGTACTTTCCACATTGTGTGTGTATGGTTAGGCTGTGGAATTGCGTCGTTTCATTTATCATATATTATTTCATTCCTTATTCAATCAGAATTTACAATCATATTCGCAATATTTAATTGCGAATAACTAATAAATTAATAATATGCAAGATTATTAATTTTTAATCTAAAATTACAATAATGATACAATTTTGATTCACAATAATGATACCATTTAGTCTAATGACTAATCTTTTAGAAAACATGACGTATTCATAAATTTTCACAATTAAAATGTAAATACACGCGTTTTTGTCGCGTTTCACGCAATGGTCGCTAGCCATCATCAGTCGATTTCAGGAAAATGGTACGTAAAGTTAGAGTGTGCGAGTAGTGTGCCAAGCTCGGGTGTCGGAGGCGTCCCGGGACGCTTTCCCTAGTGTAGGCTTTTGCGCCCGAGTGTTATGCGTGAGAATCGTGGAATGAATGTGTTGGTGTGCCTGTTTTGCCATTTTTTTAAATATAGGGCTAGGTAGGATAGGTAGTATACTTCTGGTGTGTCTGTTTAATCATAAGTAGGTAGGGCCGGGCAGGTTGTCACAGTCTCTGATCGGGTAGGCGCGTTTTTCGCGTGACAACCTGTTTCAGGAAATAAAATTTGATAAATCGAGGGCAAAGCTGAGATAAATGGACGATTATGCCATTTGTTTCTGGTTTTTCTCATCGATTTTTCGAATTTCGCGGTCGCGGTCGTGATTTGCTTTCGAAACGAACGTTGCGCTTGAGATTCTGTGCATGTACGGAGAACGATCATCATGTTCGTTGGTCGTCCATGCACTTAGCTTTCGCGACTTAGTCCTTTTTTTTTTCTTTTTTTCTTTGATTTGCGATTAGTGAATCTCGAGCCTAGATTTAAGTTTCAGCGGGCATCGCGCCCGAAGGAGGAAGACCGAAGAGGCCCGACAAACTGTCACGAAGAGGGCTGCAACGAATGATTTCTCATCTTTTGGATCTTGTCTGAATCCAAAGAATGGGAAGTCATTGTTACTACTTTGTCATTGTGCTCGTTTTAGTAATACGTAGTATATGTTGTTGTATCGTATCTGGCCAATTTGCATGCTGGCCCATCGTTCATCCAATTATCATGGGCAAATCGCGGTTTTGCATTAGTGTTGCGATTGATAAATAACGGGTTGAATTAGAGTTGCGTTAAAATGATAATCGCGTTTACTATTAGCGTTGCGTTGAAAAGAATATCGCGGTTGCTTTTAATTATTTTCATGAATTAGTCTATTTTTTTTTATTGTTTTTTTCTTTTAATATAAATTTGATTTTATTCTATAATATAATTATGATTTATGATATCACGATATTTAAAGTAATTTTTAAGATTTACAAAATAATAGTAAATTTTATATTAAATTCATTTGAAGAATTAGTGTTGCGTTGATGAAAGATCGCGTTTTTTATAATAGTGTTGCGTTTATTTGCCCAAATTGCCCATATTTTTTCCACTTTTGGACTGTGGAATTACGTTCCAGTTCCTGAATCACCTATTACAGCCAAAAAGGCTGTACAAAGGGTGATTGTACAATGGCAGTCTCTGATTATAAGGCTGCAATCTTCCGCTATTAGTGTTGCGTCTATAATAAAATATGAGTGCATAAATTAGTTTATTAGAGTTTCGTATATGTTTTCGCGAATCTTTTATCTTTTTTTTATTTTTCTTTTTTTCTTTTTTGTTAATGAAGAAATGCATTGAAAGTATAACGAAGCACTCTTCGCGTTTTCTTTTGAGATTTTTAGCATATTAGTGTTGCGAAATATAAAAAAATTCCACTCACGGTTTGTTCGGATTTACATCGAGTGGATAATTATTTTGGTAACCCTTCTGGTTACCTTTTCGTCGTTTTTCTCTTTTCAGCATCCCCCTTGTTAAGAGCATTTGTTTACTATTGTAAAAATGTATTTTATTCTTTGCATCGATGAATATCTTTCATTTAAAATCATGGATTGCTTAACAACATTTCGATAATTCGATTTTTTTGATTTAATTTTTCTTTATATTCCTAGATGTAAATTAAAATTTTTTAATTACTAATCCAATAATTGAGTTTGTTACAGGTATGAATTGAAGAAAATAAACAAGAAAAATAGATTCAAGTTAATGTGTGATTTGCTAGAAACTAATTTAATTTTTATTATTGAGTTTCATTTAATTCTGTTTTATATTCTGTTTCAGAAATCCTCTTCAACTTTCAACGGTATGGATTACATCATCGAATAAATATTTTAATTTTTATATTAGGTAGGATAGGATTTAAGATAGGATCAGATTAGAAGAAATATTTAGAAATATTTTTTTTATATATGGGATTTATAAACAATGGGATGTTCTGTTCTTCCTATTATTAAAAAAGGCAGTCTCGCCTTCCCTACTCTGATTCGTTTTCCAAACCAATATTTCCTAATTTTTCAAGGCAAATTACCTTAACCTTGCCTTAATTCCTCAATTTCCTCATTATAGACAAATACTTGATAGCTACGTGACTTCGTTCACTAGCCATCATTGATATTTTCCTCTTGCCACATGTGGTTCATATTTTATATCGTATCATAAATTTTTCGAAAATTGTTTGTCAGTCGATCAGTGTGAATGTTGGTGTGAAGAGAATTTGTAGATGTTCAATAGGCAGAGTTAAAAACAAAATGTTTAAATTCTTATATATTCTTAAGTAAGAAATACGAAAAAGAACTTTTAAAATAAGTAAAATGTTAATGTTATATTTTTTATTTAAATTTGTTTCAGGATTTCTTACAGGAGCAGAAGATTGTACGATATTGATTAAAGAAAATGTATTTAGAATTAAGTGCATGCACAATCAAGGGTATTAAATAAAGTAGTGTAGTATTGTAGAAAAGTAGATACTGTAGATAAATAGATGGGTAAAATGGTGTAGCGCTTTTTGGGATGCTTATTTTGCTTGTTTTTTTTCTTTTTTTTTTTTTTTTACTATCAATCATTCTTCATTTTCATATCGAAATGGAAGTGTAAAATATTGATAGAAAATCTTTTAATTTTAATTTTATTTTCAGATTTAGTCTTCCGCGCCGGTTTTCCTTAGAATTCCTTTCGTTGTTTGTTTTGCACAACGATCGAAGGATTCGAACGTTTTGCAAATTTATATCGAAAGGAAAATTTATTATTAATTTTAAATAAATTTTTGCGTAAAGGAGGGTGGACGGGATCGTGGATAGGGTGGGTCTCCAATTCGCAGCAACCTCCACGCGGTGAGACCTGGAAAATCATTATTATTTACTATATTATTCATAATCGTATCCTTGATACAATTATAAATTTTATAGCGAATAATGTGAGCTAATTGGCTGCGCACGCGATTTCAATGATTATTTTTTTATTTTGTAATTATTAAGATTTATTAAATTATTAACGATCAAAGTTTGAACGTTTTGCTTACATCGAAAAGAAGAATTTATTTGTGATTAAAATAATTTGTGAAAAATTTGTGATTGTAAAGTGTAAGATTTCTTTTTCTTTTTTTGTTTCTTTGAGTTATAACAAATTGTTTACCTAATTAGAGTTTGTACGCCAAGCGTAATATACTCTAATCTTTTTTCGATTCAGAATACATTTTATAAAATCCCATAAGATATCGCGTCAATCTATTTCTGGTCTATTTCGTTTATACGTTTATTTTACGATCGTTAAAGAAACACATAGAGGAGGATAAGAAATATAGGTGAATAGAAAGTGAATAGAGATAAGATAAGAATTGAACGTGAGCCCCATCTCTTGCAAGCTAGAAACATTTCTTTAAAGAAATATTTTTCTAAAGTCACCAGAGATGGCAATAATAGTTAATTCTTACTCTACTTTATCCTCCTTGGAGAAAAATCTTATCCTGTTATTCAATCATTTTTAATTTATAATTGTTGATTTTTGTGTTATATTCCCTTTTTATTTTATTTCTTATTTATATTTATTTATTACAATGTACAATTTTTATTGTTCAAGTTCAAGTTAGATTTAGTTAATTGTTATGTTAAATATCTTTTTTTATGTATTTCTTTTCTTTTCTTTTCTTTTCTTTTTTTTTTTTTCTTATTCAATTAATACTTATTGTTAAATTTTTCTTGATATTTTAATTCTTTTAGTTTTTTTTCACTTTGAGATTAAATTCTTCAGCTATGCTTCAATCCTTTTTTACTTTATATTTAACCTTTATGTTGCATTCTCTTTTATGTTTGTATATTTATTTATTTATTTATTCATTATTTGTATATTATAACGTTAAATTCTTTTATATGTTGCAATATAACATTGTTGCAAAATATAAGGAAAGAATTTAACAATGTAATAGATTGTAATACAAATAATGAATAAAACATAAAAAGGGAATATAACATAAATGTTAATTATCATGAAGTAAAAAAAAATTGAAACAGTGAAGAGGAATTTAACCTCAAAGTTAAAAATGTTTAAAAGAACTGAAATATGAAAGAAGGATTTAACAGAAATATTATTTAAATTAAAGAAAATATTTAAACAGAATAACTAAATTTGCTTTTTTGATGTTTTAAATTTTTAGATTTAGATTTTTTTAGATTCTTTTTTACTTTGAAATTAAATTCTTCAATTATGTTTCAATCTTCTTTTTTTTTTATTCTATTATAATTAAATTTTGTGTTACATTCTCTTCTTATGTTTTATATATATATATATATATATATATATATATATATATATATATATATATATATATATATATATATATATATATGCATAAAATATATGCATAATATAAATAAAGAATTTATCATTGCATAAAAAGTATAACGTGAAAAGGGAATGTAATGTAAAAATTAATTGTTATAAAGTATAATAAGGTTGAAAATAGGAGAAGAATTTAATCTGAAAGTTAAAAATATCTAAAAGAATTGAAAACATGAAAAAAAATTTAACAGAAATATTATCATGTCAAATATTAATATAAATATTATATATTATAATATATATTAAATAAAGGAAAAGGAAAATATTTGAAAAAAAAGACAACTAAAATTATCAAATTTACAATGTTGAATTTTTTTCTTTATATATGTTTTTTCTAACTTAATTAACAGTTGTGTTAAATACTTTCTTGATGTTTCAAATTTTTAGATTTTTAGATTTAGATTTAGATTTTTTTTTAACTTTAAGATTAAATTCTTCAACTATGTTTCAACCATTTTTTTACTTTATTATAGTTAACTTTTATGTTATATTCTCTTCTTATGTTTTTATATTTATTTATTGTTTATACATATATATCATAATAAATTTCTTTATATGATGCAACATGACTAAATCTTACAATGCTGCAACATATAAGAAACATATTTTACATTGTAATGCATAAATAATGAATAAAATATGAAAAGAAAATGTAACATGAAAGTTAACTATCATGAAGTAAAAGAAAATTAAAATATTGAAGAAGAGATTTAACCTCAAAGTTAAAATAATCTAAAAGAATTGAAATAAAAATAGAAATATTATCTAAATCAAGAAAAAAATTCAAATAAAATAATTAAATTTTCTTTTTTATATATTTTCTTTCTAACTCAAGAATTTAACATTCATGTTAAATTTTTTCTTTATTGTTTTAGATTTTTTTTTAATTTTGAAATTAAATTTTTCTTTATCATTATGTTTTCTTCTCATTCTTTTTTATTTTATAATAGTTAACTTTTTGTGTTATATTCTCTTTTAATTTTTTCATTATTTATTATTTATGTAGTATATTCTTAAATTTTTTTTTACATATACGTATGTATATATTTATTCTTCTAATTAAATTAATTTATGTGTCAAATTTTATTTATATTCACGTTTTATTTTATTCATATATATTTATATATATTTATATATACGTTTTCTTGGATTTATTTATCTTTTATTTAACATTATTCTCCTTTTATATTTTCATTCTGTTCAGATTTTGTTCATCTCAATTTATTTAAAATTTTTTATTTAAAATATCTCACTTCAATCTTTCCTAATCTCTTTAAATGTTATATTATATAAATATATTTTCTCGTCTTTTTTCAGATTTAGTTATGTTAAATATTCTTTTGTGTTTTTTTCTTTTGTTGATTTTTATTATATATCGACATTGCTCTCTCTCCTTTGTTTAATATAATTTAATTCCTTAAATTTATCTATTTTAAAGTTAAATTCAAATTCTTGTGTTTCGATTATTTTAAAATCAATTATTAAATTAAATTCAGTTTTATATTATGTTCTCTTTTTATCTTTTCAATTTTTATGAATTTATTTAAGTTTTTCGTTAAATTTCTCTTTTGCTTTTACTTTTATTTTTACTTTTATTTAAATTTAATTAATCTTTTTATTGATATTTTTATATCTTTATTTCCTTCTTTGTATTATAATTATTTTATTATCTTATTATTAGTTAAATTAGTATTTCTACTGATAATTTTTTTTTTTTTCCAATAAGTAAATCTTTACAGGATTTCAATCTTACAAGCAACAACAATTAATTTATGTGTTATATTATGTTTCAATTTTTCGCGCGATTTTTGAATGAAAAAAATAAGCATCATGAGCCAACCAATCAGAACATCCCTTAATTCGAGACGCGGGACGAATTAGTGCGCATCGCAATGCGCATCGGAGTGCGCAACGCAGTGCGCATCACACTGCGCATGTCGTCAGTCTACAGTTGAAAATTGTGCGGAGTGGATGTGTCGTCGCAAATTCGGATTACGCAGTAAGTTATTTTACTGTTATTATTACTAAATTTATTGCTAATTTGGTTTTTTAAATAATCCATTCAGTGTAGTGAAAACGAAATTAATTAGTTCTTTGCGTATCTTTGTGTCTTTTCCTTCGATTGTTCATTTTACGTCTATTGCGTCATTAGCGTCCCGTATCGAAATATTTCGAGACGGAATTTGAAATCATACATTGGTAGTTTGTAATATAATTTTAATCGTATCCGTTTATTGTACAATTTCTTGTTCTTTATTTTTTATCATTTTAGTCATATTAAAGTCATGTAAAAAGAAATTTTCTAGGATTTATTACGTATTCATTTCGTGAAATCGAAAGTATCGTATATTTTCCCGAATGTATATATAATATATCGTGTACAGAGTCTTCTCGCGTGTATGTTATTGTTTACTTTTTTTTGGTCTATCGTTTATATTTTGCTCGAGGTTAGAAACATTTCTTACGATATTTCATTTCCAAGAAATTGGATTCGTGTTCAAACATGTTTCGACTTGTCGAGCGTATCCCCTCTCCATCTTGTTATTCGATGCGCGAAATCGAAGCGCAAAGTGACATTGTTCGTCGATTTGTCGTGACGATTAGACGTTTGAAATTTTCTCGAGACACGTGTCTATTTGTTACGTAGTATTTTAATACTATTTTTTTTATACTACTTTTGTTATTATTTGTGCATTAATTAATACATCTTTGTTCAATGTTTTATTCAAAATTATTAAAATTGATAGTTTTTTGACAATTAAATAATTTCGAGTTCCTCGTTTATCGTACAATTGGAGTATCGAATTACAAGATGGCTCATATTGTGAGTTTTCATTTGATTTGATTGTTTTGATACTTTAATACAATGTAATTTCATATTATTCATTTATTTAGACGTTTTGATTTTTTTTCTGCGCAGGTTTAATTGATAGCGTTATGGTAATATTCTCGAAGGCGGGAAAAATTCCAATATGGACGCCATGTCTTTCTTGGTGACTTTCTTTCGTGGTAAAATCATATATTTCGTATGTATAAATTTTTTTCCTTTTTATTTGGTTAAATTTTTATTTAGTTTTATTGAATTATTAGAGATTGTTGTTAAGCAATTCGTAATAAAATTACGTTTTAATTATAAGAAAGTGGAAAAATTAGAAATTTATGAGAAACTTTAATGATTTATTATTGGAAATTAAATTTTAAAATCTGATAAATATAAATATCTGAATATTTTATTAAATTTCAGATATTAATAAATAATTGGTAATAATTTTTACGTAAAATTCACAATCAATTAAAATAAAAAGGCAGTATTTTCAGAACAAATGTTCGATAAGAAGAAGAAAAATATCAAAAAGATATTTCTTTCTCTTCTATCATTCCCTACCCCTCTACTAATTAAGCGTTAATTTCAGAAAATGTTTGTAACCGCGCGCAATGCGGTTAATAGAATCAGTGTTTGCTTCGTCATAGTATTTTGAATATTTTTTAGAGCGCAACAGCTCTGATTAAATTTAATTAAAATAATCAAACGCGAAGGTAGAATCAGTGTTTGTTCGCCGATTATAATTTATACGGACGCGTTATTAGTCTTTTATTTTTTATTTTTTTTTATTTTAAATATTCGTTTTCGGAACAGAGTAGAATCAGTGCTTCTCTCAAGAGAATACGGCGATCATCCACCACGCGAAGAGGTAAGAAGAATCATTAGATTCTCATTTATTAGATTTTAATCTTTTTGAATTAGAATTTCATATTAATTTTATTATTATTAAAATTTATTAGGAACTTAATTTTTTATTAATATTTAAAGTTAAACATAGTTTTATTTTTTTTACTATTGTAAAATTTTAAATAACGAATGTTATATTTTTAAGAAAAGAATTATGATACAATATTTCACATTTTATTTCAGATGCCGATGATCTTTATGAAGATTTGTTTTTGGACTAATCTTAAAAAATATTTGTGACCGCGCGCAATGCGGTTAATCAGAATCAGTGTTTGCTTCGTCATAGTATTTTGAATATTTTTTAGAGCGCAACAGCTCTGATTAAATTTAATTAAAATAATCAAACGCGAAGGTAGAATCAGTGTTTGTTCGCCGATTATAATTTATACGGACGCGTTATTAGTTTCTTATTTTTTATTTTTTTTTATTTTAAATATTCGCTTTCGGTACAGAGTAGAATCAGTGCTTCTCTCAAGAGAATACGGCGATCATCCATCACGCGAAGAGGTAATTATCCTTTTATCTATCTAAATTTTTATTCTTCTAAATAAAAGTTAAATTCGCATTTCAATTTTTTCAAGTAATCAGAACCGTGTTCTAAATTATGACGTTTTGTCACAGATTTCTTCCGTCTTGATGACAACCTTCCCTTCTCGATGACTTCTGGGCTACAATAAGAGTGAAGCTATTCGTCGCATCGTATGGTGAGTCGCATGCTTTTTGGTTCCTCCGGTCACTCAATCATGTCGTAGGATGAAAGATCCGAATCGACACGAGTGATTGGTTGTATACGTAGAATTTTGCACGAGCACAATGACCGCGGGTATTTATTTATAATAATTACCCGCGAGTAGTAACAATTATTTTTGTATTTTATTTATTAGTTCAGGCTAGGGTCTTCTTACGCTTCGCGTTTTGATTGATATAAAATGTTTAGTAGTTTTCTAATGCCAAAACATGTAATAATTATTATTATATAATTATCAATACAATATCAATACAATAATTAGTTTGAATTTTTATAATTCAAAATCCTTTAGAGTAACATTTTAAGTTATTTGATCAATTTGATTATTGCGATTGTCATATAATTATTTCACATGATTTTATTAACTTCAATATGATTTACAACACTGGTAGATAATAAAGTTCAATTTTTATTCGTACAAATATGAATTAAAAATTTTGCGCAAGAAGACATTTCGCGACAGGCAGATTTTAGAATCAGAGCAATAGGTTTTGAATATTATTCTTGTGATTTTGAAAATATGCTCTGATGAAGGAATCGCCTGAGAGTATTTCTATTCATATTTCTATTAAATACAATTACAATGAATTCCAATTTCTTTTTAAGTTCAGTATTAAAAATTAAAAATTTAATGTACTAAAATTTCAATAACTTCAATTAATGTTCAATTAATGAAATAAAATATAAAATAGAGTCACAAATATTTTTGAAATATTATAATAAGAATTTGACATATATAATATAATTTATATAATTATACAATTTGAAATATATAATAATGCAAAGTCAAAGAATGTTAGCCCGTTAGATACAAAATGAATATATTAATATCTTTTTAGCTCAGGATTTTCAGATTTAACCCTTTCCATGTTCATTGTCAGGATCTCATTCACGTGCTCAGGTGCTACTTGAGTGAGGGAGAGGCAATGGATATGACGACTTTAGTTGATAAGCTAATACAAATTTTTAGCGACTGATGATGCATAGCGTATCGTGCACGACGTACTTTCCACATTGTGTGTGTATGGTTAGGCTGTGGAATTGCGTCGTTTCATTTATCATATATTATTTCATTCCTTATTCAATCAGAATTTACAATCATATTCGCAATATTTAATTGCGAATAACTAATAAATTAATAATATGCAAGATTATTAATTTTTAATCTAAAATTACAATAATGATACAATTTTGATTCACAATAATGATACCATTTAGTCTAATGACTAATCTTTTAGAAAACATGACGTATTCATAAATTTTCACAATTAAAATGTAAATACACGCGTTTTTGTCGCGTTTCACGCAATGGTCGCTAGCCATCATCAGTCGATTTCAGGAAAATGGTACGTAAAGTTAGAGTGTGCGAGTAGTGTGCCAAGCTCGGGTGTCGGAGGCGTCCCGGGACGCTTTCCCTAGTGTAGGCTTTTGCGCCCGAGTGTTATGCGTGAGAATCGTGGAATGAATGTGTTGGTGTGCCTGTTTTGCCATTTTTTTAAATATAGGGCTAGGTAGGATAGGTAGTATACTTCTGGTGTGTCTGTTTAATCATAAGTAGGTAGGGCCGGGCAGGTTGTCACAGTCTCTGATCGGGTAGGCGCGTTTTTCGCGTGACAACCTGTTTCAGGAAATAAAATTTGATAAATCGAGGGCAAAGCTGAGATAAATGGACGATTATGCCATTTGTTTCTGGTTTTTCTCATCGATTTTTCGAATTTCGCGGTCGCGGTCGTGATTTGCTTTCGAAACGAACGTTGCGCTTGAGATTCTGTGCATGTACGGAGAACGATCATCATGTTCGTTGGTCGTCCATGCACTTAGCTTTCGCGACTTAGTCCTTTTTTTTTTTTTTCTTTGATTTGCGATTAGTGAATCTCGAGCCTAGATTTAAGTTTCAGCGGGCATCGCGCCCGAAGGAGGAAGACCGAAGAGGCCCGACAAACTGTCACGAAGAGGGCTGCAACGAATGATTTCTCATCTTTTGGATCTTGTCTGAGTCCAAAGAATGGGAAGTCATTGTTACTACTTTGTCATTGTGCTCGTTTTAGTAATACGTAGTATATGTTGTTGTATCGTATCTGGCCAATTTGCATGCTGGCCCATCGTTCATCCAATTATCATGGGCAAATCGCGGTTTTGCATTAGTGTTGCGATTGATAAATAACGGGTTGAATTAGAGTTGCGTTAAAATGATAATCGCGTTTACTATTAGCGTTGCGTTGAAAAGAATATCGCGGTTGCTTTTAATTATTTTCATGAATTAGTCTATTTTTTTTATTGTTTTTTTCTTTTAATATAAATTTGATTTTATTCTATAATATAATTATGATTTATGATATCACGATATTTAAAGTAATTTTTAAGATTTACAAAATAATAGTAAATTTTATATTAAATTCATTTGAAGAATTAGTGTTGCGTTGATGAAAGATCGCGTTTTTTATAATAGTGTTGCGTTTATTTGCCCAAATTGCCCATATTTTTCCACTTTTGGACTGTGGAATTACGTTCCAGTTCCTGAATCACCTATTACAGCCAAAAAGGCTGTACAAAGGGTGATTGTACAATGGCAGTCTCTGATTATAAGGCTGCAATCTTCCGCTATTAGTGTTGCGTCTATAATAAAATATGAGTGCATAAATTAGTTTATTAGAGTTTCGTATATGTTTTCGCGAATCTTTTATCTTTTTTTTATTTTTCTTTTTTTCTTTTTTGTTAATGAAGAAATGCATTGAAAGTATAACGAAGCACTCTTCGCGTTTTCTTTTGAGATTTTTAGCATATTAGTGTTGCGAAATATAAAAAAATTCCACTCACGGTTTGTTCGGATTTACATCGAGTGGATAATTATTTTGGTAACCCTTCTGGTTACCTTTTCGTCGTTTTTCTCTTTTCAGCATCCCCCTTGTTAAGAGCATTTGTTTACTGTTGTAAAAATGTATTTTATTCTTTGCATCGATGAATATCTTTCATTTAAAATCATGGATTGCTTAACAACATTTTGATAATTCGATTTTTTTTTTTGATTTAATTTTTCTTTTTATTCCTAGATGTAAATTAAAATTTTTTAATTACTAATCCAATAATTGAGTTTGTTACAGGTATGAATTGAAGAAAATAAACAAGAAAAAATAGATTCAAGTTAATGTGTGATTTGCTAGAAACTAATTTAATTTTTGTTATTGAGTTTCATTTAATTCTGTTTTATATTCTGTTTCAGAAATCCTCTTCAACTTTCAACGGTATGGATTACATCATCGAATAAATATTTTAATTTTTATATTAGGTAGGATAGGATTTAAGATAGGATCAGATTAGAAGAAATATTTAGAAATATTTTTTTTATATATGGGATTTATAAACAATGGGATGTTCTGTTCTTCCTATTATTAAAAAAGGCAGTCTCGCCTTCCCTACTCTGATTCGTTTTCCAAACCAATATTTCCTAATTTTTCAAGGCAAATTACCTTAACCTTGCCTTAATTCCTCAATTTCCTCATTATAGACAAATACTTGATAGCTACGTGACTTCGTTCACTAGCCATCATTGATATTTTCCTCTTGCCACATGTGGTTCATATTTTATATCGTATCATAAATTTTTCGAAAATTGTTTGTCAGTCGATCAGTGTGAATGTTGGTGTGAAGAGAATTTGTAGATGTTCAATAGGCAGAGTTAAAAACAAAATGTTTAAATTCTTATATATTCTTAAGTAAGAAATACGAAAAAGAACTTTTAAAATAAGTAAAATGTTAATGTTATATTTTTATTTAAATTTGTTTCAGGATTTCTTACTGGAGCAGAAGATAGTACGATATTGATTAAAGAAAATGTATTTAGAATTAAGTGCATGCACAATCAAGGGTATTAAATAAAGTAGTGTAGTATTGTAGAAAAGTAGATACTGTAGATAAATAGATGGGTAAAATGGTGTAGCGCTTTTTGGGATGCTTATTTTGCTTGTTTTTTTTCTTTTTTTTTTGCGCACGCTTTTACTATCAATCATTCTTCATTTTCATATCGAAATGGAAGTGTAAAATATTGATAGAAAATCTTTTAATTTTAATTTTATTTTCAGATTTAGTCTTCCGCGCCGGTTTTCCTTAGAATTCCTTTCGTTGTTTGTTTTGCACAACGATCGAAGGATTCGAACGTTTTGCAAATTTATATCGAAAGGAAAATTTATTATTAATTTTAAATAAATTTTTGCGTAAAGGAGGGTGGACGGGATCGTGGATAGGGTGGGTCTCCAATTCGCAGCAACCTCCACGCGGTGAGACCTGGAAAATCATTATTATTTACTATATTATTCATAATCGTATCCTTGATACAATTATAAATTTTATAGCGAATAATGTGAGCTAATTGGCTGCGCACGCGATTTCAATGATTATTTTTTTATTTTGTAATTATTAAGATTTATTAAATTATTAACGATCAAAGTTTGAACGTTTTGCTTACATCGAAAAGAAGAATTTATTTGTGATTAAAATAATTTGTGAAAAATTTGTGATTGTAAAGTGTAAGATTTCTTTTTCTTTTTTTGTTTCTTTGAGTTATAACAAATTGTTTACCTAATTAGAGTTTGTACGCCAAGCGTAATATACTCTAATCTTTTTTCGATTCAGAATACATTTTATAAAATCCCATAAGATATCGCGTCAATCTATTTCTGGTCTATTTCGTTTATACGTTTATTTTACGATCGTTAAAGAAACACATAGAGGAGGATAAGAAATATAGGTGAATAGAAAGTGAATAGAGATAAGATAAGAATTGAACGTGAGCCCCATCTCTTGCAAGCTAGAAACATTTCTTTAAAGAAATATTTTTCTAAAGTCACCAGAGATGGCAATAATAGTTAATTCTTACTCTACTTTATCCTCCTTGGAGAAAAATCTTATCCTGTTATTCAATCATTTTTAATTTATAATTGTTGATTTTTGTGTTATATTCCCTTTTTATTTTATTTCTTATTTATATTTATTTATTACAATGTACAATTTTTATTGTTCAAGTTCAAGTTAGATTTAGTTAATTGTTATGTTAAATATCTTTTTTTATGTATTTCTTTTCTTTTCTTTTCTTTTCTTTTCTTTTTTTTTTTTTCTTATTCAATTAATACTTATTGTTAAATTTTTCTTGATATTTTAATTCTTTTAGTTTTTTTTCACTTTGAGATTAAATTCTTCAGCTATGCTTCAATCCTTTTTTACTTTATATTTAACCTTTATGTTGCATTCTCTTTTTATGTTTGTATATTTATTTATTTATTTATTCATTATTTGTATATTATAACGTTAAATTCTTTTATATGTTGCAATATAACATTGTTGCAAAATATAAGGAAAGAATTTAACAATGTAATAGATTGTAATACAAATAATGAATAAAACATAAAAAGGGAATATAACATAAATGTTAATTATCATGAAGTAAAAAAAAATTGAAACAGTGAAGAGGAATTTAACCTCAAAGTTAAAAAATGTTTAAAAGAACTGAAATATGAAAGAAGGATTTAACAGAAATATTATTTAAATTAAAGAAAATATTTAAACAGAATAACTAAATTTGCTTTTTTGATGTTTTAAATTTTTAGATTTAGATTTTTTTAGATTCTTTTTTACTTTGAAATTAAATTCTTCAATTATGTTTCAATCTTCTTTTTTTTGTATTCTATTATAATTAAATTTTGTGTTACATTCCCTTCTTATGTTTTATATATATATATATATATATATATATATATATATATGCATAAAATATATGCATAATATAAATAAAGAATTTATCATTGCATAAAAAGTATAACGTGAAAAGGGAATGTAATGTAAAAATTAATTGTTATAAAGTATAATAAGGTTGAAAATAGGAGAAGAATTTAATCTGAAAGTTAAAAATATCTAAAAGAATTGAAAACATGAAAAAAAATTTAACAGAAATATTATCATGTCAAATATTAATATAAATATTATATATTATAATATATATTAAATAAAGGAAAAGGAAAATATTTGAAAAAAAAAGACAACTAAAATTATCAAATTTACAATGTTGAATTTTTTTCTTTATATATGTTTTTTCTAACTTAATTAACAGTTGTGTTAAATACTTTCTTGATGTTTCAAATTTTTAGATTTTTAGATTTAGATTTAGATTTTTTTAACTTTAAGATTAAATTCTTCAACTATGTTTCAACCATTTTTTTACTTTATTATAGTTAACTTTTATGTTATATTCTCTTCTTATGTTTTTATATTTATTTATTGTTTATACATATATATCATAATAAATTTCTTTATATGATGCAACATGACTAAATCTTACAATGCTGCAACATATAAGAAACATATTTTACATTGTAATGCATAAATAATGAATAAAATATGAAAAGAAAATGTAACATGAAAGTTAACTATCATGAAGTAAAAGAAAATTAAAATATTGAAGAAGAGATTTAACCTCAAAGTTAAAATAATCTAAAAGAATTGAAATAAAAATAGAAATATTATCTAAATCAAGAAAAAAATTCAAATAAAATAATTAAATTTTCTTTTTTATATATTTTCTTTCTAACTCAAGAATTTAACATTCATGTTAAATTTTTTCTTTATTGTTTTAGATTTTTTTTTAATTTTGAAATTAAATTTTTCTTTATCATTATGTTTTCTTCTCATTCTTTTTTATTTTATAATAGTTAACTTTTTGTGTTATATTCTCTTTTAATTTTTTCATTATTTATTATTTATGTAGTATATTCTTAAATTTTTTTTTTACATATACGTATATATATATATATTCTTCTAATTAAATTAATTTATGTGTCAAATTTTATTTATATTCACGTTTTATTTTATTCATATATATTTATATATATTTATATATACGTTTTCTTGGATTTATTTATCTTTTATTTAACATTATTCTCCTTTTATATTTTCATTCTGTTCAGATTTTGTTCATCTCAATTTATTTAAAATTTTTTATTTAAAATATCTCACTTCAATCTTTCCTAATCTCTTTAAATGTTATATTATATAAATATATTTTCTCGTCTTTTTTCAGATTTAGTTATGTTAAATATTCTTTTGCGTTTTTTCTTTTGTTGATTTTTATTATATATCGACATTGCTCTCTCTCCTTTGTTTAATATAATTTAATTCCTTAAATTTATCTATTTTAAAGTTAAATTCAAATTCTTGTGTTTCGATTATTTTAAAATCAATTATTAAATTAAATTCAGTTTTATATTATGTTCTCTTTTTATCTTTTCAATTTTTATGAATTTATTTAAGTTTTTCGTTAAATTTCTCTTTTGCTTTTACTTTTATTTTTACTTTTATTTAAATTTAATTAATCTTTTTATTGATATTTTTATATCTTTATTTCCTTCTTTGTATTATAATTATTTTATTATCTTATTATTAGTTAAATTAGTATTTCTACTGATAATTTTTTTTTCCAATAAGTAAATCTTTACAGGATTTCAATCTTACAAGCAACAACAATTAATTTATGTGTTATATTATGTTTCAATTTTTCGCGCGATTTTTGAATGAAAAAAATAAGCATCATGAGCCAACCAATCAGAACATCCCTTAATTCGAGACGCGGGACGAATTAGTGCGCATCGCAATGCGCATCGGAGTGCGCAACGCAGTGCGCATCACACTGCGCATGTCGTCAGTCTACAGTTGAAAATTGTGCGGAGTGGATGTGTCGTCGCAAATTCGGATTACGCAGTAAGTTATTTTACTGTTATTATTACTAAATTTATTGCTAATTTGGTTTTTTAAATAATCCATTCAGTGTAGTGAAAACGAAATTAATTAGTTCTTTGCGTATCTTTGTGTCTTTTCCTTCGATTGTTCATTTTACGTCTATTGCGTCATTAGCGTCCCGTATCGAAATATTTCGAGACGGAATTTGAAATCATACATTGGTAGTTTGTAATATAATTTTAATCGTATCCGTTTATTGTACAATTTCTTGTTCTTTATTTTTTATCATTTTAGTCATATTAAAGTCATGTAAAAGAAATTTTCTAGGATTTATTACGTATTCATTTCGTGAAATCGAAAGTATCGTATATTTTCCCGAATGTATATATAATATATCGTGTACAGAGTCTTCTCGCGTGTATGTTATTGTTTACTTTTTTGGTCTATCGTTTATATTTTGCTCGAGGTTAGAAACATTTCTTACGATATTTCATTTCCAAGAAATTGGATTCGTGTTCAAACATGTTTCGACTTGTCGAGCGTATCCCCTCTCCATCTTGTTATTCGATGCGCGAAATCGAAGCGCAAAGTGACATTGTTCGTCGATTTGTCGTGACGATTAGACGTTTGAAATTTTCTCGAGACACGTGTCTATTTGTTACGTAGTATTTTAATACTATTTTTTTTATACTACTTTTGTTATTATTTGTGCATTAATTAATACATCTTTGTTCAATGTTTTATTCAAAATTATTAAAATTGATAGTTTTTGACAATTAAATAATTTCGAGTTCCTCGTTTATCGTACAATTGGAGTATCGAATTACAAGATGGCTCATATTGTGAGTTTTCATTTGATTTGATTGTTTTGATACTTTAATACAATGTAATTTCATATTATTCATTTATTTAGACGTTTTGATTTTTTTTCTGCGCAGGTTTAATTGATAGCGTTATGGTAATATTCTCGAAGGCGGGAAAAATTCCAATATGGACGCCATGTCTTTCTTGGTGACTTTCTTTCGTGGTAAAATCATATATTTCGTATGTATAAATTTTTTTCCTTTTTATTTGGTTAAATTTTTATTTAGTTTTATTGAATTATTAGAGATTGTTGTTAAGCAATTCGTAATAAAATTACGTTTTAATTATAAGAAAGTGGAAAAATTAGAAATTTATGAGAAACTTTAATGATTTATTATTGGAAATTAAATTTTAAAATCTGATAAATATAAATATCTGAATATTTTATTAAATTTCAGATATTAATAAATAATTGGTAATAATTTTTACGTAAAATTCACAATCAATTAAAATAAAAAGGCAGTATTTTCAGAACAAATGTTCGATAAGAAGAAGAAAAATATCAAAAAGATATTTCTTTCTCTTCTATCATTCCCTACCCCTCTACTAATTAAGCGTTAATTTCAGAAAATGTTTGTAACCGCGCGCAATGCGGTTAATAGAATCAGTGTTTGCTTCGTCATAGTATTTTGAATATTTTTTAGAGCGCAACAGCTCTGATTAAATTTAATTAAAATAATCAAACGCGAAGGTAGAATCAGTGTTTGTTCGCCGATTATAATTTATACGGACGCGTTATTAGTCTTTTATTTTTATTTTTTTTTATTTTAAATATTCGTTTTCGGAACAGAGTAGAATCAGTGCTTCTCTCAAGAGAATACGGCGATCATCCACCACGCGAAGAGGTAAGAAGAATCATTAGATTCTCATTTATTAGATTTTAATCTTTTTGAATTAGAATTTCATATTAATTTTATTATTATTAAAATTTATTAGGAACTTAATTTTTTATTAATATTTAAAGTTAAACATAGTTTTATTTTTTTTACTATTGTAAAATTTTAAATAACGAATGTTATATTTTTAAGAAAAGAATTATGATACAATATTTCACATTTTATTTCAGATGCCGATGATCTTTATGAAGATTTGTTTTTGGACTAATCTTAAAAAATATTTGTGACCGCGCGCAATGCGGTTAATCAGAATCAGTGTTTGCTTCGTCATAGTATTTTGAATATTTTTTAGAGCGCAACAGCTCTGATTAAATTTAATTAAAATAATCAAACGCGAAGGTAGAATCAGTGTTTGTTCGCCGATTATAATTTATACGGACGCGTTATTAGTTTCTTATTTTTTATTTTTTTTTATTTTAAATATTCGCTTTCGGTACAGAGTAGAATCAGTGCTTCTCTCAAGAGAATACGGCGATCATCCATCACGCGAAGAGGTAATTATCCTTTTATCTATCTAAATTTTTATTCTTCTAAATAAAAGTTAAATTCGCATTTCAATTTTTCAAGTAATCAGAACCGTGTTCTAAATTATGACGTTTTGTCACAGATTTCTTCCGTCTTGATGACAACCTTCCCTTCTCGATGACTTCTGGGCTACAATAAGAGTGAAGCTATTCGTCGCATCGTATGGTGAGTCGCATGCTTTTTGGTTCCTCCGGTCACTCAATCATGTCGTAGGATGAAAGATCCGAATCGACACGAGTGATTGGTTGTATACGTAGAATTTTGCACGAGCACAATGACCGCGGGTATTTATTTATAATAATTACCCGCGAGTAGTAACAATTATTTTTGTATTTTATTTATTAGTTCAGGCTAGGGTCTTCTTACGCTTCGCGTTTTGATTGATATAAAATGTTTAGTAGTTTTCTAATGCCAAAACATGTAATAATTATTATTATATAATTATCAATACAATATCAATACAATAATTAGTTTGAATTTTTATAATTCAAAATCCTTTAGAGTAACATTTTAAGTTATTTGATCAATTTGATTATTGCGATTGTCATATAATTATTTCACATGATTTTATTAACTTCAATATGATTTACAACACTGGTAGATAATAAAGTTCAATTTTTATTCGTACAAATATGAATTAAAAATTTTGCGCAAGAAGACATTTCGCGACAGGCAGATTTTAGAATCAGAGCAATAGGTTTTGAATATTATTCTTGTGATTTTGAAAATATGCTCTGATGAAGGAATCGCCTGAGAGTATTTCTATTCATATTTCTATTAAATACAATTACAATGAATTCCAATTTCTTTTTAAGTTCAGTATTAAAAATTAAAAATTTAATGTACTAAAATTTCAATAACTTCAATTAATGTTCAATTAATGAAATAAAATATAAAATAGAGTCACAAATATTTTTGAAATATTATAATAAGAATTTGACATATATAATATAATTTATATAATTATACAATTTGAAATATATAATAATGCAAAGTCAAAGAATGTTAGCCCGTTAGATACAAAATGAATATATTAATATCTTTTTAGCTCAGGATTTTCAGATTTAACCCTTTCCATGTTCATTGTCAGGATCTCATTCACGTGCTCAGGTGCTACTTGAGTGAGGGAGAGGCAATGGATATGACGACTTTAGTTGATAAGCTAATACAAATTTTTAGCGACTGATGATGCATAGCGTATCGTGCACGACGTACTTTCCACATTGTGTGTGTATGGTTAGGCTGTGGAATTGCGTCGTTTCATTTATCATATATTATTTCATTCCTTATTCAATCAGAATTTACAATCATATTCGCAATATTTAATTGCGAATAACTAATAAATTAATAATATGCAAGATTATTAATTTTTAATCTAAAATTACAATAATGATACAATTTTGATTCACAATAATGATACCATTTAGTCTAATGACTAATCTTTTAGAAAACATGACGTATTCATAAATTTTCACAATTAAAATGTAAATACACGCGTTTTTGTCGCGTTTCACGCAATGGTCGCTAGCCATCATCAGTCGATTTCAGGAAAATGGTACGTAAAGTTAGAGTGTGCGAGTAGTGTGCCAAGCTCGGGTGTCGGAGGCGTCCCGGGACGCTTTCCCTAGTGTAGGCTTTTGCGCCCGAGTGTTATGCGTGAGAATCGTGGAATGAATGTGTTGGTGTGCCTGTTTTGCCATTTTTTTAAATATAGGGCTAGGTAGGATAGGTAGTATACTTCTGGTGTGTCTGTTTAATCATAAGTAGGTAGGGCCGGGCAGGTTGTCACAGTCTCTGATCGGGTAGGCGCGTTTTCGCGTGACAACCTGTTTCAGGAAATAAAATTTGATAAATCGAGGGCAAAGCTGAGATAAATGGACGATTATGCCATTTGTTTCTGGTTTTCTCATCGATTTTTCGAATTTCGCGGTCGCGGTCGTGATTTGCTTTCGAAACGAACGTTGCGCTTGAGATTCTGTGCATGTACGGAGAACGATCATCATGTTCGTTGGTCGTCCATGCACTTAGCTTTCGCGACTTAGTCCTTTTTTTTTCTTTTTTTCTTTGATTTGCGATTAGTGAATCTCGAGCCTAGATTTAAGTTTCAGCGGGCATCGCGCCCGAAGGAGGAAGACCGAAGAGGCCCGACAAACTGTCACGAAGAGGGCTGCAACGAATGATTTCTCATCTTTTGGATCTTGTCTGAATCCAAAGAATGGGAAGTCATTGTTACTACTTTGTCATTGTGCTCGTTTTAGTAATACGTAGTATATGTTGTTGTATCGTATCTGGCCAATTTGCATGCTGGCCCATCGTTCATCCAATTATCATGGGCAAATCGCGGTTTTGCATTAGTGTTGCGATTGATAAATAACGGGTTGAATTAGAGTTGCGTTAAAATGATAATCGCGTTTACTATTAGCGTTGCGTTGAAAAGAATATCGCGGTTGCTTTTAATTATTTTCATGAATTAGTCTATTTTTTTTATTGTTTTTTTCTTTTAATATAAATTTGATTTTATTCTATAATATAATTATGATTTATGATATCACGATATTTAAAGTAATTTTTAAGATTTACAAAATAATAGTAAATTTTATATTAAATTCATTTGAAGAATTAGTGTTGCGTTGATGAAAGATCGCGTTTTTTATAATAGTGTTGCGTTTATTTGCCCAAATTGCCCATATTTTTTCCACTTTTGGACTGTGGAATTACGTTCCAGTTCCTGAATCACCTATTACAGCCAAAAAGGCTGTACAAAGGGTGATTGTACAATGGCAGTCTCTGATTATAAGGCTGCAATCTTCCGCTATTAGTGTTGCGTCTATAATAAAATATGAGTGCATAAATTAGTTTATTAGAGTTTCGTATATGTTTTCGCGAATCTTTTATCTTTTTTTTATTTTTCTTTTTTTCTTTTTTGTTAATGAAGAAATGCATTGAAAGTATAACGAAGCACTCTTCGCGTTTTCTTTTGAGATTTTTAGCATATTAGTGTTGCGAAATATAAAAAAATTCCACTCACGGTTTGTTCGGATTTACATCGAGTGGATAATTATTTTGGTAACCCTTCTGGTTACCTTTTCGTCGTTTTTCTCTTTTCAGCATCCCCCTTATTAAGAGCATTTGTTTACTATTGTAAAAATGTATTTTATTCTTTGCATCGATGAATATCTTTCATTTAAAATCATGGATTGCTTAACAACATTTTGATAATTCGATTTTTTTTTTTGATTTAATTTTTCTTTTTATTCCTAGATGTAAATTAAAATTTTTTAATTACTAATCCAATAATTGAGTTTGTTACAGGTATGAATTGAAGAAAATAAACAAGAAAAAATAGATTCAAGTTAATGTGTGATTTGCTAGAAACTAATTTAATTTTTGTTATTGAGTTTCATTTAATTCTGTTTTATATTCTGTTTCAGAAATCCTCTTCAACTTTCAACGGTATGGATTACATCATCGAATAAATATTTTAATTTTTATATTAGGTAGGATAGGATTTAAGATAGGATCAGATTAGAAGAAATATTTAGAAATATTTTTTTTATATATGGGATTTATAAACAATGGGATGTTCTGTTCTTCCTATTATTAAAAAAAGGCAGTCTCGCCTTCCCTACTCTGATTCGTTTTCCAAACCAATATTTCCTAATTTTTCAAGGCAAATTACCTTAACCTTGCCTTAATTCCTCAATTTCCTCATTATAGACAAATACTTGATAGCTACGTGACTTCGTTCACTAGCCATCATTGATATTTTCCTCTTGCCACATGTGGTTCATATTTTATATCGTATCATAAATTTTTCGAAAATTGTTTGTCAGTCGATCAGTGTGAATGTTGGTGTGAAGAGAATTTGTAGATGTTCAATAGGCAGAGTTAAAAACAAAATGTTTAAATTCTTATATATTCTTAAGTAAGAAATACGAAAAAGAACTTTTAAAATAAGTAAAATGTTAATGTTATATTTTTTATTTAAATTTGTTTCAGGATTTCTTACAGGAGCAGAAGATTGTACGATATTGATTAAAGAAAATGTATTTAGAATTAAGTGCATGCACAATCAAGGGTATTAAATAAAGTAGTGTAGTATTGTAGAAAAGTAGATACTGTAGATAAATAGATGGGTAAAATGGTGTAGCGCTTTTTGGGATGCTTATTTTGCTTGTTTTTTTTCTTTTTTTTTTTTTTGCGCACGCTTTTTACTATCAATCATTCTTCATTTTCATATCGAAATGGAAGTGTAAAATATTGATAGAAAATCTTTTAATTTTAATTTTATTTTCAGATTTAGTCTTCCGCGCCGGTTTTCCTTAGAATTCCTTTCGTTGTTTGTTTTGCACAACGATCGAAGGATTCGAACGTTTTGCAAATTTATATCGAAAGGAAAATTTATTATTAATTTTAAATAAATTTTTGCGTAAAGGAGGGTGGACGGGATCGTGGATAGGGTGGGTCTCCAATTCGCAGCAACCTCCACGCGGTGAGACCTGGAAAATCATTATTATTTACTATATTATTCATAATCGTATCCTTGATACAATTATAAATTTTATAGCGAATAATGTGAGCTAATTGGCTGCGCACGCGATTTCAATGATTATTTTTTTATTTTGTAATTATTAAGATTTATTAATAATTTAAATTATTAATAAATCTTTCATTTTAACTTTTTAATATTATGGTGTCTTCTGTTAGCTTTTTGCAATTATCATTTGAATTTTTAGTATATCGTGTATTTATATATATTTCTTTTTCGAGATAGGAATTTAGTTTTTATTTTAGCCTGTAGTAAATTATATAGAAATAGGGTTGTTTGAAGTCGGTATTTCAGTGCGTTAGTCTCATAGGGTATCATATTTATGTAGACTATGATGGTAACATGTTAACGATCATATCGACATATGATAGGTAGTTATCTGTAAAATTTATATTTGAATAATATAAATTTTAACGTAAAATTTTATTATTTTTTAAATAATTTTTACAGTTTTATATATTTGTAAATTTATATTATAATTGTAATAATCTTTTAATTTTACTAATTTCGCAATTAAAATAAAGTATTTATTTTTGAAGGGCTAGTGATTAATGTGTTAAATAACGCAATATATAATGTTTATTTTTTTTTTTTGTAATATTTTCATTTTAGAATTTTTAATGAGCAGGACGCTATTTTTCGAGTTCAATTTATATTTTATATTTTCGAAAATTTATTTATTCAATAATTTTTGTTTTATTTTTAATTATTGTTTTTTTATTTCAATTTATATCTAATAGATGGCACCATAATGTTCTATTCATTGTTATATGAATTGAAACATGCATCGATTTAGTATATTTGTAATTAAAAATTAATCAATTCATTTAGAAACGATATAAATATTTTTTATGATTGAACATTTACTAAAGAAAAATATCAGTCATAATGTAATCAGCGTATAGTTAGACATAGTCATAGAAGTCACTAAATCTTTTTTTCCTTTTTTTACGTAACACTTTACAATGTATCAATTGATCAATCAAGAAACTGCTGATTAGTGTAAACGTTATTCAACATTTTCGATGACTCGCAAATCACTTGGTTGATAAATACGTCAGCTCGTAGATGTCGCGTGGCTGTTTAAAAACCCAACTCGGGTATCCACCAGGGAGAAAGATCACGCAACCGATAAAACTTGCGCTTATGGTTACTATTAATTAAATTTATGAGTCAGTGAAAAACTATCTGACTAAGTAGAATAAATTACCGATAATATCTAAAGAATTAATTGATCAACCAAGAAGGAGAACGTTCGAATATGCTAATACACGTGGCTACTTAATTAAACAGGCGCATACGAACCAACCAACACGTTTACAAACTTTCTTACGTAAAATTCATTTTCATAAATGTTACGTGATATCAAATGTTTTCTCAAACAATTTTTTTTCCAGGATTTCTAACCTTCGTTTTCTCAACAGAAGAAAATTTGAGAATGCAGAAAAAAAGAGAAAAAACAAAAAAATTCGAACGAAAGACACGAAAGAAGAACGCAAAAAGGATTATCAATTCGTCTCGTTGAAAAATATTTCGATCGATCGTGGCACAAACGGTCAAATTTCTGTGCAATCGTTCCGATTCGCACGCGTATAGGATACGCGTGTGGTGGATTCAAGGCGGAGCACCGGTAGTATATCGTTATATCGGTGCGGTGTATATATCGGATTATTCGCTATGCTAGTGGACGTGTCATGTGCGCGCGGCGTAAAGTGAGCAGCTTGGCACTTGCAGTTGCAGCCTTTAGGTTTGAATAAGGGGAGGAGCCTTGCTGCATTTCCAACGCAATTATCCCCATTCTACCACGGCTTCCATTCCTGTTTCATATCCTCTGTCTCCCTCCATCGAGTGCACACAATGCGCCGCCATCTTGGTCGCGTGCATTCCTCCGTTTTCTCGATTTTTTTCCCTCCTGTTTCTGGCTACTTCTCTTTTCTTCTCTCTTTTTTTTTTCTTCTTCTTTTGCTCTCCTCCCGCAGACCAGTCCCAGTCCGACGGGAACCCGTCGGATTCGTCGGTTGCAACCCATTCGCAAATTGTATCCGCTTCTTCGTTGAATTTCTATGATCACGGAGGTGTCGCTCGAACTTGGTCGCACTTGCAGATTGGCTTTCGTTTCCAGTTCCGCTCGTATTATTCTTCACGATCGTTTCTTTTTGACTGGTTTATCCGTGTTTGAATTGGGAAGAGATTTAGATCGTATTGATCCATCGATGGATGAATTCACTGAATCCCTGAGAACCGTGAATTACGAGGAATTAGAAAATTTATCGCCTCTACGTTCTCGAAATCTTCTTTAAACGATATGTTAAATTCGTATAACTTGAGATGTAATAGCGTCTCAATGATAATTCCATAATTTAGATTTCGTATAGCGGTACGAAAGAGGAAAAATTTCGTTCGTTGTAAATAGGATTTTACGTAGAGCGAACGATGATATCGTGACTAAATTCGTTTTCCACGAGTAGTTATTTCTCAAGGAGTTAATAAACGAATTAAATTAGCTTTACGTAACCGTTCGCTCGTTCGATAATAATTACGTGTCTTTCAAAACACGTGACAGATAAAAAATTATCTTCTCTTCGTACATATCGATCTGATTTACCGAAAACTTACCATTAGTGACGACTGTCTCAATCAAATTTGTTGATCGATTTAAAAAATTTATCGAGAGATTAAAAAATATCTCTGAATAAGATTTAGAAACAACGAGGAGACGAACGAAAGAAGATTTGTCAAAAAGAGGACGAGACCTAACCGTGGTTAGCGAAATTCCGTGCCGTCATCGATCATTAGATGGATTTCCCGTTACGAGACCGTATTTCAGCAGGGTAATAAACAGCAAACAGTGTCTCGTTATATATCCACGGATTCCGTGAGCGCAATTTCCGTGCAATGGACAACCGTAGCGAGAGAGGACAGACGCCACTATTACGCAGTATAGATACGTGACGTTCGAGTGTGATAATTCTTTCTTCTTTTTTATTTTCCCTCTCTCTCTCTCTCTCCTATCTTTTACTTTTTTTTTTGTTTTCGTATTTTACAACAGACCGTGTACATTGTTCGTGGGAATACGCAGTTGTTACGTTATTGATACACACTCCCTCTCCCGCTCTTCTCTCTCGCTCTCTTGCATTTTGTTTCTGTCTCTGAAAGTAAAATTAACTGGGTTGACGTTTATCGATAGCAAGGGATCAACCGTGGCTTGCCGCGTGCATTATTAAACGCTGTTAACTTTATACACTTGTGACATACGTGCACCGTTCATTATCACGATTTAAGCACGTCCGTTATCGTGCAATTGCATTGACGTTGGGAACACACGTGAAATCGTTTCGTTGAAACCAGCGCGGTTTAGACACTGCAGTTTTCTAATCTTGATCCCTGGAAATACACCTATGTTTCCTATTTTTCTCTCTCTCTCTCTCCCCGCTTGCACCCTCCACCCCTTCCCTCTTTCCGTTTCAAAGTTGCCGATCTCTTTTTTTATTTCTTCCTGTATGAAGATCGTTCGGCGAGATAAAAGTAACCGGAGAGGAAGAAAGGAATGGAACGGTGGTTGCGTGAAACTCGATGGATCACGCGCGTCTCTGCTTGGAAAATTCGATCTTTCGTCGGAAAAAAAGGAGATTAAAGAAGTTTTTGAATCGGTGTACTAGTTTTTCCTTCTCTCTCGAGGAATAAGGAGGAATACAAGTATCGGACCGCAAACCTTTCTATGTTTGTGCCCACCATAATTTATCGGATTTTTAGTTTTCACAATTATATTTAGAATCGAGGATGGGATCTTGTTTTAAAGTATCTTTCAAAAATTCTATTAACAATAATTTTTCTTTCTTTTTTTTGTTATTATGTTATATACTTCAATACAAAAGAACACTCGAATTCTTTTATTAAAGTATAATATATTACACAACATAACGACTCGCTTCTTTATATCATATTGATAGAAATAATAATATCCAAGTTGTCGAATATTGTTGGTATATAAAATCACTTATCTTCGAACGGTTTTACGTGATATCGTCCATTTTCGTACATGCAATCTTAATAGACAAGTACGCTTCGACAGCCCCGATTGTTCGTAAGATCTACTTTGCTTCGTTGCTCTTGGTTTATTCCATCGGATCCCCATGTAATTTGTCGCGCGTCTTGTTCCTATAGTGAATTTAATAAACAGAAAAATGGAAGCGCATCGGTTTATCAAAGGATTTTACCACTCTCGCGGTGGTGGGCGATAATGAGGCTCGCGTGTGGAATAACGTTCGTTTCGAAAGAGAGGCAAAGAAAGCGGATAGGTTCGAGTAATTTTCGAATAATTGGCCTGTCCAAGCCGGGTCTAGGAGGGCCGGATCCCTTCGATGAACCAGAGTAAACGTACTTCTTCTGGGTAGCGTGATAGCCCTCGCTGCTACCGACATCCCCGAGGAACAACAATTTTCGATGGCGGCCGATGATTTCGAGCGGCGGCCAACGATGATCTTTTATTCATTTAGAAATCGGTCTGGAGTTGCGCGCGTTTGGAAAAAATTCGGAAGCGGAGGGGCCGCCGACGCTATGGCGACCACGAAATGGAGTATTTTTTAAAAAAAAAATAAGAATTGAACTTTCTTCGGGCGCAAGCGCGAATTGTGAAGGATATTTTTGAAGATTCCTGTAAATCTTTACGTGAAAAATATTTTTATAGGAAGGAAAAAGTGAAGAGGAACGGGAAGTATTCGATAATCTTGGAATCAAAGAATTTTAGCAATTTCGAGACCCTCAGATTGCTCGAGTAACAGTGTTTTGTGTTCTGAGGAATATTTCAAAGAAGTTTGTTTCTGTATATGAATTTTTTTTAGAAGAAGAAGAAGAAGAGCGATGAGAAGTATTGGATAATATTGGCTGAGTCCAGGAATCTCGATTACATCTTGAGATTGCTCAAGTTCGTGTTCTGAAAAATGTTTCAACTTTGTTTCTGTATATGAATTTTTTTTAGAAGAAGAAGAAGAAGAGTAATGAGAAGTATTGGATAATATTGGATAATATTGGCTGAATTTTTTTTAGAAGAAGAAGAAGAAGAAATATAAGAAATGTTCGATAATTTAATATCCTAGCTAAGTTCTTCTGAGATTCTGAGATTTAAGTTTCGAAATGAAAATTTATGCGAAAGAAGGAAAGAAACGAAAAGTCTGGGTTCTGAGATCGTTCGAGCTTCGAGGTACGAAGTTTCTTGATCAGGCTTCCTTTGAAGAGATTAAAGAAGCAGGTGGCACTTCGTTTCTCAGATTTGTCACAGGGTTAATTTAGATCCGTTGTACAGTCTCGGTTAGCCATGGGCTATGTATAACAATTACAAGTTAGTGAATTGTTTGAGAACTAGGGCAGCGTGACATCCGTGACACTATTCATTAAACGTTGCAACGTTCTCCAGACTATTAAAAGAACATGATCGTTGATAATTACTGGATTAATCATGATTATTAACGCGTGCATGTAGGTGCATATGGTTGCTTGTTTCACGGGAAATCTTATGTAACTTTTTCGTTTCTTTTTTTCTTCTTCTTCCTCTTCTTCTCGTTCGTATTTCTTTTCGTCTCGCAGACAATGAACCGGCAACTTTCTCGTTACGTCGAATCGGAAGCAAGCATCATGCAGCCTGTGTTTCTGTGTCCTAACAAGTGTTTGCAACGTGAAACTCTGTGTTATTTTCGCTTTTTCAAACAATTATGCTTAATAACGTCCTTCTGTATTTTTCTATTCCTTTGCTCGATTTGTTCATTTCATAAGAAAAACTTAAAAATCTCGTTATCCTTCAAAGAATAAACATTTCCTATATTAACCGTCCGCTTTAAACCGTTCTCTCACCATTTTAACTCACCCTGAACTTAACTCGATGCAAACGCCGGCCGAACAACGTATCGCAACGTACAATGAATTTCCTACTTGGAAATGTCGACATCCCGGCCGGAAGCTAGATAATGGCGAAAACAAGGGAAGCGCGGATCCTCCTTTCGAGAAGAAAGAAGAAAGAAGAAAGAAGAAAGAAGAAAGAAGAAAGAAGAAAGAATCGGCATGGAATCGTCGTCGAAGAGATGGCCTTGAGACCGCTTAACTCACGGCTCCTTTCATCCCAGCCTCGTAACTCGGCATTTCCAGCTCAATTTACTCATTATCGCACCTCCGCTCTGAAATTCCTCTCCTCCTCCCCTCCGCCTCTTATTCATCCGGTCTGTTGAATCGCCAGCTCGCGGCGGCCATTACACTGTTTCTTCCTCGAGATATCTGACGAGATATCTTCGAATCTTTCGTGATCTACCGTGTACGGTGCAAGTCGAGGGATGCACGAGAGCCGATCATTCTTCTCTTGGATCAATTATGCGAGCCCCATTCGACTCTTGGTAATATTCACCGTTATTAAGTATCTCTTTCATTGGAATAAAAGATGGATGAGAAGTTTGGACGAGGATTCGTGGACCAAAGGAAAAAGAAGAATCTTTGAATGTTGGACGTTGAAAGAGTTTGATGGAAAATTAAAGAAAAATTTATCTCCAAGGTCGAAAATTGGAAGTATATGGGCATGAGTTGGAATCAAATTTCAGAAGAATACAGGTTTTGGTATATATTGTTATTTCCATACTAAACGGATAATGTTTTAACCGTAATATGATTATTCGTTTGAAACTTGACTAACGAGAAAAAGGATGTGATATTCACTCGCGCATTTGTATGATCTTTTCGACGAATTTTTCGTTTAATTTGTTTAGAATAATGAAATAGATAATTCGTAATTCGGTCTAGATATCAGAAAAAATTGCAACAATCAATTCTAAACTTACTTTGAAACGATATAAATTTCGAAAACTTTTTAATGTCTATCAAGAAACGGGTGATACGATATAACGAAGTTTTCAAGTTTTTGACGAATCGATTTTTATCCCGCACGTTACACGAGATTTTCACGAGAGAGGTCGATGAAAAAAAGTAGTAAAATTATCGAATGAAGAAAAAATGCAAGACGTTGAAGGGAATCTCACGACCCATGCGGTCAGCTTTGGCGCAATTATAGGCATCCCGTGTACAAGGAGAGGAAGTTTGTATCGGGTTCGATCGGGGCCAAATTAGCCTGGACGTTGAAAGTGATTTCCTTGTCAGGGTTGAGAGAAGACGACGGGTCAGACGAAAATCTGGGGCCCCTAATAAACGCCGGAGGCTTGTGCACAGTACACACAAAACCGAGCAACAAGCGGTCGCCGGTTCTTTATTGGCCTCGCACAAAACTCGCTCGAGATTCTCTGGAAGGAGAGAAAGCAGCGGCATAACTAAGCTCACCGTCCTCTGCCCGCTTTTATATCATGAAATTGGCCTGTTAAAGCGTTACTACGAATCCGTCCTACCGTTCCGTCCACGTCGTTTACCATTCCGTGGAACCACGAGTCAATCTTATTAATGATCCAGGTCAGACGGTTTCCTCTCCGCCTGGACGAAATCTAATTGAACCAGAGTGGACATCGATCCAGAGTGCTTGCAAGAGTGTGATGAACCCAGTTGATGTTTATAACTGTAATATTCTTATCCGAATTTTCTGCTCAACTTCTTCGATTATTATTCTTCGCCGATAGAGAAGAAAGAATTATTCGAATTTCGAAGTTTGAGAAATGTAGACGCGATATATAAGAATATATTATACATTCCATCGTGGGATTTTTCCTATTTTGGTTATTTTTCGTGGATGGAGAGAATATATTTGCAATCTCTGTTCGCGATGAAAAATTGAAGAGACATGTGGAGAAATTTGGCGAACGAAAGGTCGGATTAATTAATTAATTCATTGCTAAAATCGAGAAATGTATCGTGTGTTAGATATGCGCACGAATAAATGGACAATTTTGCTCGTGTTTCTTGTCGGAAGTTCGGAATATCGCAATTTTGAAATCGAGTAGCAGGTGGAAAAATAATTTCAAGTTGGCTGGCCGATCGGTATGTCGGCAGAGGAGAGGAAAAGGAACCTGGTTCGCGAGAACTGTTGCGTCAAGAACGTACGCTTTAATTATTGCAAGCAGTGGAGCGCGATGCAGACGCGGCCATCTTGTTCGTGCCTCGACGCCATGGCAAACTCTGCCGATTTTTTTTTCCCCTCCCCCCAGAATAATTTCTTATTTCTCAATCTCCTTCTTCTAGATTTATACCCATGTTTCAGTGGAGAAAATCCGGTGCAATTAATAATCGTACGTTGATCTATCTTAACTTACGTAAAAAGAAAATAGAAGGAAAAGAAAAATGCTCGATTCTACACGAACGAATATAAAACGCTTTTTTATCCCGTGGAATATAAAAGGGACGAAATTAAACAAACTGTAAAATTTTTTATTAATTCGTACGATTCGTAGGATCAAAAGAAGAGGGGAAACAATCTCGTTTCTTCGTTCATATCGCGCAGCTTCGAGATTCGTCACGATCTCTCGAGATCTTCGCGCGGAGACAGAAAGATTTGATTGGAAAGAAAAGTTGGACGAATCGAGTCTCGTTTCTGAGAGGAAAACGCGAGGCGGGCGCGACGCCAGAAGCATTGAAATCCCTGTATCGCGATGGAATCTCCGTGCTGGAATGATAAACAACAATTAAAGGCGCGGCTTGTATGAAATAAAGTCTCGATTATCGGAATTATGCGCATCGCGTGCAGGCCGCTTGGTGTTTCTTCTGTGGTGGTTTCTCTTCCGCGCTCGTGTAACCGCGGCCAACGCTACGAAACGGAATTAAAAAGGAAGAAAATAAGGCGGAAAAGAGGAGTACGAAGGGACGAAAAAAGGATTGAAAAACAGCAGGCGGAAGAAAGAGGGAGAGGAAGAGACGGAAGCAATGTTCGGTGATTGTCGTTTATTCTGCATTTTTCTCGAAAAATTTACTTTTTCTCTCTATCGACGAAAAATGTTACTTCGTTAACCAATAAGAAAAGAAGTCGAGAGAAGAAGGCTTAGAAATCACACGAATAATATCGCCACCGCTCCTCCAACTGGATCGAAAAAGACCGTGAAATTTAACAGCAGATTCCACGCGAATGACAAATAATACACGCAAAGGCGGGATACGTAGCCGATGGTGTAAAAACGAGTCGAAACTTGGAAGCGTTCTCGAAAGAAAGGAGGAATGCGGAGAGGAAAAGGAAGAAGGAGATGGTATAGAGATCGATCGGTCGATCCTTAGGGACACATCGGGAAAGACGTGTGCGTAATCCCGTGAAAGGTAGCTTGAGAAAAGAAGGGGAGAGAGCGGCAGGGAGAGAGCTGGCAGGCAGACCGGCTGTCAATCAACCGCGGGCTAGACTACCAATTTCTTGGCTCATAATTTCTGATAATTTGTCGGAGGGCCGAGCGAACTGTGGCGGCGGCGGCGGCGGCTGCTGCTGGCTACCACCAACCCTTCCCCCATCCCCGGGCGCGCCTCGCCCTCCGACCGCCACGAAAATCATCATAAGAAGGTAATTGCACCGATCACGTGTGTACAAGCGGCTTGTATTTATCCTTGTTTCATTATAATAACAATGTAACCCGCTCTCTCCACGGCCATCTCTCTCTCTCTCGAAACCCGGAGGGATAATAATCGGTTCGACCACGGGGCTTCGATCATATTTCTGCGGGGCAGGATAACTTGCTCCTCGAGCAATTAGATAAACGTCTATAAACGCGTGATATCTGCAAGATAGGCCGGGGATATTCCTCTCGACTCTTCTTCTCCGTGTCGAGAGAGAGAGAGGTGGAGGTGTTTGAAACGTCAGAATTTCCAAGGGAGTTCCATTCGTTTTGACTGACGTGAAAGGTGTACGTACACAGAGGCGGCCTCGAGATGGTTTGAATCGCACGAACCGGCAAGAACAAATTTTCCGAGAAAACTTATCTTATCATTCGATGCCACGTCCGAGGGAGTTTAGCATGTTGAATTCGCACGAGTTGTGAACGGTTTTCCGCGAACGGGTAGCCGATATTCGTGGATTCAGTGGAATATAAAATTGTTGGCTGCGACCGTTTCGAGGTTCAACGTACCCGAAACCGCGTATTACTTGTCCCAATGATCGCATGTCCGCAACAAGACCTGCCGCTAGCGAGCATTGGCGTTAATTCGAGGGGGAGGGGGTCCCGGGTTGGCGGTGGCACGGTTCAATGTTTCGTTTGACATGCCGCTTGCCTTTGACTCGACGGCGCGGCTCCCAACCATCAAAACAATATCTCGTTGGTTCTTTTCTTCGTTTGATAAAAATAACCACCGCTAATAACCACCGATCCTATCGTGCTAATTATCTTAATTAAAATGGAAAAGTGCGAGTGTTGAATTTGTAGAGTGGCAGCAATTACGCCGCCTAGGAGGGAAGCAACTTTAATGATACCCGTTCCCATTGGTCGATGCGAATTCGACCGTCGTAACGATGTTGTTTCTCGTTTCCTTCGAGTTTTTTTAAGAACGATCGTGAACGCAATTCCGATTTGGAGATCCGAGATCGAAAAGATCGAAGATGCGTAATGTCAAAGTTAAATCATTGTCCTACTCGGAGAAATGATCATTTTAAAACACGCGAAACGAGAGTCGAATGGGAATAATGAAGCATCATCTCGAAACATAAGTGGAAACGTTACGAGTGGTCGTTCGATTTTCGTGGAACTGGATGCCTCCGGCGATATTTCCATCGCGAGAAAATCGTTCCAAGCGATGTAACTGTTCGGAATTCAAGCCGAGAAATCCACAACGACTCGTGGTCGAAGAACAAAAAGAATCGAAAACATACGCGATACTTGTTTTCCTTCATCTTTTGCTCTAACAACTTAGAAGGCATTCTCAAGAGAAACTTTTACTCTTCTACTTTTTAAATGTGAAAAAGAAAAAGAAATTGAATATAAAGGATAAAGTATAAGCTGTGCGCATTTAGTGACGAGCAAAGAGGACAATGATAATCTCGTACTCAATGATTTACGTTGTTTTCAACTCAAGTCTCTTAAAAGTCTCATATTCTCAAGAAAAACGTATTCTTCTACTTTCTAAATATAAAAAAAACAAAAATGGAATACTAAAAATAAACTGTGCACTTTGCGAGTGAAGAGGAGAGTGAATGGTAATCTTCTCAACGGCCATACGTAACAAAAAGAATCAAAAAACGTATACGTTGTTTTCGTTCGTATTGTTTGTTTCGACTCGAGTCTCTTAGAAGGCGCATTCTCAAGAAAAACGTATTCCTCTACTTTCCAAATAAAAAGAAAATGGAATGAAAGAATAAAGTACAAACTGTGCGCTTTGGATTTGCGAGCGAAGAGGACGATGGTAATCTCGTGCTGACGGGGTGCGGCCACGTGATAAGCCCTATAGTTTCTCGGTTGTATCGAGCCCGTTTTTACAGCATTACGGTGGTTGACTACCCCTGACCGACCGTTGCAGAAGTAATTATTCATAGCACGCAATTACGCGAGCGGTGCGCGCGGCGTGTCGCTGGTATCGCGGCATCAATTGCGCTGCTCGTGGCCCCTGATTGCGGGTTTACGTCTCAAAACAATGATTTATCTAATTAAGCCTTGGTTTTGCATTGTTAGCCAGCCTTTTGTTACACGGTGGCCCATTATCCCCGGTCGTCCATTATTTCCGAGGCACGGAATAGCGACAGATCGGCGAGTTTCGTGTTGCGCCGTGTTTCGAAAGGAACAAGAGACAGACGTGGTGCAACTTGTAAAATCGAAGTGAAATCGGATGGAAATTGGAAAGCGTAAGTTCGTTGGGAACGTGATTCGCTCGATTTTGCTAGAGATTAAATTAAATTGGGGTTGCTTGCGTTCGATATCCGGTATCGAGGAGCGACACTTCCGTTCTCTACGTTCTATCGGTTGGTAATGCTGCAATTACCGAGGGGGCGAGTGGTTGGTCGAGGTAACGGTAGATGGCGCGAGGATTCGGTTCGAGAGGATCATAATAAGGCTTTGCTTTTTACTTTTATCCAATTTCTTTGGGAAATTTTCCTATGAATGTTCGAGTTGCATTGCGAGATTGAATTGGTTGAAATGATAGTTACATTTTTGAATTTACACGTTCTTATTTCTTATTTCTACTTTAACGTGGAATAAATACAGATTTATCGCAACGAAGTAACGTGTTATACGTTATTTCGTGTCTCTTCGTGTTTCTGATATAATCGTTATTATTTCCAATGAATATTTAATTTCTTTACACTTAATATATATTATTCTACGGTATCTTTCAATCTCGCGAAGAGAAAGAACTTTTAAATGTTTCTTTCATTATATCTCTTTCAACTTGGTTCAAGCTTTTTAATATATTACAAATTTTAATTATTCATGGTATTATGATAAATTTCATTAAATTGCGGAAATGTTTATTGCGTTTTCATCTCGTATAGATACTTTATACTTTTATATGATATTTACTGTTGCGATAGAAACATGTTTTTAAACATTTTTAAACATTCAACGTAATAGAAATATTTTAAAATTTTAAAGTCACATAAATGTAATATTTCGCTGTAGTACTGTTTAAAAATATTACTTCGATATTATTTTATACCATTGTATCAGATTGACAGATAGATGGACGATTATATATATAAAAATTGTATTTGACGGATAAGATGAACGAAATTAAATAATATAGGATGAAAAACTATAAACGCGTGTTACATATGGGTTTTTTTCACACCTTCGAAAAGAGAATGAGAAGAATCACGAAATCGGGAATTAACAGATAATCTCATTTGTAACGAGAGAGGAAAGTAAAAGTCAGAATTCGATTTCATTCAAGAGGTAAACAAGGCTCGTGGCCGAATTCGCGTGACCCAGACCGATGAAACGAAACGAATGGGTCGTAGTACGATTCTGAGAGAATTGGATGCGCAACTGGACGTATGAGGAACGATAATAAAAGAAATATCTAATCCCAGTTTCAATAAATACCGTGGAAATTTGGAAGAAACGAAACGATTTTCTCGAATATTTTGAAGACCAACAAAATGCTTGTAAACTTCTCGAATGACGAATTATCTACAACTTGAAATTCACAGATCCATGATTTCTTCCATGTTCAATGGATACTCACTTCTTCCGAAAATTATGCCAAGGAATACCATAATTTCTAATACTCGAAGATCAAAAAGATATTTATAAATCTCCTTAAATATTTTTAAACTGGTGACGAATAATTATAAAAGTTGTCGAAAGTCAAAAAGATCTAGAAATTGGAACAATTTCCAGAAAATTTTTAAATAGACACGATAGTACGAGATAGTACGAGATTGTAACTGTAGGGAAGTGTAAAAGGGAAGAAGAGCATCGTTGAATGGAAGGGAATGAGAGATAGCCGAGGAAGAACCGGCGCGTTTGTTGCGTGTAAAAGAGTTCTTTCAACGTCTGTATCCGAAATGCATGCGTGAAATGAGTTTTTAATGCGAATGGAATTTTTCGTAAGAAAGTGCGTAATACGTTGTTGAAAAACAAGATCGCAGCCAGTGTCTGCAGCTAAATAAATAAAATGGCTGTCATTTCATAAGTATAATTATCAACAGCAAACAGAACGCTTCAATGTTTTTTCTTCTCCTTCTTTTCTTTTTTTGCGGTAAGAATAAACCGGTATTTATTATAATACGTTAATGAAGAATTTTTTTTATAAAGAAATAAAAAAATAATTTCTTAAAATTAAAACTTTCACGAATATTTTTATCTTCTTTAATCAGACTATAAATATTATTATTTAAACGCTGTTACCTGAACGCGAATAGAAGTTTCCGAGGAATAATTCATACAAGTGCAAAAAGAACGCGAGGCAATTGCGAGCAAGAAACAATTGCAGAGAAAAGCCTTGGGAAGTTATAATTAGTTCTACGTGTTTTTCAGATAATTGTAGCCATGCATTATAGAATAAGCAGCGCTGTGGAAGAAAAACCATCCGATACATAGACAGAGAAAAGTTTAAATTGAGGCAAACGTTATTTTACGTAATGCCGCGGACGACGATGTTGATCACTTATCTCGAATAATCCTTCTCTTTCTCGCTGTCTTTTCTCTCCGTCGAGAGCTTCGAAGTCCCCATGCAAAAATTCTTTCCCTCCAAATTGTAGCAAATACCGCGTATCGCGATAAAACTCGCATTTTAAAAAAGAAAAAAAGAAAGTATTCCTTCCAATTCTCTTCAGATTCCTCGTTTCGTGCGATCAAAAATATCGAAACAAGGTTCGCCACCCCTTACGAATGACGATCGAGACGACTACATTTTGACGATTCGTGCAGCTTGACGAAATGTTGCATCCTCGAATATTTTCTTTCCAACGGACGATACGCGAAGGGATGACCGGATATCGAGCGATCCGAAGCGACAATATGGGATGGAATCGCATGCCATCCAGACGTTTCGATCAATTCGAGCATTCTGTTTTCGTAGGTGAAATTTCATATCAGTTGCCTCAAAATGTGTGCTTGGACGATCGCGACGGCGATCGGTTTGAACGTCGTCTCGATATCGCCAACGTGCCTGTTCCACGCCTCGAAACGATCCTGTGTGATCGTGGATATATCGAACGCGTTTCACGATCTGATTACACTCACGAAGAGAATCCTTTTTTGATAAGGAGCGTCGTGTTCACGTGGGTGGAGGTACGTGGATGACGATTGTATCAAGCGCTGAAAGGAGATTTCTATCGAGGATTGAGTTTGGATCGTTTTATAGTACGATAGTTTTGTATCGGATAATATTATGTGGAAAATACACTCGTGAAAAATGATTTGATCAGTCAATTGATAGATGTACACGTTTCAATTGTATTTCATGGAAGATACAATTATATTTTTCATTCCGTCGGATCAATTTCGACGTCCATGGCGACGTCACGGGGCACAGAAAAGATTATTATACGACGCATTCGTGATCGTTTTTCTTCTAGAGGAACGCAATGATTTAATTGTGAAATTGTAATATCGACAAGATCGATCGATAAAATCGTACAGATGCATCGACGAGATTTCACCATTTTATCGAATAATGCTCGATGAACTTACTTTCAACTTACTCTGCCTCTTCTGTTCGTCAAATTTAAAAAAAAAAAAAGAACGCGATTAGAAAAAGGAATTCGAAGATCTACCGCTATCTCTATCCAATGAGATCTCATCACGTTCGAGCTCTCCAATTTATCTCACTCTCCCTTATCGATCCTTAAAAATGAAAAGAAAAATTTGCCGACCGTCCACGAGAGATTCTCTAGTCTCGTCAGCACTTCGAGTGCGTATCGCGGATGAAACGAAAGAAAAACAGGGGAGGGGAAGGGGCGAACGTCGAAGTTAACTTAAACAGAGTCCTCGTCGGAAATATTACAAACGACACAGAATAGATCCGAGCCGAACGAAATTCCCAGCCTGGCGTCCTTGGGCGCGACAGAGAGCGGGCGCGTACGCGTAGGAGTGGCCCGTTGGTCGGACAAGGAAAGGGTGATCACCGGCGGAATAGGTGTAATCGTTTAACGCGCGCGATGGTATCGTTGCGGCGCGGCGCGGGTTGGGCAGAATAGCGCCATGCTGGGCGCGCGATTGGCCGGGGCGTCCTGGCGGTGGGCGTGGCCACGGGCGCGGGAGGGGATCGCGAAAGCGACGGGGCGATTTCAGGGGGTAGAAGGTGGCGGCCGGAGCGGGTATCGCGTCGAGGTTACCTCCTCTTCCCGATGAGGTAAGTTGTACCCACCACGAACCGCCGCCACCACCACCCGATCCCCCGTTCCGATCTATGCCACGGTCTCCTGACTTATGCTACGCCCGGCAGGGCAGCCAGTACACGATACGCTCCTACCAGGCGAACACCGGGTTTCTCCGTGCTCGTTTACCTCTACCTCTGTCCTCTACCTCGCCACGGTTTTCGACGCGGAAATCGTACGGGCGGCGGCCGCGAATCCGCGTCTCTTTACGCGAGTCGCGTCACCGCGTGGAAAAAAGTGTCCGTTAAGGGGAGGGAAGGAGGGAGCTCGGTCCGGTCGTGGGTGGGGGGGGATGTGGAGAGGACGAAGGGAGGGAGGGAAGTGTTGGCGGGTGAGAGAGGGATGCGCGGTTCAGTTTCCGCGTGCACGTGACGTGATCTGATCGTCTGAAAACGTGGCTGGAATAATATATCGTGTCGGCGATCGCGAACTGGCAAACCCAGCGACTTATGGTGGTTGTGTATACGTGCGCACACGGTTTTATGCACACACGGTTTTAAAAGTTAGAAACTGAGGCCCTGTCACGTGATCGCCTGTACGCGGCGAATACCTTCTAATTGGAATACTACCGCGTTTTGATTAAAGAGCGGTAGTGGTACACCCTACTGAGTGAGTGGCGATAGCCGAGAGCTGATAGCAGTGAGAAGCACGAGAGTACCATTTTTTTTTCTCCTTTTCTTTTCCTTTTTTTTTTTCTTTCTTCGTTTTCGGTGAATCGGATGGAAGGGAAGGATGAACGCGTCACAACGACGCTGTAGGGCCCGGGAGGACGGTTTCGCGCGAGTTTGGATTCTCGAGTGCGATCGGAGCGGGATCGTGGTCCCGCGACGAATCGGTGGACGTTCGCAGTGACGGTGGGTTGCAGTGACAGGACTCGTCGATTGTTTTCCGCGTGATGCGCGCGCCAAACGACAGTGGTCGACCGTGTCCGCGTCTCGATTGAAATCTCGTCCGAGTACGCACAGATATCGGTGGCGTACAGTGAACTCGATATAAATGTGCGAGCGGCCGTGTCGCGCGAGAGTGGTGGTGGCCTTACCTGGGAATTGGAAAGATGATTTTTCGTTTACACGCGATCCGACGGGATCCGACGTGTACGTGTCAACAAGAGTGGTATCCTCGGTAGCCGGTAATTGATTGAAACGAGTCACGTTATCGACGCTGCGCAACTGTGCTTCGAGTGATCGACACCGACCAGCGGACAATTTCGCGCCGCCGTCCGCCGTCCCACTGCCATCGGTCGGCGATTTTTATTTTTTCCTCCGCTCGTTATGTCGTCGAGAGTGCGATAATTGGATCGATGGTAAATTCCGTTTGAGAGGAAGGGTGGCGGAGGAGGCCACGTAACAATATCTCATCGATACCGGTGTTAATCGTCGATATAATACGTTATACGGGCGCGGGAAGAGGCAGAGAAGTGTCCGTTATCAGTGGTACGTTGCCGCAACGGGAACAGCTGTCGCAGCTGCATCGTTGTCCCGACGCCCAGCACCGGGATCGAGAATCGAAAGCTCGACGCCGGCAGCTGGCCGAGCCGCCAGTGACAGACAACGATGACGTAGCGTCGGCAGAGGCAAAGGGCGTCACGGTCTGCACGGTGTACGCGCTGGACAGGACCGCCTCGGCGGGGCTGGGGGTGGTTGGGGGTGTTGTCGGTGTCGCTGGCGGTGGTGGAGCGGCAGGAGGAGGAGGAGGAGGGGGAGGAGGCGGAGGAGGTGGTGGAAGTGGCGGTGGTAGCGGGACAAGCATCGGGGGTGAAGTGCAGGGGGTGGTCGCCGGGATTTGTGGACCAGCGAGCGCGTCCCTTGCGGCGACGGATTACGTGACGGCGGCATGCTATCCCCCGGGACCTCAGCTCACCCTGACCGCCTCTCACCCTCAGCCCCACGTCGTTGATCCCGCGATGACGCCCACCTCGGCGCCGGTACCGACCCCGACCACGGCGTCGGGACCCAACAACCCGGTCGCCATGAGCCAACTGGGAACCGTCTATGCCACCAAGAGGCGACGCCGGAACGGAAAAAGGTTGGTAGTGCGTGTGTGTATATATATATATATACATACATACATACATATATATTTTGTGCCCTTTCGTTGCGCCGGTTAAATACCCATGAATATCGGTACGCGCGGTGTACCCTGTATGGTATGAAATGCCGGTTACGCGGATGTTGGCTTCCTGACTGACTGTCAGATTGGAGAATAGCGTGATACTTGGAGTGGAGTGGCGAAGCTTCCATTGGAATTTATCAAATTTTTTTCCCCTTTTTTAACCAGAGTCGTTTGTTTGGATAAGTTTGCGCGATAAGTCGAGGGATATTAGGATAGGGAAGTATGGTATGGCCAATGCTTTTACGTTAGGTTTTACGCGGAATGTTATGGTATAGCGATTTGCCGGATAATCGACGTTTCCCTGTATACGTATATGTATCGATAAAGCGCACTCGCACGAAACTGTCTGTTTCGTTTTATACATTATGGAAATGGTATTGTTGGGCCAATTCGTCGAATGAAAAGAGGCGGGGAGGGGAGGAGGAAAAAAAGAAGAAGGATAAAGTTGAGAGGGTTCGATAAATTTCATCGCAAACGGCGGATTAAAAACCACGAAAATCACAAATAACCATCGTTACGTTAATTATATCCGTTTCAGTAATTCAATTTATATCAAATTTATCTTGCCGTTTCTCTCGACACGACAATACCAATTATCCACGACTTACGCAATACGTAAGAAAGGAAAAAAAAAAAAAACAGCAATTGTCTCTAAACCGTGAAAAAAGGAGGGACATCGAGGACATATATCATACTCGTTTCTGTTCTCGTCACTTCGTTTCTAATTTGATTGTGCGCGTTCATATTTCTTGAATTATTTAAACGACTTTACGCTTTTACGTATATACTTTTATCGATGATGTACAATCTGAAATAATGACGTACACAAAGAGGGAGTAATTTTCCTCTACTTACGGATTTGCGGATAATAGTTTGGAAAATCGAACGTAAAAGATATCAAACGATCAAAACTCCGTTTATCGAATCCGACGGAGGAAAAACAACAGTTCGTAGTAATAATGGAATAAATTCGATGTGATGAAATGTGTGCCTTCGAGTTGTGAGTCGCAAAAATAATTCACTCGCTATTTTAATCCGTCTACTTTAAAAAATTTGATTTCGATGAAAATTGTTTTCGCTTACGTAAAGCGAGGATGGATCGCACGTAGATTTTCTTTGAGCGCGCGAAATTAATCTTAAAAATTTTATGGAAACAACCTAAAACTTGAATATCATTCGTTTAACGTTTCCCTTTATTTTATTTCATTACGAAATCGAACGAAAGTGATATTGAAATTTTTAAGGGTTGATTTTATCCCTCGAGATAATTATTCAAATTCCGTAAGAAGTTTATGCATTCACAATGTTCCGTACGAAACAGAATTCGCTTGACACGATACCGCGAATAATACTTTTACGATTGACTGTATTTCATTTTTTTTTTTTTTTTTTTAAATTACGTCGCGCGTCAGTTTATCGTGTTACGTGTTTGTTTTCATTTGGTGCAAACCGTTCGATGTAATTGAAGCGATCGGTTTAGATAATAAGAGCTCTATTAGTGTCCGCTTAATATGGTATTGATGAAAATTTTCGTTCCGATAAATGGCGTCCAGATAAAAGCGGGAGCCCCCGCTGTAATTTGTTAACCGTTCAGAAGAACGATAGGCCACGAAGTATCGTGACATGGTACATGTACAATTCATGTGTCTAAAGCCGGTGCTAATGGGATCGAAGAAGGGTGTTTGCACGTGAAGCGCGACCAATGGTGAAGTTAACGTTCGCCAGTCGTTTCAAAGACATACATTTCATCGGATTCCGAGGCTCGGAGTAGCTTATAGCCGATGTTTTTCACATAACCACGATCGATTATGCGCTAACTCGCCGCTTGGATGTGTGTATAGATCGTAAATTACAGAGCTCGACCGAGATTCGTCATTATTGCATCATCAGCGAAAACGTTAATAGGGAGAATTTTTCGTATCGAACGCCTTTCCCCACTTTTAATCGCTTCGTATTCCCTTCGCTTCCTTTGCTCGACTTTTCTTCTCTCCTACTCATCGAGGGCGGATTCGATTATTTCGCATTTTGCGGACAATTTGTAATTTTTTTTTCTTTTCTGATTCAGCAGATTGAGCGATGAGTGATTCATCGGTGAATCAAAGTCGATTTCAGAAGATAAAATAACGACGTCACGTGTCCGTTATTAAACGCTCGAAAGTATTAAGTACACAATTTCTATCGCGTGGTATAATCGCGAGTTTCCTTTTGCCTTTAAAGTCCTGAGAAACACGAGACACGAGTCCAAGTATATACTTTCTGTCAAATTGAATCAACCGATTTTCATTGCCTTTCGTACGCGCGTTCGTTTCGCTTCTCTCGCGAATTCTCACCCTGTCGTCCGATGATCCAATCTCGCTACTAAATCATTATCTGCACCGAATTGCAATCGTCCAGTAACTTTCAACCCAACACTCCTTCAAAGTTCAAACGTCGAGAAGGCAATTTATCAATCCAATTACCTACTCTTTACCGGAGAGAAAGTCGTATATAGTATACCCACGGATCCTATCCACCTTGAAAAATTAAAAGTCGTTGAAGAAAGGTGGAAAGCTCGATGAATTTTTGAACTCGCGAGCCGGTCGAGCGGGAGGGAGGCGAGTTATCGGAGGGAATGAATATCCGTGGTCACGATTCGCGCGATTATAATTCCCGCGACTTTTAATTTTCGCGGCGCTGCGGTACACGGAAATGCACGCGAGTAACGCGCGAATACACGCGTCGTCGTGCGAGCGCGACACTCGCACAGCTATCAGACGCGCATAAATATAGCGCGCGCGACACGTATACGTGTACGTGTGCAACGTTCGATACATCAAGAGAAAGATAGACCGGGGATAACCGGTGCTAAGCTGACAGAGACGGAGTGCGCCACTGATTGCGAATAAGGGGAAGCCCTCTGGCCATGGAATATCCGACTGAACTTTACTCGAACCGTTTGCATACGTTGCCCGTAATTAGTTGAGATATAGCCGAATCGGTCTAATCCTCCTCCCTCCTTTTTTTTCATCGCGTGCCGGGTCGACGATTTTTGTGCGATCGGAGAAATTGAAATTTTTTTCTTTCGAGTCCTCGGATCGGGCACAATGATCGCGTAAATGACAATAATTCACGAAGACATATGTACAATTTTGTAAAAGTGGATTCAAGCGCCGATTGGATATCATAAAATCGAGAGGAGTAAATTTTAAAGATCCTACGATCGCGAGAGGATTGATCTTATTGGAAAGGTTCGACTTAATTAGACTTAATTGGAGGTTAATTCGTCGTGTCTGCGTTTTATTTTAATTTCTCTTTTCTTTCTTTCTTTCTTTCTTTCTTTCTTTCTGCTCGGGAAGCGTTTGATAAATTTTTCCAGATGATATCGCATCTCGGGAGGAAAGTTATCGGGTCGAGTTTTACAATTATAATTACGATTATTTATCGATAGATCAGCATGAATATTCATGGTGGTATAACGTCCATAAAAGAGAAGAAAAAGGGAAAATATGAAGAAAAAAAAAAAAGAACCCCGTGACATAATCGACCGATAGGATAATTTAAGCCAACAGTGCCGCTTTGCCGTAATGACTCACGTCCCTCCTCCCCTCCCCCCTTCTCAACCTCTCCCGAATGTATTTTACATTTGTCGATATTTGTATTTCAGCGTATTACGTGAATATTTCTCCCCCACTCCCCCCTCCCCTCCCCTCCTCCCCCTCTGAGCTGAGATATCGTCGACCGCCAGGATGAAATATACCTCACGTTCCCGCGAAAGAACTCGCGGAATGACATTATTTCCTGGATTGCTCATTTGAATAAAACTTAGATTATCGGGGGGGATAAAAACCTTCGACATGCCACTCACAAGTCGAAGCTTTCACGTAAACCAAACCGTGGCGGTTTATTTCGTAAAGCGCAATTTAATTGCACGAAACTCTCCCTCCTCCTCCTCCCCCCATTCGCTCGAAGCTGTTTTCTTTCGAGTGAAGAATAGAAGGGGCAGGGGGGGAGGTTTGATCCTCTCGATCGGGCTCGATGTCTCGAACGTTTGGAAGGAGCGATCGTTCACGATTTGAGCTCTCGAGTTTCTCGACTCGTGGAGGGATCGCCGTGCGATCAAGGAGATCACGGGTGAACAGCGTAATGGAGTTTTAAACGGTGTTTCGAGACGTACAGTCGACGATCCTCTTCTTCTCGCTCCCCCCTCCACTAGCTTCCCTTTGATACGAACGGAGGAACGGAGGAAAAGAACGAGATCGACTATCCGGCCCAGAGAGTGGCCCTAGGGCGTTCTGTCTGCTTCGTTCTCCGCTTCTTCCTCGGCTTCTTGTGGACTCCTACGGATTCGAGGAGTCCTTCCCTCGGGCTCCGTTGGTCCTAGGCGAGCGTAGGTTTTTAAGGACGCGGCATTTCTTACGTCTGTGTCTCCCTCGGCTACGAAATAGATCGTAACGGATTGATCGAAACGCATGTGGAACATGGAACGTGGAAATTCTAACTGAAATTCCGTTCCACCGAATTCTATCGAACGGCAATTTTCCTCGACTATTTTCCCCACTGTTTTCCCTCATTGTTCGTACGATATACTTTTTGCTTTTCTCCTTCTTTTTTTTTTTATATTTCTCGTGGCGTTATCCAGTGAATTGCTTTATGATAATACGCATCAATACGGCAGTTAATAAGCTCCCTGTTTTCTCGAGCCCTCGAAACTGATTAATAATTCATTTCTAACAAATGATAGCTCTTTATTATTCGTTCCATGGACGGGTCGATACGCGGATTTTCCGAGTGGAAAAACATCGACTCCAACGTAACGTAAACTTCCTGCGAAACCTTAGAATCATTTCACGCACACTTGCCGCGGATCGAGATCGCGATCGACGTCCTGTATGTACTACTTCGTCACTCGAGAAAGGGAACATCGCGTGGCGAAAATCGCGGAAAAGCGTCTCCCCTCCCCTCCCCTCCCCTCCCCTCCCCCTTGCGTTAAACGTTGGATCGCTAACGATCCACGAAGGAGGGCGATGGACGGCGAGCCGAGAGAATTTCCCCAAAATTCCCGAGAGTTCGGGGAAGAAGGTGGACCGCGCGAGATGCACGGTGCTGCTCACCGTGCCCTAATGACAGCAGCTTCTATAATTTGGAGTTTTTGAGCGAACGGCCAAATTACCGGCGAACGAAGGGATTACTGTTATTACATGCGGCCGCGGACTCAGTCGAAACCTGATTATACTTTAGTCAGTCAGTCTCTCTCCGGTCTTCTTCTGCCCGTTCGACTGTCAGAGTCTCGCTGTTGAGAGGGGGCCCGATCTCTTTTCAAACGATTCTACGCACACCACCCAATAATTCGCCTCCTCTCTCTCCAACTCTTCCCTCTCGCTCGAGAAATTTGAATCTCTCGTAAATGGATTTCCATCTTCCAATCCGAGACTTTTTTTTTTTTTACAGACGAATTTGAGTGCTTCGAGTTTGGAATTTTTCCGAGTCGAAGCGAAAAACTTGTCGAGAAACTCGTGGAGGATCTGTGGGGCGAAGATTTCGGATTCTTTTCGATCGTCGAAGGTTTTTACAAAGAGGAATTTTAATCTCTCGAAATTGTAACTGTTCGGTAGATTCGGGAAGAGTTAGTTCGAGTCGATTTCTCTGTCTTTTAATTACGCCGGGTGAAACGAAGGAATGGTGAACAGGATAGGCGGATTCGGAAATCGCGACGAGACAAAAGCAAAGAATGGCGTACGAAGAAGAGGTCGATGATTTCTTGATGGAGAGCAGCCGTCGTGTCGGGTTTCGGCTGATTCGTTCTTAAGCAATTGCCGCTCATCCTTACGATCTTCTAATGCTCGTTTATAGCCTTGTAACGAACCTGCTTCTCAGCTGCTTCTCAAACGTCCCGAGACAGGCTCTAACTAACCACGAGAACGTGCACGCGCGCGAATAAAATATAACAATTCTCCCAAATTCTTTTCGCCCTCGAATATTCAAAATATTCGAGTCGATTTATCGTGACATTTCACTCGATTCTTCGTTCTCGATTCAAAATTCGTGCCAATTTTCGCTATATTTTTCGCTACACCGTTCCTCAAAACGTCCAAAATCTTGGGAAAGAACCAACGACATTCTTTTCACAACATTCTTCTCCCGATGTCTCTCCAATTGAAAATTCGACTAGATCGACCAGGGTATTATCACACCCCGTTCTTGGAATTATATTTCCTTCCCTAATTTTGAAGCGACCTCTTGGCCGAGGCGGAGCTGACAGGCGGGAAACGGTTTAGATATCGGGTAGGATCGGGACAAGATTTAATTCCTCCGGCAGAAGGAGGATATCGTTTACCTACTTTCTACGTCGCAGCGAAGCACACAGTGTAATTTAATAGACTCCCCTCGCGTTAGCCGGCGCCGTGATGCGTTTCGCTCGTGCGAGAGATATGTACAGGCCGAGCCGCGACAACACCATTATTGCTGGAACACTCATAACTCCCGTAACCAGCCACACCCAGCAGATTTAACACCTCGTATCCAATTATAACGATGCCCGTGTCACGCGTATAATTGGTGCCCCATTACATATTGCCGGGTCGCTTCCGACCCTGGCCTCCTCCGCACTCGACCCCCTCTCTCCTCGATCTTCGGAGGAGCGAGCTACCTTTTCCTAATTTTTCTCGCCAAATTCTCGTCACAATTTGAACAGTATTATATCAGGTTTTATATCAGGAAATCTCTATCTGGTGACGGGGAATGAGGGGCGATTCGTTTCTTAAATCTTAATTGAATGGGATCCGAGAAATGGGATTATTGTTTTATCAAGAGGCGAAAAATAATCGAAAGAATGTTTGAATTTTCTTTTTTGTGATTCATAAACGCAACGAAGATGAGTTTGCAGCGATAATAGGATACGAATACGTCCGCTTGAAAGAAATAAAAAAGTTCAAAGTCATGAGGGAATTCTTTGGGAGTAGATTCGAAACGTTGATGATGGTTTCCCGGCTTTTTTATATACTTGAGAAATCGCAAGGTTTCGTGGAAGCGAAGTACTCTCGGTTCGGGATCACAGCGATGAAGGAGAGATAATTGCTCATTAACTCTCTTTAAACGCCGTATCAACCGTACTTTATCTCGGTCGCGATATTTTAGCAACGAAACAAGAGAGTGGTTATTCAAAGAGAAGAACCTTCGAAGCAACCTCATCCCCCGATCAAGATACCATTTTCCACTAATCATCCCGAGTTAACTTCGCATCCTTAACTCTCTGCTAATTTCGTTCCAACCGAATATGCCACGTCTATATATCCCCCCTCTCGCCCCCCTTCTTCGATCGTGAGTAACGTCCTCGGCCTCGCGTTAGAAACAAAGTTTCCACGAAGGGTATTCCGCGAAAAGGGCGGAGGCGGGCAGCGAAACGAGGCGATTAAACAATCGGCGGGACGCGCCGCAGTGCATCTTCCACCCGCGATCGGGGCTGCTGGCCCCGAAGGGGACCCCGGCCAGCGGTGAATGGGCCGCACAGCAAGGAATATCCCGTCCTCGCGGTTACAGCACCGTGAATAGAGCCGTAACGAAGTGAAACGTGCAGGTGAATTTATGCCGCAGGAACGGAGCGTCCCGTTTGAAAAGCGAACAACTCGTGGCGGAAAATTAATCGAGCGATCCCTCAACAAGATCGATCGGTCGAATCGTCGTTAACGCGTGTTAAATTCGAAGATTGTATGGGCGAGAAATGGATTTAAATCTGTCCCACGAGAGAATTCGTCCGATTGTTCTCCGAGAGAATGGGAATGGGAATTGCTTGGGATCGATTATCTCCACTTTGAGTCGAGATTCTTCGATTTTCGAATGTCTCGTTTGCGAGGGGATAAATTTTGACGGAGAGAAGAAAGGTTGATGGAGGTTGACGAAGAGACGCGCGAAATACTACAAAAAGATTTCGTGGCGAAACAAGCGGCCCTGGCCAACGAACGATGCACCGAATCCGGCTTCGGGCCTGGCCTCGGCCCGAGCTGGCCCCGGTACGCCGCTGTGTGTTTAACTATTCAATAATTCATCCCGCCATTCATCACCAGCCAAGTGTAAAATTTATCTTATTTTTATGTATTGGCCCCCTCCAGCTCGCCACCATGTATCAACTTCTTATTAGCCACGATTTGTTTGGCGCGCGCGGCATCCCGTCCTCCACGTTTCTCCGCTAGGCCGATTTTTCGCCCCGTGCCCGATAATAACCACGCCGATCCCGCCAACCGTGTGCACCGTTTGATCCGTCATCCGTTCGAATTCCTCTCCTCATTGTTGGCCGATCGTCGATCGCAAGATTTCGAGAAAAGGAGGAAGAGGAAAAATTGGAGTAAATTTTAACGTTAAAAGATAAAAGAAGAAAAGAAAATTTCGTTTTACGCGAAATTTTGAAGAAAGAACGGTAGGTAGAAGGATGGTGGGTGAATCGGTTGACGAGAGACACGGGAGGGGGAGAGAAAAGAGAATTACGCCAACTCGTTAACGAAACGTGCGAAGCCAATTCGCGATAGAAGTACATATATTATCCTGATGGATTTTGCTTCGAATTTTCAACGTTAAAAAAGTGTGGCCGTCTGAATTTCTTAATGGTCGTGCACCATTTGGGTCGACAAATAAGGGAACGACTGGTTTCGAGTAACTGTTCATCAATCATTGAACTAAATGCGCATAAATTGCGTTAGAATGTTGTTCTTCCAAACGACCATCCTCTCTCTCTTCTCTGATCTATGAAATCTTGCCAACAAGACCGTGGAAGAAAAACACTTTTTAAACGAATGCACGCCTCCTCTCTCTACCGGGCTATTAATTCATTCCCGTATCTGCTTTCTTGAACCAACCGATATTTATATCGTTCTCAGGGCAACCACGCGCGATACTCGCGCAAATCACAATAAGAGTATAAAAGAAAGCTGGACATTCCTCGTAATTTCTCTCTCCTTATTAACACCGACGTGTGTTCCATTACACGAGTAATTAAATATAAAGCTTGAAATGCCTTCATTTTTCTTCTTGGCAAAAAAAAAAGAAAAAAAAGAAAAAACACACACACACACAGTCGTCTCGAATCGAATCAACACGGCGTGGAAAATAGAAATTAATTATTTTTATTTCGTTATCTCGTTGCGTCCGAGACACTGGCTCGCCTCGTGATTTTCGTTTGTTTCCAATTACAAAAACAAATTGTAAATTTTTCTATCGATCGTCTTTCCCTTTACTTTACGAGATCTAATTTTCTTCTCTCCCGTCCTTTCCTCCTCTCACGCGTTATATACGCAAATAGAAAGACGCGTTTCATTATCAATGCCACGATACGAATACGAAGTGAAAAAGTAGTGTAGTAAGCGAGTAAGTAAACTAGAAAGAGAGGCAGCAACCAGTTTGGTCCGCGTACCGGTTCAGATCCGATCAATCGAGAGTCTTTTCGAGATGGAGATGGTACACGCACGCGCGTATCTGTTTTAAAAACGTCCTTCTCCGAAGCGGCCCACGTGTAATTACGATCATCAAGCCCTCTATCCGCGCGGTGAGAAAAACGGATGCTTGAAAAACCAAATGACAGCCTCTGGTGACGTAATGACAATGAGATGGGCCGCCTCCCGGCACCGGAAGTACCTACGCTACGCGAGGACCAAGCATCCACCGACCGTTGTCATGCGCTATCGTTTCTCTTCTCTCTCTTTTTATTTTATTTCATTTTATTCCTCTTTCCTCTCCCTCCCTCTCTCTCTCTCTCTCTCTCTCTCTCTCTCTCTCTTCTCTCCGTCTCTCTCCCTCTCCTTTTCGCAATGTGTAACGAATAAATGACTAAATTGGCGAGGCTAATTATCGAGCTCGAAGGAAGAAAACAAGTATCGGCCGGTTTGCGTACGCGTCCAACCAATTTTGGACGTTGTTGGACTAGCGTGATTACTGGTTTTCGGGATGAGAGACGTCCGACGATTTCCTTCGAGCTGACAGGAGGAAACGTTTTAGGGGTGGATAGAGCCGCCGGATGTGCAGTGTTTAGGGACACATGGTGTGGCTATAGTCTCGATTTTGAGAACTGTAGTCTTACTGCTGCTCGAATCTAGACCTATTTTAAACGTCATTCAAATATTTATTCGTTTATTGCTTTTTCGAACTCAAAGAAGCTCGATCTTTGCAACTCGAAGTATATGATAGATAGAAAATATCACGATTTAGTTAAAGCAATTGCCATCGTTCTTTCGCGTCTTGTTCGAACTTGACTCGTATCCAATTCTTAAAAAATTCGAATAACAAAAACGATGAATAACGCAATAGACCCTCCTCTTTTATCATAGAATCTACAACATTCATGCAGCAAGTACGAGAAACCTCCGGTACACGATAATATTTAATCGGTGAACCCATAATATCATTCCTCTTCTATCGTTACATCTGTTTTCAATCGAAGGTTCCGGCACGGGAATGATGGTTTAATTAAAAAGAAAGAGAGAAGGGAGGGAGGGAGGTGGGGAGCGAGAGAGAGAGCGCGTGTACCGTTTCGAGGAAGCGGGAGGATGTAATTTCGTGGAATACGCGAAATAATTATCGAAACAGCGCGATACGAGAGTCGGTGTTCCGCTATTTCGTGTAATTAGTTTGTCGACGGTATCATTAGTTCGAGTATCGTTGTCGGACCCTTCCTTCGTTGGACCCCCATTCGATTCCGCGCATTGTGCCTCGCATCCTGACCCCTTTCCCGCTACCAAGGTGTGGCTGTGTTTTTCAACCACGTTGCAACCATCCCGTTGCCGAGTAATTGACACGAGCATTCGATTCCTTCCTTTCGAACGAGATGGAATCCATCCCAAAGCCTGATCTCTCCGAAATAATAATATCGAGCACGGAACGGAATAAATGGCAATCCTCGCGATACAATTTCGTAGAAAAGTGAAATTAAAATCTTTAAATTTTCGAGTAAACGAATTTTCTTTCTACAAAGAAGTAACATTCCAAATTTATGTGGTAGGATAGAGAGGAAAATAGGAGCTTCTACTCGAGGGGAGAGAGGAAAGGAGGAGCTTTGCGCGAATTTTTTCTTTCAGATTGATCGGAACCGCTGGGCGAAGCGGTCGGGCCAGGACCGAGTCGCTGCACCCCCCTTCATTTCGAGCTATCCGCTCGTTTCGATAGAATTTGCATTCGAGGAACGCGAAATTGGGCGGTGCAAAGATAGAAGCTAATGCTCGCGGGGCGGGCCAGCTTGCCTTGTAAACACAGGGTAGCGGATGCCTTCCTGGCTTCATCATCCTCGCCCCGTTGCGTTCCACTTTCCGCCAATTTTTGAATTGCGGGATCGCGAAATTGCGAGCATCCCTCCGCGAGTTTCGAGCTTTCTATTATCAAACCACCGGTTTCCCCACACTTCCGACAGATACGTGCGTGTATCGTCCAACACTTTCCTCTCTCTCTCTCTTCCTCTCCCTCTTCGAGAAACAAGTTTATAACCCGAATTTCGCTTGCTCCCTTCGAGAAAAGACTTCGAAAAAGATACGAGGCTTCTCCTCTCTCGTTTCTTCCTCGTTGCAAAAATGGCGATGTTTCCTCTAATTGTGATCTTCCTTCGATCCGCAATTGTAAAATTTATTTGTTCTATTAGAAAAAAAATTAATAAGAAAGAAACATAGGAAAATCGTTTCCTCTTAAGAGGGAGGATCTATATTGATTTCGTTGGATAAAATGGGAATTTGGTATCGAAGAATCGCATCGGGGAAGATAGTAGGATCGCGTGACGTTGGATGGTACCGATCGCGGAGGAATTAAATGTTAAAATCGAAATGACAGTGTATTAAAACGTTTTACGATAAACATTCGGTCGCCGAAGGGAAGATGGAGTCCCGATGCACGGCAGGAATTAATTAATGAAAAGCGACGCGCTACAGATTGGCGTGAAATTGGCGGTTGGACGGGGCCGAATACGCGGTAAATACCAATATTCTGTCGCGGCCGGAATTTCGAATAAATATCGGCGCGTCGATCAACGTGTCATTTCTATGCTAATGGCGATGATACAAACGGTGGCCACTTTGGTTGGTATTGGCTGCTTAAAGGCCGATTTGCACGTACTTGAACGGCGGCCAACCGGTGCCATTTTCTGATTACGGTGTCGCGTGATAAACGAATAACAATCGGATTGCTTATTGTTACATCGAGGGAAGAGAGAAAGAAAAAAGGAACGACCGATCTTTCGAATCTTTCTTCGATCGATCTTCGAGATCGTGACGAGGAAAACAACGTGGTCAATGATTATAGATGTTTCTTGCGATTGCTATGGTCAATAATCGAACATTATTTAATAGTTGTTCCTTTTCTGGCTGTTCGATGATCGAATCGACGGAAAAACGTTAATTTGTATATTTTACAATTTGAAACAAAAAATTAAAAACTATCGCGATATCAAATAGGAAAGATATTGTCTTCTTCCTTTCCCTCTTTCTTTTTTTTTTTTTTTCTTTTTTGTCATGTAAATCTCGTTTACTTCCAGTTATAATTTTCGTATCGATGTTATTGTATTATTGATATCTTAATCCGGCTTAATCTCGCTTTCTTCCAGAAGATACTAGATAAGATACTAAATATTATATATTTCTCAAATTATCAAAATCGACGTATACATACAATTTTTAGAAACAACTCGATAACATCGAACTCGTCGCATCCTTCACCTTAATTCCTTACTCTTTTCCAAGATTTACTAATTTCACTCGATCGTCCCGTTCAATCCAGCTTCAAAGATGAATTTCTCCATCACCGCCCTCATATCTAAAATCCAACTCTCTTCAAAATCCACTCTCTTCTTGCACGAATAACAAACTCAACAACGGTACAACAACAACAAGACACTTTTACACCCCGATACGGCAATTTGTCGGGGCACGGGTTTCGGTTTCCCCGGCCGATTCGAGGGAATCGCGCATACGCGATCGATTGGCGATCCCTCGAGCGAAATCGGTGGGGGAAAAAATGAAGTCTTCTCTCCCGCGCAGACTTGTCTCCTGGTGATATGCAAATTTGATCGGCGCATATCGCTGTTACAAATTCGAGGTAGGCCTCGAAGGGGAAGAAAGAGGGAGAGAGAGAGAGATCGGCCCGACGTAGACGTGTAATCTTCGTGAAGCTAGCCACTAGGCGGGGTAATAACACGCTCGCGATCACCGCGGCGGGGTATCAAGATGCTAGGGAGAGCGGAGTCGTGCACGTAGCGCGAAATCGGTAGCAAGTAACCTAACAGGTGAACACTCGGAGTGATTTTCTGTTGTTGTGTGCGGGAGCCTGGCCCCTCGGCTCGCCGTGTTAGCGGCGTTTATTTTAACCGTTTCGGGACGCGATACCGATTATTACGATATTATCGTAGGTGTGTCGCGGATCTGCGGAATTGAATGTCGGCGGGGCTTCGTGGGAGAGAAAGCGAGATTCGCAGCGAGGAGGAATCTGAGAATCGTCGGCTCGTTGAAAGTTGCGAGGGAATGCGACGGGAAAAAGGGGTTGGTCGGTTGGATGGATGGATGGAAGTGGGAGATGAGTGGGAAGAATGGAGGAGAGGAAAATCCGAGGATCGTTTAATGATAAAATTTTGGAGAAAGAAGAGGGACGAATTGAAAGGAATGGAGATTGTATGGAAAGTGGAGAATTTTTAAGAAAGAGGAGACGATGAGATTTGATTGCGTAGAAGATAGAGAGAGAAATCGAAAGGAATGGAGATAGGTTGGAGATGAAAGAATAAAAAAAGAAAGCACCATTAAAAAATTTACCGAAGTAACAAGAATAAACGATAGATTTCAGAGAATCAATTCGACCAATCAAATCGAACCGAAAAGAGTGGAAATGAAAAAGTAGTAAACCGATTTTGAAATCGGTGGAGTAATACGATTTTCGAGAACGCTTATAAAAAGAGGAGGGGAGGAATCGATTGGAAGTGAAAAGAAAAGTGGCGAACGATGAATACTTGGCCTTGAGCATCGATTGATCCACTATATGATTAAAGAAAAAGGAAGAAAAGGAAAAAGAAACTTTTTTGGCGAGAGATAACGTGAACGTGGCCTTCGTATCGGTTTTCCTCTCGCGTGCCCCGTAAGCATCGTTGGCGAAAAACTCGACGTGCCCAACGAACTTGCCCGTAATTTCGGAATTCTTCTAACATTGTGAACGCCCACTTGATGTTTCCGATATCGTGTAATCGTAAAGAGCGGCCTCGCGGGACAATATTACGTGCTGCCGTAACGTCGGTATAAATTTTCGAGCACTCGAAGGTGCCGCGTTCCTTTTTATTTTTTTTTTTTATTTTTCTTTTTTTCATTTTTTTTTTTTTTACCGCTCCATCCGTATTTTAATTAGCATAATTTCAGCCGCGCTGTCGAGGTGGCAGGTGGGACAAGAGCGAGCTCGTTTCCGGCAGCCGCCGCCGCCGCCGTCACCGCCGTACTTGATTTATTTAATAAAATTACAGACGAAAGAAAAAGAAGAAGAAAGGAAGGAAAGGAAAAAGAAAAGAGAGCGCGTTAACACCGCGTTTGATCGGCGATCGATACTTAAGCAAATAACGGTAATGAAATTAAATTGAAACGCATCGGTAAATAAGGTAGTAAAGGAGTAATAATAATGGTGAATGGTAAGTGAATTAAGACGATGGGCGAAAAACGGAAAGCAGTAATTTGATTATTTGAGACGGGATATCGATATATGCGTGTATAATTGTTCGTGAGTACGAGTAATTATGCAATTGCGGCAGGAAAGTGATCAGTTTGATCGGAGAAAATGATATTGATGCGATTGATGAGAATGTATTTTTCTATTGTTGGATATGTACACGCAGAATACGGTAATATATATATATACGGGTCGGCGTGTTTTTTATTTCGGGGCAACTGATTGACTGGTGCATTTATTCGTCATCCGCAGTTTTGCTCCGCTGGGAAGATAAGATGGAAAACGTGTGTGTCGAGCGAACGAGCAGGGTTCCTTTGTCAGCCGGTGAGGAAGGAATTTGGTACGGAAGGGTATTAAGATCGACATCGATTCGCGGAGCGAGAACGAAATCAATTTATCAGGCCGTCTGACGAATGCGTTTCTGAACGAGGCAACACCCACGCCTACGGATCGGCCGCGCGATCAATGTTGTCGGCGTAATTAATTCGCCGGCATTACGCACACACGGAGTCTCGAACGATTAACGAATCGATTTATTCGCCGCTCGTTCGAGCCTCGATTTCGAGCCGCGTGTCTTCGAGCAATTGTTCAACCGACACCGTGAAATTTATCAATCGTCCGATTATCACCGTCGATCTTAATCTTTGGATCAGGGAAAAGTGTGAAGAAAAATCTTGACGAATGGAGCGATTCGAATACGCGGTTTGATCCATGAAACGGGTAAAATTCTCGAAAATTATTTTTTATCGATATTATTATTATTATTATTATTATTATTATTGCGTTAAGGAGTGATTGTTCCGTGAGACTTTCACTCTCGACGCGATGCCCGTACTTCGCGAGAAATATCGTGGAACGTGTTGGCGGAGCTTGGTATACGGGGGAAAAAAGAAAAGGAAGGAAAAAGAAGAGAAAAAAGAAAGGAAGGAAAACGAAGGAAGGCGAAAGAGGCGTGAAGGAATAAGGAAAATCCATACGTTTTCTTCGTTGGTTGACGTTTATTCCGATCTTTTTGTCATCTGGTGTAGTCGTCGACCGCTTGAAAAATCGGCCGCTTTTAAGAATAATCGGTAGATGCGGTTGCAACATGATAGTCGCGCAGCGGTGTATACGCACCAGTTACGCGACCGATCCGGTGTCACCATTTTAGAGATTTTTCCGCAAGCTTTCTTCTTTTTCTCTCTCTCTCTCTCTCTCCCTCCTCCCTCGAATCTATATGCTCTCCATCTAGTCCTTTCGCTCTAGAAATATTAATTGTAATCGTACGGCGTTTATATTGCACGTATATGGAAGACAACGCATCGTTCCCTACCGGTGACTTCAATGCCTGGACATTTCAACGAAACGCGCTCGATGATTTCCACGAACGAACTTTATTCGCTTTTACATTTATATTTCCATTTTTAAATACTCGATCGCGTTGTTGAACGCGGATTACCGTGAACGAGTTGCATCTCTCGTTGAAGAGCAAATTGAGAGCCAAACCCCGGCTAGGTATTGAAGAGAAAGAGAGAGAGGAGAAACGCATAGCAGGTGTAACATAAAATGCAGCGTGCAACGGGCTTTAGCAGAGAAGAGAAGAGAAGAGAAGAGAACAGTTTAGGTTCACCGAACGACTCGAGTTCCAACGCGAGAAAGAGTCGCGTTTCGCGAATCGGAGGAGTACCTTTACCTGGTTGGGCTGGCCTGTTGCAGGAACTGCAATGACTGCTATACGATCTACATACTAGAGAGAGAGGAGGGGATAGAGAGGGGGAGTGAGAAAGAGAGAGAGAGAGAGGGAAAGAGAGAGAGCTAATAGGTGTAGCTAACCGGAAAAAGAGAGTCACTCGACCATTCGATGTCCGTTTGTTTACATAGACGTGAGTGGCGTGTGCATTTTTATAGGGAGGATCGGATATCGGGGCATCGAGTTAAGTTACCGTCGGCCTTCTCTCTTCCTTTCTATCGTACCCTCTCTCCCCTAAACTTCGCCCTTCCTCTCCTAACTTTTAACCCCTTCGGGGTTTACTTCGTTTTTTCATCTTTTTCCTTTCTTTTTTCTTTTTCTTTTTCTTTTTTTTTTTTTTTTGTTTTGTTTCTGATCATCTAAACGAGAATTGCATCGGGTATGTACTGTGTCGGTAAAAAGGAAATTCGATTTTTAATTTATATATATATAAAATTATCTTTGAAAATAATCGAAATTTAATCATGTAATCGACAAAATTTTTAATTCGAAGATTATCGAAAAGTTAATTTTGTTTCTTTTGTTCGAGTTAAAAAATTGTATACGCAGACCGAGATAGGGGAGGGACAGTGATTTCATTAAACGCCCGATGATTTTCCAACGAGCGGTCAGAACGTCCGACTTACCGACAAATTGTTCTAGTCTGGACAAGTAAGTAGTTTAAATTACATCCTCGATTACGAAGTCCAGAGACGCGTAGGACGGCGAAAGTCTGTCACTAGATGCTATGCTCTAATCGCTGTGTAGTTGCAAACTTTCCAACCGTTCGAATATCACCCCTCCTCGCGCCGATACAATCGTGTGATTGTTCACCGTTCATCACTCTCCATCGATTATCGTCGTTGCAGCGGTTTGAAAACAGACGCGAGCGTGCACCCTCAGGTGTCTACAGTCAGGAAAGTAGAAACAATCGATGGTTATTGATGTTTTTCGCTCGTATCTTTCTCTTTCTCCACTTCTTTTTCCTTTTTCCACGCAAACTTTCTTCGAAACGAAGATAGATTTCGTCCAAAGTTTGATAGCTTCTAAATTGTTTGATTATTAAATTTTTTCTGGATTGTTACAACGCGACATCGAAAATCGAAGAAGATTTGTAGAAGAAGAACGATTTGTAATCGCGTTGAATGAACATCGAATGCGAAATTCGTTTTCTCCTTTTTTCATTTCTTGGAAAAATTGACGGTTCACGACTGTGTGCGTCAACCTGTATGGAAAATCACCGACGTATCACTGAATATCTTAAAAACTTGCGAGTGAAAATATTCTTCGTTCATTGGATCGAATTAAATTTGATGACGAAGAATAAAGAAGGGAGCGAGATTCGGGGAAAGGATATAGAAAAAAAGGAAAAGTAGAAATTGTTTATCGCACGTTCGTTCTCGCGATTTGCAAAATTGTATTGAAATACTCGGCCGTTTGGTGCAACGACACTTATGCTTTATGCGTTCGATACGACGGCCAGTTTTCATTAAATCGATATGCTGCATTGCGCACGTTGTTACACGATTCTGTGCTCTTTATATTATACACAATTATTACACGTGGTTGTATCACTGAGAGCTATACGTGGTTACGTATGTTTGCAATTCTCTTATGACACATTGTCACGAAACATGCGAACCGTGTACCGTACATTGTTTGTTGCTTCCCTCTTTTTTTTCTTTCTTTTCTTTTTTTATTATCTTCCTCGCGGCTGATTTTGAAAAATTGCGTTAAGATTACTTATGATAATTTAACGCTCTCGTGATACTCTTTGTCTCGGTTTGTTGTACGTATAACGTTTCAAAAGCATGGCCAGTCGAAAAAAAAAAGAAAGAAAATGGAAAGTAAATTAATAGAAAGATTATTTGAATCTGAATAAAAATCATTCTTTAGACTATCGTATGATGTAAGGTGGAGTAAAATAATATCGGTTAAATTTTCTCACAAAAAAAAAAAATTCAAAATTTAACATTCGACTCTGAAAACAAGATTTCTTTAAACCGAATCTGAGTCTCCAGAATGTCATAATTCGACGTGAAGTAGAAATAACTAATTATTTATCAATTTCTGATTAAATGGCAAACAAAAGAGATCCGAACAAATGAAAACGTACAGATACGCGCATAAAATGGATCTCAAGAAAAAAGAAAGTATATCCAATATTGACTCGAATTTCAAAGACTATCGATCACTAAAATACACTTTGATTGAATTTGAACGAATTATTTAATTTCGAGATTCTCTAAAAAACGAATCTCACGTTGTTGTAGGGGGCGCGACCGAGTACTTGTCCGCGGTTAGTCGCCGCCTCACGGTGGAACAGTTTTGGAATTAACCCATTAGCGCTAATGAGGGAATCTGAAGTCAATTAAGCACGCTGTGATAATATGGGACCGATAAGGGAGAAACCGATGAATATGCAAACTATCGCACGGCCACCTGCCACATGCCTTCCCTTAGAGGTCGAGCAAACATGCATAGGCGTCGAATTTTCATGGAATCGGCATGGAGTGGAGCGAGATCGTGACGAGGTTTCTACGAATTCAGGGAAAAAAGAATTATTAACGAAAAGAAACCTTCTTTGTATATATATATATATATATGTATATGATATAAGATGGTAAAAATAGTGATATATATTTTTTTCATATTGAAATTAATCGAAGGGAATATTTTTCAGAGAGGATTTAGATTATTATATTTCTGGTGTTATCTTTTGTTCCTGAACGATATAATAAACTTGTTGGAGTCTTCTGTTTATGGAACGAGTTTGTTCAATAATTGCCATGTAAGCGTTAATGCAAGTGTTATATGTAAGTTAAATACTGTTTAAATACCCGGTTGATTTATCAATCAAGTTTCCCTTTCGATAACATTCAATCCGTATTCGATGATTTATGTGTGTGCTTCTAGCCAAGAGGCATATAAATATTTATGCCGAAAGATAAGAACATTATATTTCAAGGGATCGAGATAAATCCTTACGGAATTGAAATATCAAATTAAGATAGATATTATCGAGAAATTTGCACAAACTCGTTAAACAAGGAGAACGAGTTTACACTTTTCGCATTATACTTTTCCCCGACAGTAGGCAAGATTAATCTTCTACACCGCTTACGCATTTTAACTTGCTACGCGTTATACGAATTCTCCTTTCGAAAAGGAATATATTATATATATACCGTTTCGTATCTCACCGAATTAATATACTCGTATTTAAAATACCTTTCAGTTTTATACGGATAATATTATTACGATTTCGCTACGCTGGAACGTAAATTATACGAATATCTATTTATTCTCGGACGAAACACGCGAAGCATTCAACTCTGATAATTACGAGGAATTCACCTCGCACAGGGGGCAAGGGAATATTTTCATAATTTTCTAACCACCCGTAACCACCCGCCGTCCCTAAGTTTTTCTCTTAAACGATATCTCGCGAAACAAAAATATTTCTCTCGTGGATATGGAAATGAAGCGGCGGCGGACGTCGGCGAATTTATTTCCGCCCGTTTTGGTCACGCGCCGCCCGTTTTTGCCACCAAAATCCCCCATTGTCTCGAGGAAAATTCAACATTTTTCTCCCTTAGCCTGCCATTAACGACACGTGAGAGGATTTTTTCACCGTTTCGGCGCGAAATTGTTTCTTAACGAGACCGCGATTTTTCGTGACGGGGCGAGGATGGGAAGAAGGATTCCGGACAATCGTGAGGAATCGTTTCGTGATTGTTGCCGATTTGTCTTGCCACTATTAGCGGCGCATCGGGATTTCGCTGATTGTTTGGATAATTAGCGCAGGAACGATGGCACGGTATCACGATGCTCGATGACGAGAGAACGATGATTCGATTGGTTTTGTAGATATTTATAGATCTTTAAACATGAAACGAGTTACGTTTTAGAATTAATCGCGATGGATAATTGAATTTTTGCCTGATTCGCGCGAGAAAAATGGAATTGGAATGGAAATTTTCTATTCGCACGATTATTAAGGTTAAAGGATAACAGTTGTCGTGTTTCACAATTAGGTTTTCATGTACGATTTAATACGGATCTTTATTATTAAAGAATGGTTATTTATTTTTTTTTTTCATAAATTCAATTAATATAGTATTAATATTAGATCTGTGTCGATATATAAGATATATATTGTTAAAAAAAATGGATTTTCTGTAGAAAAATAATCTCTCCCCGGCGGGGAATCGAACCCCGGTCTCCCGCGTGACAGGCGGGGATACTAACCACTATACTACCGAGGAATTCGTGAGAGATAGAATTTCAGAATTACATAAAAATTATATCATTGAAATTATATTTTCATTAATGAAAGAAAGAAAATTGACACCATTATTCGACACCATCAATTGTTTATGTTATTTTCGATTCGTTATTACGGTAACTCTGCGACATTATATTAACTATTTTATGTAAAATATAAATACATTCGAAGTGTGAGACATTCGAAGTGTGATACATTCGAAGAATTGATTCCATGTCCAAAACAAGCGCAAAAATATCGATTGGGATTTGTTCAAGTTATAAGCGATTAAAGTTTGTGTTAGATGAAGTAAGATATAGGTAGGATAAGACCTATTCTATCTTCGTCACACTATCGATCCGTTCGGATTTCTGTCTCGCTTTATCCATTTGTTTATAATTTAACGAACGAAATTTTTGTATACTCACTTTAGATATATTAAAAAAATAACTTGTATCACAGAATTTATCGTAAAAAAAAAAAAAGAAGAAAAAATAATTTCTAAAGTTTATTTCCAATTTTCCAGTTCAAATATTTTTTCGATTTTTTCTTCTCCTTTCACTTTGAGAATTCAATTCAATTCAATTTCGATCGTTTTTTTTTCTTTTTTTTCGTTACTTACCAACGAAATCGCATATAGAAGAAGAACAATACTACATTGTGAAAAATAAACGTGTTTTTCACGAGGGAAAAGGAGACGTGCCCGGAGGAAGGCACGAAACAACAGAATGCGATTACCGTAGAGACTATTCATGGTCTCGTTACGAGATGTCTGCAAATCACTTGTCAAGGGTCATATCGTAAATTATATCGTCTCATAGCCCGAGGATGGACTTCGTCATACGTGCTTGAATCTCGAGCAGATTTTTCTTACCCAGAAAGAAAGAAGGAAAGAAGGAAAGAAAGAAGGAAAGTTGATCCGACATAAGCGCCCCTTTCCCTTGTGCATGCGGAATATTCTGGTCAATGCTTAGAATCTTAAGAGCCTAAAGAACCCGCTAGAGTCAAGAACGTAACCGATAGGAATACAAAGAAGCATTAGGAGGTAAATGTATACTTCTGTGAACGCACAAGTGAATACACAAATCAATGGATATTGCAAACCTTTGGAACAAGCTTGCTTTCTTGAAATACATATCTACCATCGATAGATATTGTTCCGATAAATGGATGTTCGATCGATCGTTTCCACGAATTATGTATTATTGGTGTGTACGCGAGACACGTTGCCTTTCGAGGTAAAATTTTAATCGTATTTTGTGATTTCGAGAATTCGAGAAAAATCGCGTTTGTTGGATCGTTGCCAATTGCAAAAACGCTGAAATCGAAACGGTAAAATCAAAATTAATTTTTAATTATGTCTCATCACGATGCGTTAATTCCTGCAAATTTAAATAAAAATCGTTAATCCCAGAATTTACGACGATTGGTCGTAATTTGCGACGACTCGAAAGGAAGAAAGTTTCATATATAATAAAAATCGTGTATCTAATATCGAGACACACGAATATATATATATAATTATCAACTTGGAAGAAGTAGAAATTTCACGTGTACTCGAATCTCATATTTATACGAACTTGTGTATATCGTAATGACAGGTAACGAATGGAAAATTAATTTACGAGAGACCGCAATTAACGCCAGGCTACCGGCCAAGTAGTCCTCTCTCTCTCTCTCTCTTTCTCCGTCTCCCCCTCCCTTTCTCTTTCCGTCTCTCTCTTCCGTTTTATGTCGCACCTTCTGCCGCACATTTTTGTCGTTTTCGTACGGAATCGATGCAACGTGGATCGGCACAAGCAGCAAGAAAACAGTATTTCCTTATTAATCGCCGAGATGTTTATCGCTGTTTAACGAAGGGGTCTCCGGAGTAATTAGGCTGCGACGTTCTTTAGAGGGGGAAAGCGGGAAGTAACGAGGCACCTGCGTGTTTCCAGTTTCGCGTTAAAACGTCTCGGCGAAATAAATTGGCAGATTAATAGTAAACGATATTTCGCCCCTCCCTTCGTCAACTGTCCAACTCTTTACTTCGAAATTCATCCTGGATTCCCATAAAGAGTCTCGAAAAAACTTTTGATCGTCCTGGCAAATATATCTCGATTGTTGTTCCTATAACGGTTAATTCGTTCCGTATCGAAATTCGTAGTCGAACGAAAGAACCGATACAAATCGACGAAAAAACAACTGGATGGAAAGATTCGTGTTATACGAAGGTTGTCTTTATGTTAATAATTTCATTATCGCGCGTAGCACTAATTACTTTCCGCACATTGCGTTTCAATTTTTTTTTTTTTTTTAACGTAAACGCGTGATATCTTATTCATTTTTAGAGATATTCTCATATATAAATAAGATAATGACGAACGTTTTGCAATGCGTTATTATCGATAAAAATTATGTATTATTTCTATTATTAAACGATAGTTTTGGAATTTACGAACAGAATAAATTTTCCGTATCGTTCAGAATTTGATCATCGATTTGATAAATTATACGTAGAATTTGTTCAGAGTAAATATCGAAAAGAGATATCGACAAAAGTCACGAGCAAAATTTAATGGTTTAAAAGTTAGAAATAAAATTACTTCGACAGTTTCTTCAACGATTTATTGTTCGAAACAAAATAATAACAATCGAAAATAATTGCCGAGTGTATCGTATTATAAAAGCGGATCAGTTATATTACTACTATAATAAATGTTATTCAAGTATTTTAAAATAACTTTATTCGAAATTTTTAATCAGTTACTTTTTCAGTTCGAATTAATGGCCAACTTTGGTCTCGAATAATTTATTCTTCAAAATAATAATAATAATTCGAAATAATTGTAACGGCAAACAACCGAGGTTGTATCACAAAAACGAATCGATTATATTACCCGAATAAATGTTATTCAAGCGTTTTAAAGTAGTTCATAAAGTTCACGCGAAATTTTTAGCTAGTTACTTTTTCAACGGGTTAATGCCCAACTCTGGTCTCGAGTGGTTGGATAGAGTATAGAGACGTGCAAGAGGCGATTGTTTGCAGACTTGTGCAAACGCGTTTGCGAAAATGCAAGTACCGCCCCAATAGGCGGAGAAACACCGGTGTTCCGTGGGTCGACGGCACGAAAACTTGCACATTTTTTCCGAAAGATCACGCTAACCACGCCATATGTTAACATTGCTTTTAACAGAGGTGCCTTCGTTCCGCGTCATCTGTCCACGAAACTTGCGAAATACGTGGTTCGTGTCCTAACGCGAAATTGTTTCAATTCTCGGTGAAATTACGAATACGTTGGAATCGTGTGAATATTCCCCCCTTTTTCTTTTCTTTTTTTTTTATCTCGAGTATCTCAAGTTAACACGAAGGAGACGATCTGTTCGGTTTGCCGCTCATTTGTTATTAAAATTAATCTCAATCCATCATTGTCCTGTATATGAAGGATCAGATCGGGGAATTAATCCTTTGCGTTCGAATATTTTCTTGGAAGGTCACCCTGTTATTAAAATTAGAAATTCGTATTTTTCGTATTGATCTTATCCTTGCTTTAAGGCAAAGGATAAAGTTACGATTATAAAATGGATGAAACGATCCCTTCAAATTTTAAGTTGGAGAAAAATGATGTAACGGTCGGATAAACCGACAAAGTACACGTAGATCATCTTCAAAAATGATTCAAATGAATTTTAACCGTATTTTTCGACGAACAATATTCGTATAATTGAATTTATTCGTGTATTCGACGAAATGAAATAGTTTGATGGTATTTTCATGAGTTGATATTTTTTCCCTTCTTTCTCTCTTTCCTTCTTTCCTTTTTTTATTTTAATAAAAATTTATGCCACCGCGCTTTTCGTTCGACCGAACGTATACACGCGATGGGGCACGGGCTGCTTATTACGTGAGTTAAAATGTGCCAGCCGCTGATAAAGCGTTTTAAATGCAATCATTAATTTCGCGTCGCTGTTACCGCAATTAGAATTTGCATTTTATAAATATGCAGCCGCGAGGCCCGCATCTTTTCCCATGTTTACGAGCACCCTCCCCCTCCCCTATTCCAATTGGTGGCGCCAGTTCTTTTCCGCCGATCGTACCAATACAGATTTCACCCTCTAACGAGTTCTAATGCTCACCACGATTCTCTTACGTTGTTATTACGTGGCAAACAAGCGGTAATGAAAATATAATTAAGACCAGCCATCGATAACGTATGGAGAAAGTTGCGTTGTCGTCCTTGTTTCCCTTTAAATCGGAGAGATCACATTTTTAAGATCTTTAATTTTATTTCCTTCGAAATTCGTATCGGGTAAGAAAAATGTTAGCCACGATCATTAATCCTTCGGTTAATCGCCACGCCCTGAATTCCGTTACTTTTATACAAAAATATTTCTCTCTCGAATCGTCATTTCCAGATTCTTAATCTAATATTTAGTTAAATCTATTTTTTTGACTTTCCATCCGTTCGATTTCGATATCGTCTCTCTGTTCGAAGATGACACTTGGCTTGAAACGTCGGATACGGAATGATAAAAGACAATTTGCATCGGTTAGGTAAGTAACGAGTTGTGTAAACGGAATTTAACGGTGACAATGTTGGAAACGTCGGAGAGAAAGGGCAGAGAAAGGTAAATGTCAAAGAAGCGAGTCGTTAGCGAGTCGTTGGTTGTTGAAGATCGGCGCGATTTACGATTAACGCTCGATCAGATGCAACGGCAATCGAGAGAGAGAGAGAGAGAGAGAGAGAGCGGTGTACAACAACCGTGGGACTCGCGCTAAGGACTCTCGTTCGTTTCAAGGATCTGCCCTCTGCATCTTCCTCACCGCCGTTCTCTTCAATCTTCCCTTAATAATTGTTTTTTGCCCTCGTGTTTACGAGGACCGGCCAATGATACGCATTACGCGTGGCGCTGATTACTCGTCCCCTCTTCACCCTTCTCTTACCTCACTCGGCATCCCTCTTTCCCCTCTCAACGCTCACGTGTCGGTGAGAAGTAAAAAAGAAAGAACAGAAAAGAAAAGAAATCCATTTTCCAACCGTTTCTTTATTTCCTTCAGATTTTTAATGTTTAATTTCTAATTTTTCCTTTTTTACTTTTCCTTTTTCTTTATATTCTTCTTCTCTTTCTCCGAGATCCTTTCTCTTAATTACGAGGATCTCGTTTTAATCTTTTTCTTCGATAACGGTGTCGGACAATTAAAGGAAATCCGGATCGTGTTTACGTCTCGTGCGAGACGAGAGAGAGAGAGAGAGAGGCGTGCGAAAGGCAGGAGGAAGAGCGCAACGGGTTCGGCGGCGGGCCTCGTCCTCGATGAAAAACCGGCCGAATGAATTCTCCTCTTTATCCGGAAATCGGTTTTCTTCGGCTAACAATTGGCGAGATTGTTAAAAGTTGGGGGGGCAAGAAATCGGTTATACGCGGCGAAAAAACGGGACGATTATCGGGGCGAAGAGGCCAGTTTCCACAACTGTTTCCACGAACGGCGCGAAATCGGTGCCCGGCCGTCGAATCTCGAATCGGGTCGTCGACAGCGGAAAAGGTAAACAAGGGGGGCGAAGCCTCGTGCAAGAAACGAGACTTTCTTATGGCCTGTTGCTCGCATTAATTCCCGGCTTATCGTAAAACTGACCGCCGCCTCCTCGTTTACCGATTATCTCTTATTTACCCGGTTTCGCGTAACTTGTTCGCTCTGACCCGGCCATTTCGACCGAGACTGGGTGGCGCAGGAACAGCTTCTATGAAGCTGTTGGTAGAAACGTAAACAAGGGAATTATCGGCGCGAACCGAAATGTCCCGTTGGCGCCAGCTTCTTGCCATCCGATCAATTTGAGAAAATCGTGCCAATGTTCCAAATTGTTGTTATTAAACGTTTTCGTCTAATTTTTGCCGAGTGTTTGAACAAAAATTTTAAAAAGCGTCTTCGTGTTTATTTCTCGTTTATGAACACGTTCACGTATCGTTCCATCCTTTCGTTGAATTCTTTTTTTTTTTTTCTTTCATTTAGAATTTACGAAGTTTATAAATATTTTGTTCAAAATTTTCAAACTTTTTCGATGGAACGGTTCGAGTATATTTATGATATTTAAGAATGTCGAAAGATCGATTGATTCGAAATTTTATTTTGTCTTCTTCTGTGTGATGCACGAGACGCGCAACAAATTACATTTTCTCTGGATCTTTATATAAAATTCGTTGAAAGATAAGTCGGATGTTGATAAAATTATTTGTATTAACGAAGAGTTTCAATTTGAAGCTAATTGCTTCATCGATCTCGAAAGAGAATGCGCGCACAAAATGTTATTTACGCGCGAATAAGATCGAAAGAAGAAGAAAAAAAGAATGGACAAGACAAAAGGAGAATCGAAGGTGGCTTCCTGTGCCGGTTGATGGCGGCACGCACGAAAATGTTTAACGCAAACGAGCATAATGGGATCTTTGCTGGAAGAGGAGGAAATAAAAGTGGCCGGTAGCTTCTTGGGCCATTCTTGAACTTAATGGGGTTAACCCTTGGGCTAACCCACGTATAATTAAAAACAGAAAATGATCCGAGACGAATCGGGGGTTATTGATCTCTCCCGGATTTTGAGCCGACGTTCAAGAACCACGGGCGAAGAAGCCGATCTATCGATTCGAACGCGCGCAATTCATCTATTTCTATCTGCCGACCAACGATGGATCTATCGAATATTATTAATTTATCATCGACTTTCTTTATCGATAAGAAAAACAGGGAAGGATTTGCAACAAAGATCTAACCGAAATCTTCATCCTCTTCTTCCGAGAAAGTATCTTTTATGAGTAAATTTTCGAAAGGAATTAATAAATATTTCCTCTAATCGCGATATCGAAAATTTTGCAGCAAAAGAGGAGCGCGGATCGGATCTGAATCGATCAAGTTGCGGAGTTGATGGACGAAACTATAGGAACATGGTCGATCTATACGCGTTAACGTTCGAAACGTGAAACGTGTTAAGAAGTTTGCCCTTCATCGAATCGTTTAAAAATCCTTGTTGTTGTTTTCGAGTGGATCGGGCCAAGGGGGAGGAGAGTGGAAAGGGTGGGTCCTGTAGCGTGGCGGAGGGAAAGTGAAAGAAGGAGGAACCCGAGTTGCCGGGCACCGAAGGAAGAAAAGGAGGCTAGGGAGAGCCGGTATTCAGATAATATGCTAATTTCTTGACAGGTAAGTAAAGCACGTAGCAGATTAGCCCCATACTAACCTCACAATTCAGTCGAATCGGTAATGGTTATGGCCGTTAATGGCTACGTATTTCAAGTCGAGCGACGATCGTTTTGCTATATACGCTGCCTCGCCTCTCCTCTTTGTTTGTACTCGACTCGACGATAGGTAATGCCTCCTCCCCGGATACACATATTCCATCCTACTAATTCGGTATGCAGTCTCTGTCTGTTATCTGCCCTCCACCGAAATCTCATTTTCAAACGAGAGGGCAACGTTGCGCGGGGAACCCTCCACCGATGGGAATTCTCGTGTCCAGCCTCGAGCCCTATTCCTTCTCCTCTCACAATGTGAACCTCTCTGGTTCAAGAATCAATATAAAGAGGAGGCACTCGAAATCACTGCCCTTGTGCCTGTCACGATTTCAATCGAATCGACGTTGCGATTTCGAAAGGAGAGTGGAAACAACGAAAGATCCTGGCAATTTTCAATCTTCTCGAGGTGGAGGATCGAGGACGGGAAGAATTCGACTCGACGAGCAAATAAAAACCTCGAACATCCAATTATAATATATCACGATTTTAATTCGACGAGTCGAAAAGGAGCGGTGTATCGATAGATCTCGAAAGAAGTCGCGAGAAACGAGAAGAAGGATCGGGTCGAAAAGACTGAGATTCGTTTTGAAAAGAATCGCGAATCGTCGTTGGAGGGGAAGGAGCGAATATTTGGAAGGAGGAAATGTATCGTGGATGGTTTTCCTTTGGGGAGGAGAAGGAATGGGTTCCGAAATTGGTCCCGATATTAATTAAACGGCGGCCAAACGAAAACGGTGATTGGGGAGAGAGGCATGAAACGAAGCGAGGAAATTAAACGGGGCCCTCTGTTCCGCGCACCGGGCCCTCGCACACAGGGGTCGATGCGTATAGAGAGAGAGAAGGAGAGAGAGGTTGGCCACTTTCTGCCAATGAAACTCGGCCGAGGACTGTGCTCCTCTTCGTGGCAACAATTATTATTATATCATCCGAGTGTCAAGAGGGTCAAGCGTGCCGCGACTACGTATAAGCATAATATTCGAAGCTTGTAGAGAGAACGCCCCTCGTACGCCTCGATACGTAATTATCCGGCCGACTGCCTCCGCCAGATATTTATGAGATCGAGAGCGAGATCGATCGAAATCGATTCGTGGCTTCACGTGGGTACCAACAGATCCACCTCTCTTTTCGATCTTTCTTTCATTTCTTGCATTATTTCTCTCCTCTCCGGGGAAAGAATTTTTTTTGGCAAACTGATGGGCGGAGCTGGTTTGCTCCGTGAGAACGTTTTTTAGAAGAAATGGTGATTTTAAAATCAGAAGCTGGAATGATTATTTCCTTCATTGAGAAGAGGGAGGAAAGAAGCGATGAAATTATTAGATGGACGATGAATGTTTGAAGTTTTGGGGAAGCGAGGAGATAATTTCGATCGAGACTTGGAATTAAAATAGATTTTCCAAACTTTGTCTATAGTTTTAGAATCTTTCCGATGAAACTATAATATAATAACACATCTGGCCGATGAACAACAATATTTTCATATTTTTGAAATCGCGAAGAAAAAATCTAGTGGTCCTAGAGAGAAACTGTTTGGGATAATCTAATTGTAGTCGGATGATTCGAAGTGAAAATTGACGTCAGGGGATAATCCTTCTTTCCCAAAACGGGATGGGTAAAGAAGGAGGAAGTTGGCCAAACTTGCTCCAACTCGACAACTCTCGCGCAATTTCACCTCTCTCTCTTTCTCTCTCCCTCCCTCCCTCTCCCTCTCTCTCTGTATACACAGATTGGCAACACGATACCGGTAAAGTAATCCCGTGGAGGAGTAATCGTTGCGTTCCTGACGTATCGATCAACCACCGGATATCCACGGCACGTCTTGCGAGGTACTCGCACATGCAAGCCACCGAGAGAGAAAAAGGGATACAACGGCTCGTGACGTTAGAGACGTTGCGTGTCTTCCCCCGGTGCCTTTACGCCGAGCTTCGATATTAGGTCGACACTTGGATATTAGTTCATTCGGTAGTTGCGTGCCACCGGTAACCAATCGCCAACTTCGCTGTCATTTTATCCAGCCACGTCGTTGGGGACGTGATCTCGCTCCCTCGATTCGCGAAACTTACCATTTCTCTTTTTTTTCGAATCCCTGCTTGGACGACAGGGTGGAGGAAAGTGTGATCTGTATAGAAATGAATTTGAGAGTAAAACTCTCTGTTTCCCTCACGATGATCGCTTTCGAAACTTATTTCTCGTGAATGGAGTGGGTGTTGTGAGTGTGTTGTGACTGTCGATCCGCAGCGTTTATAGGATGAGCTTTTTCTAGAAAAAAGAAACGAAACTTGTCTTATCGATTTTGTTCAAGATGCCGAGTTCCAGAAGGTATCACCGAACGGCCTTTAACAATTGAGATATTAGATTTTATGTCAGATTTCAACTGTTACTTGGTTCTGAAAATAAAGAAGCGAGGATCTGTTCTCGTGCAACGAATTCCGGGATGATGATCGGCGGCATGATGCATCGAATGGAGATGGGAAAAATTGGTTTTAACGGGGAATTGATAAGAGGAGGGACAAGAAGGGAGTTTTGGATCGCATGTCCTCTCCGGTGGATGGATTTACGAGGGTAGAGCGAGCTTGTGCCAGCGGACATCGAGGCTCATTCAGTAGCGATGAACGCACGGATAATGGCGTGCCGGCAGGGATGTCGGTTAGGTCAGGTTTTTAACGGTCACGTGATCACGTCATCGTGCGTGCTCGTCCGGACAGAATGGACCACGCGAAGCCACCGCCCTGAAACGTCACGAACCGTGCTCGAGATGATCTTCGTCGCCCGGTTTTTATCACCGCTTCGAGAGAGAGAGAAGTCAGAGTGGTTTTTGGTTCGCTTAACGGTGACCAAGTGGAATTAAAGGAGCTAAAAACTCCTGGGGCCTGGACACGTTCGAAGTCGTTTGTCCACGACTCGGATGACTCAATCGCTGACCGGAATTGGAATCTTTCTCTCGAAGCGAGGTGAGTGTTAGCTTTTTTTAACGTTTGTGGAAGTACGATCGATCGAAGGAATTGTTTCGTTCGCGAGTTAAACGCGAGTAAAAATTACACGATTCTCTGGGCTTTCGATCGAAAGAAGAAATTAGAAGAATGTCTGTCAACCGTACTAGCCTAATGTTCTCTCGACGACGGTTTACCAGGCGTGATCTCCGTGGATCGATGCTCGAACTGCACGATATCTCGTATAGTTACGGGTATCTTGTTAACAAATTGATTCGACGAATTTACACGATAAGACCTCGTACGTCGGCCTCGTCATCGGTTGGTCGATGATCGGGTGCCGCCACCCGATTCCACTGATCTCCGGCGGTCTTCCTCGCCAAGTATGATCAGTATCGACTTGGTGATCCGATTCAATCCGTCATCCGATGCTGTTTGAACCGGTAATCTCGGTATCTAATCTTTCGAGTCACGGTATCGTCTTATGAGGCTAATCCGGCCTCGAAAAACGAGCGGATTCCGGCCTACCGAGGGCAAAACCCACCCTATAGAGTCAACTAACCAGATCACACGCCTCGGCTGACATCAGGGGTGTCCAACATTCCGCAAATATCCGCTTAAATATTCCCGTTCAAAGGGAATTGCGGGTTCGACTCGACCGTTTGCTTTTTTTCTCTCCTTTAGAACCGTCGTCCCGTTTCGAAACCGCTCGATTTCCCCCCGCCGATCAGGGGCCCGCGAAAATCGCGAAAATCGTCCTCGTCGAGAGGATCGGTTCGAGCGAGGCTCGATTTCGACGTTCGCTCGGCCACTCGTCGTCGATTCTCCGCTTTCGGTGGACGCGGTGGATCCTTGCCGGGCGATTTTCTTCCCCCCCCCTTTTTTTTCTTTTTTTTTGGAAAAGCGATCGAGAGGAGAACCGTGGCCGGCCGCGATAGGGCGTGGTTTGTCCAACCCTGGTGATCGGGGATAGGCTGATCGGGGATAGGCTGATCGGGGGGTGGCAAACGAGATTACTTTGATCCCGAATCCAACAAACTCAGTCTGATGCCTGCTAACCGCAGCTCGTACACCACGAATAATCCAATAGTTTTACCATGCGCCCGCACACCGACTCGCGTCCACCGACGACGACTCGCCTCCGACCGTGTACGTGTATATCCTGAATTTTTCTTCCGCGGATACGCGGATTCCGGAGCAGCTGGTTTAATACCACCACAACCACGGAAGACCGAGAAATGTCGGCTTCTCCGACCCTTCCCCTCCTCCCCCTCCTCCATCCTCCCCCGCCCCCTCCCACCCCGACCTTCCCTTACGCTACCGTAATCGGTTTATTTCGTTGATGGATTTTCTTTTTTTTTTTTTAGGAAGGTTGCCTAATCGGCTGTCGTCGACTTTGTCGACCGATTTTCGTTTTATATCTCCGGCCACAATCCAGTTTTGAAATCGTGCAAATGTTCCTCGCTCGATCCTCCCTCTAGCTTCGTTTCGTTTCGAAATTATTATCTTCGCCCTTTTCTATTCGACGCGGCGAGAGAAGGGATTCGAGGGATCCTGTCGTCTCGTCGTCGCGAAGGGTCGTTGAGAACGGCTGTTATTCGACGCACAATCATGGATGATGTCGAATGATCGATAAATCATCTCGAACGATGATGTCACGGTGGATCTAGAAATGGTTTCGTTCTTCCATTCTCAAGTTTCTGAACGTTTCCTATTCCGCTTGATCCCTATCGATGGGAATTAATGCACGTATATAAATATCGGTCGAAGTTGCGATAAGATCCGACGAAATTTTGAATTCTTTCTTTCGTGAATAATTCCGTCTTTTAAAACAATACGAAACGTTCGAAACGTGTCAGCTGAGAACCTGATTAATGCGATGAGTTAGTTAGACGGAAAACGACACCGAATCCGTGGATTACGGTCACGGTAAAAAGTCCCGCAGGTTTAGCAGTTTTCTTCGGGCAGAGATTAGGTTGCACCCTTAACTGGTTTTAATTTCAATCAATGCACTTGCCGGAGTACAAAAGCTCCTTGCCATCCAGGCCCGGCTGCAGTTCGTTCCGGTCATCGTAACCATCCACACGATCCATCGGATATTTTCTTTTTTTCTTTTTCTTTTTCTTTTCTTTCCCGAAATATGTGAATATCATCGTGCGCGAATCTCTTTGAATCTCTTCCTTTCAACTTCGTTGTCGAAGTGTTATCTCTACGTGTCGAATTCTCTCAGTTTGACCATGTCCACTCTAGTGATAAAATAATACTCGACTTTTAAAAACCACTTGGAACGTCTTTGTTGATAACGTAATAATATTTGGAAGTATTTTGGAAACGTTGGAAAGTATTATTTTCGAGTATTCTCGACGCTGTTTCTCCATTTTCAAAAAAAAAAAAAAAACTCCAGAGACCGAAATCTTCGATTTTGAACTTCAAATTTTCAAAATTGGACTCGATGTAGGAAACTTTTCTTTCTCGAGCGTGTGCAATAACGATTCGCTTACATTTTCTTTTTTTTTTTTACGAGAGTCCAGGTGTGTATGAAATTCGATACACGAATCGTTGGATCGGAAAGGAACGTAAAATCGAGGTTCGAGCAGGATTGATCGTTGACGGAAAGGGTTGAATAAATAACGTTCGATTCGATTTCAACGAATCGTGAGCGAGCGATCGCGTGGAGAATCGCAGCAACAGCAGCAAGCAGAGGTCATGCTTCTGGATATCTCTGTCACCCTTATATAATACCTTCTAAGAAGAGAGAAGATAACGGTGGTCAGTGACAAGTGCGAAGCCATTTCAAGCGGTTTACCCAGCGCGGGACGAGTTCCTTAACCCGTTTAGGCTCATAATTAAACTGCTATACTTATAAATTCGAGTCGACTCTTCTCGTCATCGCCAAGGAAACGTTGCAAGCAATTCGGATATGGATATGAAAAATTGATATCCGAAGAGAAAATTCACGACTCAAAATTGTATTCGACGAATCAAGATGAAGAGAAGCGATATAAAAATTCCAAAGCTAAAAAATTCATCGTTTAAAACGGCAAAGATGCGATTCGATGCTCCAGAATGAAGCATAAAATACAAAAAAAAAGTGGCTCCTATCATCAAATTCCAAACTCCATAATAAACGGATAAAGCTCGAGCAAAGATCGCTTTGATTCTCCTCCTGAAAGCTCCCGGATCAAATATCCAATATCGAATTGCGATCTAAATTCCGAAAGCATATCCACTTGGTCGAAAAGTGGAATTTGGAGCGGATGAGGGGGAAAAAAAAGCGAAAGCCACGCTCGAGCTCGGGCGTGAATAAATGTCCCCCCGTTGAAAAGGTAGAATTCGGTAGAGAATCGGCCCAGGTTAGGATTCTCTGGCCGGGTTATCTTGGGTGGTGAACGAAGGGCCACGCTGTGGCTCAAGTGTGAACGTGATTTTCGAGGCTGAGTGAATTTCGGTGGCGAGGAGGGGGGCAGGGTGCAAGGGGCGAGGAGAAGATGCGCCGGAGAAGATAGGTGGGAGGGGAAGGGACGAGGAAAGGGGATGGCGCGGCGCTGGTTCGAACAGGACTTGGAAGGATACAAGGTCTTGGTATGCGGTGATATCGACTCATTACCATGCCCGGCGCGGACACCGGGGTGTGACTTTGCATCCATTAGGATAATTGTTGCTCTAAGTCTCCCCGCTCATTTCTTCGCGGCTGCTGATTACTTTTACGCGCGATAATTCATCGATTGCCGCCGCATTTAAGCGCGACCACCGGTAGCTTATCGAAGAAAGGATGCGCTTTCTCTCTCTCTCTCTTCCTCCCCTTTTCTTATCTCGTTTGGGATTCAAACCATGATTCACGCCATGAATCTTTGGAAGAATTGTTTCGTCGAAAGAGTTCCAAGGAGTTGGAGCCAAAGGGACGAGAGTTCTCGAAGATCGATCGAGTCGAACATTATATTTCCAGTTATATCGAGAAAAGGCGAAATTGAAATGAAAAAGAAGAGCGATTCCTCCAAATTTTTCCGTGTCCTTCTCCCGTCTGCCTCGGTTTCGGGCCTCGGTGGAACACGAGAAACGATTCCAATGGATAATTAATTTCATCCTTAATGAGGCTGCGGGGACGTATGTTAATGCGGAGAGTGTAGGATATTTACATTTACGGTAGCCAGCACGAGCGTGGCCTCCGGTTTCGGACACTCGTAACCTACTACACAACCTACCTACACGGGCTCAACGGGAGAAACGGAACAGATAACTCGTCCGTGTGCTCTCCTCTCCTCTCCTCTCCTCTCTTCCCCTCGCCATTCGCTGTTCCCTGGACTGAGTGGAGGGAGGAGGAGGAGGAGGAGGAGGCAGAGACGCGCGTTGTCTCTCCACCGTGGGGATTTCCTGAGCAACGAACGAGCACGGGAATTAGGACCACTAATCTTTCCTGCTGGCCGAAGAGCGACGAGAACCGGGCCAACAGCCGACAAATGCGTTTGCCAGCAGCCCCGTTTCCACCTTCCTTCTTTCCTTCCCCCCCGCGTCTCTCGCCCCTCTTTTTGCTCGCCAACTTGCTCTCCAGTTCCTTGTACCTTGTCACGGGAATTCGGTAGCACGGGCCCTCTCCCCTCCCCTCCCCTTCCCTCCACTCCGTCCGCGGCCCCCTTTTTCGATCCTCTCGGGCTCGATGGAGTGATTAAAGTCGCCGTTAGAAACCATTTAGAAGAGAACTCGATGCCTCGCTCGTTCGTCACACCTTCCGACATCGTCCTCGATCCTGTCCACTCCGAATTCTATGTACTGGATAATTTCTCTCGTGTCTTCGTTAGGTAACTCCAGGTATATGTAGAGGAGAGAGAGAGAGAGGCCCAAAAATTTCGCGTAATTTGTCGCGAATAAATTAACTCGCATTCCCCCATTCTTTACGATCGGGGGAATACGATTTGACCACGATATGTGCCACGAACGATGTGAAGAAATAGTGTTTCCGACGTGATGATGATGAATTTGATGGAAGGTATCGGTAAACGTGACCTTATCTCTTCGATCATTTTTTTTTTCGACTGCTCGTGGCCAGGAAAGAGACGTTTCTCGCGGTTCTATTTATATATAGTTATGGAAGCAAGTCGAAGGCAGGCGAGATCGCGCTTTCGTAAAGCCATCGCTTAATCAACGAGTCGTAAAGACTCTCGGGATCGTAATCTCGAGGATGAATCGACACGGAGCGATCGATCGAAGCGAAACGCGCGATCGGGCGCGAGCCATCCGCGTTTCCCGCGGATTATTAATGCGCCTCCGCTATCTTCTCTCCTCTCCCTCCTTCCCTCTCTCTAAAGTGATAATTACCCGGAGAAAATTGGTATCCGCGCGCGAGGCGAGGCGAAAAACCGAGGATTGCCTTCCCCGTCCGAATCGGACCGGTTTCCAGCCAAGGGAATCGGCGGCTGGATCGAGCGCGCACAATAAATTTTATTATCGATTGCGTCGATCGCAATTTACGTGTCACCTTAACGACGCTTTAATGCGCCCAACTTAATCCACTTGATAATCTCTCTTGACCGAATTTATATATCGATTGCCTATCGATATCGCCAATATCGATCGCGAAGAAACGATATCCTCGTTAAAAAGCTTATCCGAGGGTAGAAATTTTGAAAAATTATAGCACGTATCAGGTGTGCAAATAAGTTCTTTCCCCTCCTTTTTTTTTTCAAAATTTTATTACATAAATCAGATACAAGATTATCGTACAATTGTTTCAATGACAGGATAGCCGAATCTTCTCGCGTTTGGATCGGAATTTCGTCGATCAATTCCTCTCACCGTGAACTTTCTCGATGCACCCGAACGATCCTCGTCTTCCGAATTAAAATTTCCGGCTTTAAATCTTTGCCACGACTTTTTCCACGATCCGTAAAATGGCGCGCAAACCATTTCAATGGCTTCAATAATTCTGATTTCCTAACTTGGAATGCAGAAACTAATGCCATATCGCTCGAAATTGTTGAGCAGGACTGGAAACTGTTAGAGCGCTCATCACGATTCTTCTTAAAAACGCTCTTTTGAATGGCACCAGAAACAAAAGTAATTCTGTCAGAAGTTATCGTAGAAAAAAGGGGAAGCAACTTATTTGCACAACTTATATATATATATATATATAATACACGAGGTGTGTTATATACTTTTTCGTGCCAGTTTTCGTGGAGAACCGCTACCTATTCTCGCGTAGAGAGAGAGAGAGAGAGAGAGGAGGGCCGTCGTGACACACGCGCGGCATGCGTGTCCCGTGCGAGAGAGCGAGCCGGCCTCTCTTCGTTCCCGCACCTGTTGACTTCTAACTCGGCCGCTTGATTAACGACTCTCCTTCCTAAACCACGCGCTCTCGCGATTTCTTACTCCGTCACGTGAGCGCGCCGCGACACGGTTTTTCGCTTCGACACGAAACCTCGACGAGCAAATCGGCACCGATTATGGGGATTGGACGGAGGGGGATATCGATTTCAGTTTGTCGGAACGGGAGAGGGACATGACGATTCGAAGGAAAAATTGGAGAAAACGAGAATTGAGTATTTCGGATATTTGTCTTTTTTAGAAAAGTGTCGCGTGAAATATCTTCTCGTTAATCTTTTGAATCTTTTCAATGAATCAAATTGCGGAATCGGTAGATGTGCAGACGTAGAGCGTGGTTAATTTGCCGTTTTTCCTAGTCGTGGATAATGTCAAGAATTGGAGATCGAGATAAAGATGGAGAACGAGGGAGGAAAATTTTTTCGAATAGACTCATTCTCGTGGTGAAATTCGATCTCGAGAAAACGACGCTCGACAATTATCTCGCGCGGTTGCTTATTAGGAGTAACGCGAGATGCACGATTAATAGATAATCGCGTCTGAAATAGGCGATCCTGGTGATAATGACCGAACTCTCTCTCTCTCTTTCTCTTTCTCTCTCTTCTGTCGAGACGAGGCGGCGCTTAAGTCGTTCGGAACGTGCTACCTGTTAAACGTACGTATTCGAGCATGTGCAATGGTTGATGGGTTAATTAGGAACGGTTTATCATTCGCAAAGTGTCCTTTGAGAACGGGACCACACGTGAGCTCGAAACATACACGCCGTTCGTAAATGATTGTCGGCCCCGTTTGATCTTTCGATCTCGCCTTCATTTACATCGCGTTCCTTATTTTCCCTTGGAAACTGTGATTTTTCAAATTGATAAATCTCGTCGTTTAATACTTTTTTCTTGGATATTTTCAAATGCGCGCGCACATACACGCACGCACACACACGTGTATATATATGTTGGAAATTTTTCTCGACTCGATTCAGAGACGGGACGTTGTCGATGGTGCCGCGCCAAATAAAGCGCGATCTCAATTTTCAACGGGCGACTAATTACCACCGTGTACCGATTAATCGGGCATTCGACGCCTCTCAACTCGGCATCTTTCGATTACAGCGCGCCACGACTTTGATTCCTTCGATCGATCAAGCTCTGATACGAAGAGAGAAAGGAAGAGAGAGAGAGAGAGAGGGGGAGAGGGATGTTAATAATTCATGAATTTTTTTAATAACTGATATTTAATGTCGATTCGTTCGATCCTCGTGTTCACGGGTTTACTGGACGTTAGATAATGGACGATAATTAGCATCTGGCAGCCGCCAAACGTGTATTTCGTTTCGAGCGTACGTGGAACCCTTCGCATCTCATTACGAGCGTACGCCATTGTATGCACATCAATATGCGTGCAAAGGATATACAAAATATACATATTAAAACGCGCGAGCGGGCTTATTTGCATGCGTGGCGCATACGCAGTCGCCGCCGCGTCTAATAAGCCTTGGGCGCAATTAAGGGCGCCGGAAGTTCTCCGTTCGCCGAGAGATCTGGCTGGCTAGGCGTCTGCAACTTTCGACTTCACTCTCAGGCCAATTACAAGGAACGAAAATGTTCCGTATGAGTTTACTTTTTTTATTCCGCCTGTATGCGTGTTCGTGCGCATATCCGTGTGTACATTATTCTTGTATCAATCTTGTTGTTTTTAATTAATTTAACGGGGGAGGGAGGAGGAAACGGGGATTAGAAAAAATTGAAATTAGTTCGTTTAAAATTCATAGCTTCGTCGGACGGTCGTATTAGAAGAGGAAGAGAAAACGGGGGGGGGAGGGGAGAAAAATTCGAGTAAAAATTATTACATTATTCCTGCCACACCCTCGGGAATGACGGTTCCCAGAATCGGGGGAGGGATTCCGCGAACCGTCCACCGCGAATTTATGTTGCGTGGCCCGTGCCGGGTTATTGCAGAAAATCGAAGATATCGCTGCGAGGGGATCAACGCTCAATCCGCACAATTAACGAAGATCCGTGAGACTTTCCATTCGACGTCCCACGCTTTGTTCGCCCTTTGTTTACGGTCTCCACCGTAAAGCGACGTTATTCCCTCTTCCGATCCCTATCGAGCATCTGCAGCCGCGGACTGTTGCGCGCCAACCCTTCACCCTTGTATATAACGCCACCACCTTCCTCCTCCTCCTCCAATAAACGACCGGAATCCCCCCTTTTTTTTCTATCTCAAACTTTCAACCAACTCGTCTCCGCGTCCATCCGCGTCCATTCCCTTTATTCCCTTTTTCCTCCTCCTTCTTCTTCTTCTTCTTCTTCTTCTTCCATCCGATTCGAAGACTCGAGAGAGAGAGAGAGAGAGAGGGAGAGGGAGAATCGTCGGTATAATTGGAGAATCCTCGAAACGTCGAGGGCATGTAAGCCTTAATTCCAGAAAATCACCAACTAAACGACCACGAGGACTATAAACAATTTAATTAACCGCGCGGGGCCCGTGGTGGCTGAGAAGCGTGGTGTGGACGCGTTGGTACGACGCTACGCGAGGCGGTCACCGCATAAATCAAAGCTCCTTTATTTGGTTGGTTCGACTATTAATGAAGCACGGGTCCGTCGGCCGTGGAGCACGACGGACGACGACTAAATTAAATGAACATCTAAATCGTCGAATCCCTGGGACCACAAATCTCCCGGCTGCCGAAAACGCAACGGGTGCAAAAGTCGTATTGGGAGAGGGGAAAGAGGATCTCTCTCTCTGTTACTCAGTTGTCGGCCGGGACAACTAGCAGGGCTCGAGAGCCCGCTGCTGGGCCGCCGCGCCGCCATAAATTCTCCACTGAATTCGAAATTCGCCGCCTCGCCGGCCCGTGCACGATCACGCGAACAGAGGAGGTAATGTCGATGTCCGAGTGATCGCACGGGGATCTCTCGCGGCTGCGTGGGACGCAGCGGAGATTTCGATGCGTCGAGATTTCTAAGCGGAATCGCGAACCGATCTCGGCCGAGGAGGAGGCGGCGGGGTGGAAGCAGCGATGCGGAGGATAAAGGGGTTAGGGAGTTACGAGTTGAATTCGAATTTGCGAAGAAAAAAAAAAAAGAAAAAGAAAATGGTATCGCAATTTATAAATTTTCGGAGGATTTTCGAACGAATTTCGTTGGAAATGTAACAGCGAGTATCGAAAGTGGCTCGAAGCGAAACTTTATTTATTATTTTCCATTTACGTTTCCAAACGTAAATTTGAAATTCAAATAGGAAGAAACTATATTGATATAGAATAGAGAGGCGTATACTCTTTATACGAGATCTCGCAATAAAATTTCGAATCGAAATAATAGAAACTCGGATAGTTTCAAATCAGAAACAATATAATTAGGGAAATAGGTTCGTGTTTCTGATATCAAGCTTATTTTTTATTATTTATTATTTCTCAAATTCGAATAGATAAATAACTTGTTGGAATAACCAGAGATGGCGTAACCTTCCTTCGTGTTATTCGCGAATTTACTTTTATTATTATTATTATTATTATTATTATTATCCTTGTTTCAAATTCGAATGGAAAACATATAATGGAATATACAATAAAATAATATATTCATCGTACGATAAACCAAGAAGATGGAAAATAATTTCGAGTTCGATGATAAGAGGGAGAACGTAATTTATCGCTTCTACGTAACTGCATATACAAGAAGTGCGGAAGAAGTGGCCTGATCTCACACGTTCCCGTTATCGAGGCTAAATTTCGCGAATTCTCGAAATAATCCCTCGAAACACCGTCTCAGTTCGTCTCAGTACGCTCAATCAGTTCCGGCAGTCGTTGCACCTATCTCGCCAGAGGTGTTCGTCCTCGCATAATAATTCCGTTTGTCACGCCAGTTACGCGCTCTATATAATCGGTCTCCCTGATACAGCCCGCGTAAATAAATGCAACGTGGAACGTTGAACCGCCTTCAAACGAATTCTTCTTTCTCCCTCCACTCTCTCAAGAATCGAGAGAAAATTCTCTCTCTCTCTCTCTCTCTACATATATATATATATATATTATACACGTTGTCTCTGGTTGGAAAAACAAACCTTCTCGTTTAATAGAATCCCCTGATCGTTGTACTTGATGCGTCTTAAATTGCACGGTGGTGGTAACGCGGTGTGTAATTCTCAACTCTGAAACAGATAGGCGGGTAATCTCGAGGAGATTAGATTGTTGGGGGTGATACGCGCAACGAGGTCGGGATCGAAAGATTAACGGTCTAACAAGCAGCACGCCTATTGCCGATTAACGATCGATCGTTGATCGGCAAAGGAAGGACGAGGCTTCTTTCCTTTCATCGAGTAAGATTTTCTCCCGAGAGAAGGAAAGAATGGGTCCCAAGGATGGATCCTGAGAACGGTGCGCGAAAAACGCGATCCGTGTGGGGAAAAGTCGGCGAGGAGAGCGGAGGAGAGAGAGTGGTCCCCGTGGGCAGCGATGTTTGGCCGGTGAATCGCGTGCGAAAAAGCGGCGGAGCACGGGGATAGCAACCGGCCGTAATTAATCCGGGAACGATCACGGTAATTAATTCGCGAGGTGAATGAAGGAGAAGAGGAGGGGAGGAGGGAGAGCTCGCGACGCTCTGGTTGAACGCCGGTACGTGTAATGTTAACCGTAAGGCGTAAGTGACTGGTTTGTTAACGGGCCTAAAAACGCGTGCCGATTCTTTCTGCTCCCGTTAGCAGCAAAGATTCCATGGGATCGCCGATTTTCTAGCGGAGAGCGTTTCGGTGATTTCGGTGATTCGAAAGCAGCTCGTTTCCTCGTGAAAGGAAGACGAAGTTGTTGCGCCACGGATTTTATCGTCCTCCCCCTTTTGTGTTTCGGGATGATCCTCCATTTTCTCGGCCGATGAAAAGCGTGCAATGGAACGAGCCGGAGCGCAGATGGATAATTATTTATTTTTTGCAAAGTAAATTATGAATTACGATGGATTGGTAGTGCTCGCGATCGATAGGCGGTGCGATGGTGTTGGGTTTTGAAAGGGAAAGAAAAGGACAAGTTGGAAAGAGCGAAGGGAAGCGGAGTTTGCGGACGGATACGATCGAGGAGAGCGAGGCGAATCGACGACCGCGAAAGCAGCTTAACAGCTGCATTTGCATTTTTGTTGTCGAGAAGGTCTCTTGCGGACGAAGAGACCACTAATTCTGGCCGACATATGGCCGATTATTCGCCACAGGATGTCGAAAGTCGCTCTTTCTGCCCGCCGCTTACGAAATACCACGTTGACAGGCGAATGCACTTCCGCTCGTTTCGAAATTCGTTGCGTGGATTTTGCGAGGAAAAGGAAATTTCGAAAGTTGTGGGGAAATTCGGATCGATCTCTCGTTCGTTCGTTGCGGAGTAACGACGTTTCGAGAAAAGAAGCAATTTTATATACGAATCACCAAATCTATGAATTAAAATTGGATAAGTGCGATACACGACTAGCCACTCTTCTTCCTTGGAAACTTTGATTCTCGTAATTGCGGTGAAAAAAAAGTCCGCTTTCTGCTTTATTTCCGCCAGGCACGAAACGAAATTTTCACTTTTTCATTAAAATGCGATTTGATCGCGGACAGCCAACAGCCGGTTGAATCGTTATCTCCTCCTCGCTTTGTAATTCCTTGGCCCGGTATGAGTGATACCTCCGCTATCGTCCCACGGGATCTGCCTCGATAACATCGATTTTCGAGAAACGAGAGAACGTCCACGAAACTTAATTAACGAAACGACGAAACTACTCGACGACAACGATTTGATTAATTATCACGCGCTCCTACGAATCGTACAATTCTTAGATTTTTTCCATTTACCTCTATATCCAATCCTTGATAAACTTGTAGTTCAAAAACCCATTGAAAAACTTACAACTTTTGATTTAATCTCCAAATAAAAATGGAATTCTGCTTTCCCTCCGTTTCAACTCCCTGATTAATTACCTTACGAATCGTACAATAATTCGTACGATACCAAGTCTCGCCTGGTCTTTATATCCAATCCTTGATAAACTTGTATTTCAAAATTAAAAATCCCTCCATTGAAAAAGTTCTAATTTTTCACTTAACCCCCAAGGAAATTGAATTCTCGTTTCCACCTCCTGATTAATTATCCTGCGAATCGTACGATTCATAGACCACAAGTCTCCATTAACTTTTATATCCAATCTTGAAAACCCGTTGAAAAAGTTACAACTTTGACTTAACCTCCAAATGAAAATGGAATTCTCGTTTCAACCCCCTGCGGTTCAAGGTCGATGCCAGGCATTCCTAGACGCCACCTCCCTCCATCGTGTATATCACCATCCCAGGAAACAGGCTAGCATCCCTTTCGCGGTGGGAGCTCCCCCATGCTGTCTGCCACCCCGGAACTCCACTGGTAGAGCGTCTCTACCCTCGAAAATCCATAGTGGACCCACCCTTCCCGGGCGCCTGCGCGTCTCCTCGTTACGTTCCAACGATCAACCCCCCTTTTCCCTCTCGGCCACCCTCCTCTCTTGCGAGGAGGAACGACAACCGAAGCGATCGAGCTTGAGCCACCGAAGGAAGGGACGAAAACGGATACGCAGACGCATCTGTCCTGTCGAATAAAGGGTGGAAAGGATGTAAGGGTGTCGGGAGCAAAATGGCGAACTTTTCGTGGAAATGGTTTCCTCTTTAGGAATTTCTAACGAGCATGAAATTGGCTTTTTCCAATTGAAATTTAAGTTGAAATTGTTTTGGTGAATATTTGATTATCTAAGGGTAAGTAAATAGGTAATCTTTCTTCTGATCTTGAATTGTTAACGTAGCCAAGATGATAATTTGTAGAAATATGATTGCAGATTTTATTAGTTGTTAAGATCGTTAAGAAGATGATATTAATAAATAGAATGCGGATATTAATTGGTAATTATGATTAGTTTTCGTTGAAAACAAAGTTTTTCGAAAACAAATATGATTTTTGAATTAAGACGTCAACCGCCAAGATCCGTAAAATTGAAACGTCAAAGATGGAAGGATTTTCTTTCTAAATCGTGAAAATTGGAAGGGTTAATAAGATCGTTCCGATGTTTATTTTACCATGGTTTCCGCTCGAATCGATCTTGAGGAGGATATTCTATCGAATATTTGTCGAAAAAGCTAGCCACCGTCGAGGGTTAGAGGTATAATCTACGGAGAGATCCGTCGTTGAGCTGATGGATTAGTGGATGGCGTGTCGACCCGTCCAATCGTGCCACCTTTGATTCGTGTTATTTAATTCTAATCAAACCCGGGACTCGCATTTGTCCTTCCCTATGAAACCAACCGCGATACAGTTTCTTGGTAATAGTATAAGTAGCTTTTAAATTCGTTTCTTGGTAATAGTATAAGCAGCTTAGCTGGAATTAGAGTTTAGAATTCTCGATGAAAGTTTGATCCCTATCCAAGGTCGCGTCACTCTTCTGGAAAATGCGATTCGAAATGCGAGCCGATAACGGAGGGATGGAAAATTGCCGTCTCGAGCCGAGGGAAATTCAAATTCTTTGCCCGAGGTCGCTACTCTTCTGAGATTGGAAGAGATTGGAAACTTTGCTCTCTAGCAATTTTCCATTTTTGAACAATCGTTGATAAAATTAGATTTGTAAATATCGTGGAATGGAAGAAGAATGGAAGAAAAATCGTGGAATAAAAATTACACGTACGTGGTTGTAAATGTTCGTGATAAATTAAATTTTCAGAATAATCGAGAAGAGTGGTTATTACTCGAGATCTGATTAGTGGATCGAAGGATTCGCATGGAGGATCCTTCCATCAAATAAAGCAACTATTTCGAGGTTACTAATTATTAGTAGGAGAGTTACGATCTATGATTCCGTGATAACCGGTTGTTGTGGTAAACGTAATTAAAATAATCGTCAGATGGTAACCGACCATTGTGAGAAAACCGTGTGGTCCAAATTTAGTAATGGCCAGCAGCGCGGCAACTGTAATTCAAATTTAATGGAAACCAATTACCATGGGAGTTACAAATAAGCTGATTAAGATGATAGTTAATTGCCGCAACAAAGTAAAATTCAAATTAAGAATCCCCTCATCTTATTACGACTCCGTACAAAACGCTTTTTCCATCTTACCTCTCGAAGAAGAAGAAGAAAAAGAAGAAGAAGAAGAAAACAAAGTATCACGTTTTACGTTTGCACACATACATACCTACTCTTTAATACTCTCAATGCCTTACGAATATCGTTCCACAATTCGTCTTTATTTCCTCTTTTAAATTTATCTATCTATTTACATATCTATCCACGTGATAAAATTACTTGTATTTTGAAAACATAAGTTTCGCATAAGTCTATTTTGATCGATAAGCATTTTTCTCCTCGCGTCGGATACATCCACCAAGAGATACGATAGAATCGATAAAATTTGCCCAAAAGTCCCTGGCACGCACGTTTATCGGAATTCTATCCGCGTGCCGGGAAATGGGAAACTCGAGGAATCGGTCAGAACGGGTACAATGAGGGACAATTACGTTCTAATTGCCGGCATTGTCGCATCGGTTTCGTTCTCGAGTTTCAAAACGCGTTGCAAATGCAGTGTCTGCCGCGCAAAGTGCACGGTTTACGTCGCTTTCTTCCCACGGTGCGCCGGAACAAAAGTCGGTTACGTAAACGCGTGTCTCCATTCATCGACTCCCTCCGGGATAACATTTTATTTAGCGAAATCTGTCATTTATTTTTTTTTCCTTTTCCTATTTTTCTTCTTCTACGCTTGTCATCGTGACAAGTTGATCGAATCAGCAGTAACGACAACGCGATCGGTTTCACGATTCGTATTGTTTCGCGTCCACGCTTCGATGAACAGACTCGAAAATGACATTACGTTACAATATTTTCGTTTAACAAGGCAAGCGTGCGTCCGTGGTGAAAATGTTAGGCGGGCTCGAAAGAAGAAAGATCTCTGGTATTTTTGTTATCGCTGGTCGGTTAAGACGAGGAAGAGAATGGAAGAATTTATTAAGATATTTTCGTTACGATCTTATTACAAACGCGTACACGATAGTTTTTTCTTCGAATGGAAAATATAACTGTAGCAGTGGCGTATCAAATTGGGAATTGGAATCCTCAAGTTTCACCGGATTACCCCGCTCGTCGTTAGTCTTAACGATAGCAATTAGTGTCATCAAATTGCACCGAGTCGTCCGCGGATATCCTTGACGAGTTCCTTGAATGCGTCGGCAATCTTGTCCCAAGAATTTCGTTTCCTCTTCCCTTTCTACCGAATCCAATCGTTCTCTCTGTTTCTCTCGACAATACAAATCCTCTTGTCCCTCGTTGTTCCAACGTTGTTTCGATCGTAGCAAAAATACTTTTTCGAAATCGTGTCGAATACCATCTCGAGTGTCGCTGTAAGATCGAACGAAAGAAAAGTAAAAGAATTTTAGGGCCACTTCTCCTTCCAATAATTCATTCCAATAATCCGTGTGTGCGTCCTTTGAAACTGCGATATCCGAATTATTAAATTCGCTCCTCCATACATTGGAGAGAAGATGAAGAAGAAAGAAACGTTTCATTTACTGTTTCGTAAATTGAGAAAATTCTTCGATTCTCGACGATATAAAGGAATTTCCTTCCCGCGCGAAAGTACGGTTGTAAAAATCTGGGAAAGGATGAATCGTTTGAATGGGTCGAGTGAATGGAGGAAAATCGGTGCAGGTAAAAGAGTGGCAAAAGAAGGACACGGCCCACGTGGCGCTCCTTTCCTCCCGTCCTCCCGATAATTAACCGTGTTTTGCACGGTGGGGAAGGCGCGAGCAGCCGCGAAAGAACAAAAGGCGCGAGGGTCCCTAATGGTATCTGAATGAGGCTATTCCTCGAGGACCCCGGCCCGTTCGTTCCTCGTCCCGGATAATGGATTCGGTGTCATCTAATAATTAATAGAGTTCTTCTCTCTCCCCCCGTGCTGCGCTCGTACGCCACGGCCGCCAATCTCATTCATCACGCTTTCTAACCCCTAAGCATTTTAATTAAGGCCATCGCCGTTTTTCCTTCCACGTTCTTTTCCTTCCTTCCTATTTCCACACGCTTCTCCCCCTCCTTTTCCTCCTCCCGTTGCGATTCGCCCGCGTAAATATCACGGACAACAATTTAACGCGATCTTGAAGGGAGAGAAAATAGGCAAGAGGCCACGTTTCCTTCCAATTCTCTCTCGAGAGAGATTTCACTTTTTTGAAATTGAACGATGGAATATATATATATAGAGAGAGAGAGTAGTGAAAAATTTTAACTTTGTACGATACGAGTATTATAATTAAAGAATAAAAGTTACAATTATTTCGAGTTGTGAAAGATACGATGATGATAAAAGTTTAAAAAGCTATCTATATATATATACAAAGTGATGTTGGGTTATTTAAATTGTTTACTTGAAATGCAAAAACGTCATGATTCCATATTTGTCCGCCATGGAATCTCAATTGCACGGTAAACGATTCAATTAAATAAGCGATTCGTATATATACTCGGTAACCTTGTATCTACGTAAAAACGTAAAAACGAGCATTGACGTCTGGTTCGATAATTCCGTGGAATATAAATGGTGTAAGATCGTCAAACGATATTCGATCGTTGCACTTACCGAAAAATCCGTCTACGAGCTTTTCTCTTTTTCTTTTTCTTTCAATTTCCGTAGATACGAATCGTCCGTATTTATTTCGTCAATTCATTCTTTCTCGTCGTACAAGCGTCCTTCCTCCAGCCGTTACGCCAATGAACACGGTGATCGGACCACCACGTGGTCCGGTAGTCGACTTCTACACTCGTCGTAATTACAATTCATACATTTTATGCCCCGTTCCTGGGGATAGACCTGGGGGAGAGGAGGAAAAAAAGGAGGAAAGGAGAGGAGAGGTACGTAAGAGAAGACGGTGGAAAGAAAGAAATTGTGAAGAGACGAAAAGGAAAAGAAAAAGGGGGAAAAAGGAATGGAAAGGGAGTGCAGATGGGAGAAATACTTGAGTAATAACTATACTTATCCCGAAGAATTCGAAATCGTTGAGTGGGCATATCGGTCCGCAGGCTTTTCTCGCGTGTCAATCAACCCTCGAATAGTGGTCGCCTTTAATTATCGAGATCGTTTTCGCTTCGTAGGCCGCCTGTTGTTCGAGCCTCGAAGGTTGAACGATTATCTCCGTTCTTTTTTTATTTTTCTTTCTTTCCTATCCTTTTAATTCTTTCTTTTTCCATATATCTTAAAATATATCTTCTCGCGGAGAATTTTCGAAAGGATAACGTAAATATACGGCATCTCACTTGGATCTTACAGCTTGAAACCGCCGCAGAAGGATGGGGTGACAAAATCGAATCCCAGCAAGCGACATCGGGAGCGATTGAACGCCGAGTTGGACACTTTGGCCTCGTTGCTCCCGTTCGAGCAAAATATCCTCAGCAAGCTGGACAGACTCAGCATCCTCAGACTCAGCGTCAGCTACCTTCGGACGAAGAGCTATTTTCAAGGTAGGTTTCCCTTCATTTTCGTGTAATAATTAAACGTCGAATTGGAAGGAAAGAGAATCGGATGTGTTATCAATTATTAGATCAGAGAGGCGAGATAGGGAGGCATTAGCATCCTCGAATATCCTCGCGAATGGACACGCGATGCTGTCGTTACTCTGTCTCCCGAGGAAACAATAAGATTCAAAAACAATGGGCGGCGGTTGTTCCGCGATACGGCAATTCGTCTGTTCACCGTCAAACTTCTCGGTTTCCGAGGCAACCATTGTGATCCGCGCGTTTCTTGCCCACCATTGTTGGATTATCGTGCATTGTGCAAGATGTTGCGGAGGAAGTGGTCTCTCCGGTCTATGCAGATGCGTGCTTCTACTATTTTTTCCCTCTCTTCTTTTCTTTTCTTTTTAACGGGAAAGGGAACAGGAAGAATATTTAGATTGCTCGTTCAATTTGTTGATCGAAATTATCGAAATTATCGAGTATGTATTTATTCGAGAAACGGAACAACGTTCGAATGAGAAGGGGAAGATCGAGATCTGAAAATTTATGTAGGTATGTATAAGGAGGAATTTCTTTCTCCTCTTTTTTTTTCTCTCTCTCTCTCTCTTTTTAACATTTTCTAAAGAAGTTATTACGTACCCCCGGATCTTTGAGATTTCTATTTATATTTTATTTCCTTTTCTTTATTAACTCGTAGATCGCAATCTACAAACTTGTACAATTCCTTCCTAATTAATAATTTATGGTATAATTTACCATTTCTAATATATGTCAATAATTATAATTCATTTACTTGATCAATCTTCAATTTTCGAATCAGCGGGATCAGATTGATCTCGAGTAACACGCGAGGCGAGAGAGAATGGCGAGGGAAAAGATCTCGTATCGCCGTTTCGTTTAATTAAAGAAAAATACACATTTACCCTTTAATTATTCATCGAATCGAATAATTCATCTAATTAATCTTAATTAGAAACAACCTGCATACGTTCCGTACGTTCGTCGAAACATCCATCATTTCTCGTTTCTAATCTAAGATTTAGAACCACGTTTTGGCGTTGTTCGAGTAATAATATCGTAAGAATTAGCAACGACGAATCGTAGATGAAAAAAAAAAGGAAAGTAAATGGCAGAGTTACGGGCGGAGAACACGGGATACGTTAAAGTGGCCGACTAAACGGGAGTTAAACGGAGGAAGGAAAAATTTCCATATCGATTTCGAACGGTCCCCGGATAGACGAAAAAGCGAGGAGGAACGAGACGAGAATACGAGCCGTGTGGCTGGGGGGTGGGCAGGCGAGGGTTTGCCAATCAATAGCCTGAAAATCCGTCGTAAAAAGATAAGCCCTGGTTATTACGAGAAACTCGCGGCGCTCATTTGCCGGAAGGTTGTAATTTCTTTTACAAAAGAAGAGTTTATAATCCGTTCGTGACGCTGAATCGTAACATTGCCCGGCCCATTTGCATTTGCTTATTCATAATTAGTCAAGATATCGGCGCGGCTGTGACATTTTTAAATTTTTAGGTCAGATACCATGTTGGTCGTGTTACAACGGAACTATATCAAAAATATATCTTGTATACACAAGGATATATATATATTAATATAATTCTCGAACTTCCTTCTCGACGATTTCTCCGTTTATTCCATTCGATTGCCCCGATTGTTGAATATTAATTAGTTTAATCAGAGATGAATCGTTTTAGCATCAACGCGACCCAATTTTCGATTTTCACCATCGGGATCGCGGGTGGCGTGACTGTTTAAGATTACGATATTCAAGGTTAGCCCGCTTATCGGTACGTATTTGAGAAAAAGTTGGCTGCTTTAACAGGAGCAAGGGCAATCATCGTAATAAATAACGTCGGTAATCGGTAAATTTAGTTCTCCTTTTGAATCGAGAACCCCCTCCCAAAAAAAAGGAATTACTTCAAATCGAACAAAGAAGATGAAAAAAAGGTGGATGAAAGGAGGTGGTTGAGGAAACGACAAAGGGAAAGGAAAGAGAGAGAGAGATAGAGGGGGAGGGAGGGAGAATTATGCAACTGCAATCGGTGGTGCTCCCTGCGCCACGGGTGTGCAATCTCATCTGCAATCGCAATCAGGTGAGGGCCAATCGAAGAATCGGCGCGGAATAATGGGTAGACGTTCCTCTTTCTTCCCGTCCATTATCTTCCTCCCCCGGTGTTCGAGAAGGCAACTCTCCAATCTCTCACGACGAACGTGCGCGGCCTCTAAGTGTGCCCACACGAAACCCTCGTAATGCGGCTTCTACACTTTTATCGATTTAACGCCGTTAAGTACTGCGAGCCTGGCCACGAAAGCCCTCCTTGCCCCCTCCCCTCGCGAGGAAAGTCCCGATGATAACCCGGTGTCCTGGACGCCTCTCCCTTGCTCCCCCTCGATCGATCACGCGTCGAGTCCGAATTTCCCCTTTCTTTTTCCCCGGCCATCTTTTTAATCCGAGATTCGCATCGACCAATTCGTTTTTGGAAACCCTCGTTTTCGATAACGATGCTGCAATTCTTCAAATCGATCGATCTCGGGATTTCGACTCAACTTAAAATAACCTCGCGCGGAAATATTTTTAATATTTTATCCATCAATTTCCACAAGTCTTATACGAATTTATTCGTATTGGAGTTACGAAATCGATCCAGAAAGATGCCACTTTTTATCAGATAGAGTTCGTTTCAATTCTCGAGAATTTCCCTCGATCTCCGTTCCGAAAATTTCCATCTCGAGAAAAGATGTGCCGGGGTGAAAATGGCGGAGGTGACGAGGTTCGCCACCCCCGGAGGAGTGGAAACGAGAGCGACGCGTATCCGAGGTAATGGACACGAATCCGGATCGCGGGGGGAATGGGAGGGGGGAGGGTGCGAAGGAATGCGACACGCGGAGAGCGTTGCGTTGGTGTAGGGAGAGGGAGAGGGGGGAGAGGCGACGTCCCGATATCGCGGATCTCGCAGTATATCACCTGCGGGCCGCAACAGAGGTTGGCCGGCCTCTACTTAGCGCTCTTGTTGCCACCGGCCACCGATCCCGAGGCCGGGGTCCACGGCCCAACTCCGGCCATTGTTCACACCGTTTTAATAGGTATTCATTGTCGGCCCTCGGATCTTTTCCGAAGACTCCCGGGTGAGTGTCGTCGCCCGATGCCCCGATACCTGGGAGTTCTTGTGCATTACCGCTGCCTTACCTGACCCTCTCTCTCTCTCCTCTCTTCCCACGGTGGGGAAGGCGACGGAAGACTCTCGGCTAATTGCGAAAAACCCCAACCCCCCGACACCTCGAAAGCGAACACCTCGAAAGAAACTTCGTTGCGCGCTATTAAGAAGCGATTTTTAACCGATTCATTAATCCAATCTAATGGTCTGTTGTTTCATCGAATTCCGTTCGTTTTCGGCGTTGCGACGAACGGATACAGTTGGACTTTCGTAACGATCGTTTTCGATCAGGTTCGATGATACGATGATAGTACAAGTAAAAATACGTAATAAGAATCGAGATTATGTTCCACGAATGCATCAACAGCCCTGCGTACCATTTTCGTTTGAACGAGAGAATGCGTATCGAGCGGGTAAAAAGACGCCGGTTCCCAAGAAACCGAGCGCTATCGTCCATTTCCCACACTTGGATCCCGCTGCTGAGTCTGCTAGGAAAGGAAAAAGGAGAATCGTTCCCCTATGTAAATTAATTAGCCTGCCGGTAAACGCGCCGATTTTTCAAACGGGCACGTGGTTGGTGCGTCCTCGCCTAGCCTCGGTTAGCTGGCAACAAGAAAGCGAGAAACGAGGAGGGAGGGGGAGGGAGAAGTAGAAGAAAAATACAAAAGGGAGAGAAGAAATGGAGAAGAAGAAGAAGAAGAAGAAGAAAAGGAAGAGGTGGCGAACGTTGCAGGAGATTCAGATAGCGGATCGTTCGGGGTTGCGCCTCTTTCGCTTTTTTACCGACGCTTACCGTCCTTCCCTCTCTCTCTCTCTCTCCCTCTCTACCTCTCCCTCGTTCCTCGCCATTCTCCGTAGATCCCATAAAAGGTCCAAAGCGACGAGTCTCGGTAATTAACCTCCTCCGCGTCGATCTTATTCCCGTGTTGCGTTTCGCTCGCTTTTTCTCTCCAACGCCCTCCTTGACGGCCCAATCTCGATCCTCCCCGCCTCGATGACAAGTTTTCTAAAGTTCGTGTGTTACGGATTCTTCGAGAAGCGAGGAAAGTTTCGTTGTTTGTTTCGACCGTTGCCCAGGATGGAAAGAGAGAAGCGAAGTTGAAGAAGATTCAGACTCTTCTTCTTCTCGAAAGTTTTCCAAAGTCAGAATTCTTTCTTCTGGAGAAGAGACAAGAGGCGTCCTTTCGTCGGAAAAATCAATATCCGCAACGGGGAGGATGGGAATTATCCGTTTGACTTTGTCGAGGAACGAGCGTCGAGGAATTCGAAAGAAAGATTCTTCTGTATAATAATTTGAGTTTGATCTTGCGTGTGACAGATGGACAAAGAGGAGAGGCGAGAATTGCCGTTCGGAATAAGGTCCCTGTGATGAAATTGTTAGTTTCGAGACATTAATAATCTCGGTGGACTAATTACTTACCAGCGCGCAGGGCATCAAATCCTCATTATACAATTCGTCACCCTCCGACACCTTAATCAAAACCCACCGGCGCACCGGTGGAATAACGACGCGGTAAAGTAATGAATTCTTTGCACTGTTGAACGACGACGCTTTGCCATGCTGCTTAGTATCATCGATCAACTCGTTTCCGGTAAAGACAATTTTCTCTTTCCGCGCCTTATGAATCTTTCATTCTTCCCCCCCCTCCACTTTGTGCACGAAGGAAAAATTTCAATTCGTTATCCTACGAGTGTAATTATATATACATATTGTCTCGAACGATTCGAACGTTATTTGTAACATTTGCGAAATTTTGAGAGAAAGAAAAAACTCAATAACTCAATACTCGTCCACTGCGTATATATATATAACGATAAAATTATTGAAAATATTAGAGAATAAATTGTACGTGGAGAAAGATTAACCGATTCACGGATCGAGAAACGTTGGATGGACGGAGCGGGGAATTTTCAAGGGGACAAGTTTTACGTGGCTTAAACGTGAAACGCGTAGCATGATCGCCGATGAAGAAGAGATACCGATCGGGACAGTTACCTTCTCATCATTACGACTCATTTACATTTTTCATTTCGACCTGACACCTGGCGGGAGAACCACTGCGTGACGGGGGGAAGAGGGGAGGGAATTTAGGAAACGGTTCATACTCGAGGCAAAAAAGGCGTACGCGCGCAGAAACGGAAACGAGATTAATTCTGGAAACAAGGGGCGCGGTTAATTCGAAGAAATTCGGACGGATTAAGGGGAAGAAGGAAAGGAGGAGGGAAACAAGAAGGGGAATAAGGGAAGGGGGTCGTTGGTACAAAAATGGCGGCGAGAGGAATTGTTGTTATTACGAAGGAATCGAGGGAATCGAAGGAAGAGAGGAAGAGTTGACAGGAATGGAAGACGGGGAGGGAGAGGAGAAGAAATCAACGAGACGGATCTCTGGTTGTCGAGAAGCGGAAACGGCGGCCGGATTATGGAAGATCGTAAATCGATTAAATTCGTCGGCGCAACCAAGTCGGCGCAATTATTTAATTTCGTCGATTATCTCCGCTCGAGTTCATTTTTCATATCATTATCGCGATGCGGTATCCATTTATGATCTTGGGTCGCTGGAAAGGGGTGCGTATACGCGCGCATGATCGTCCATTGCTATAAAGTCGTCAGCCCGGGGGCCAGCGCGCGCCGTTCGAAAAGTGATTTTCTTTCCGCTTGTCGCCACGAGGCGCCTCTCCCTTTCCCTTCCTTTCCACGCGACCAACACGCGAGACCAGAGTTTTCGATCCCCGCTTTCCGACGATCAATTCCAAAGTATCGAAACGTCCAAAATCGCGAATATTCTAAATAATATTCCTCTATATAAAATTATATGTAAATTATTGAAAAAGAGGAAATCTTGAAACGGAGGAGGAATGGAATGGAATCGAAAGAGAATTGAACACGGCAAATTCCTCCAAATTCCAAAGTGTCGGAAATTACAGCGGATTAAAAGGAATCGAAATTAGAGCCGCGATAGCCGGTGTATACGATATTCAACCGGTACTCGGTAATCGGTCGAAGGCATCTCTCCGTTCGGTGTCATAGGAGGCGATCCGTGGCCGAAACGGCGATCGAGATACGGAAAAAAGTTCGTTGGGACATCTGCCGCGACTCGTCAAACCCTCCTCTTCCGATGGAACGAACGGACCGCGCGCGCGCGCATTCCTCCGACAGGGGCCCGAAGCGAGGAGATGGATGCACGGAGGGAATGGCACGCGTGGCCGCGATCGGTATCGGCATTCGGTCCTCTTCCATTTCGGACGGGCAACATCCGATTTGCCTTTAATCGGTTCGACACCGGACACGCGATAACCATCGCTCATTAACGTCATTATTAAAAATGCGGCAATTAGACCGCGGCCGAATATCGGTTTTTATACGGACGAGGGGATCGGTGGCCCGTCGTTTCTCTCGATCGAGGGAACACCTTTCTTCTTTCGTCACGTTTGAGAGAAGGGAAAGAAAGGAAAAGAAAGAGTTCTTTTTTCTTCTTTTTAGTCGTCCCGATTTTATAGCTATCGTAAAATTTTATCCCAAATTTTGATATTTTGTGTCGAATATTTAATATCGCAAAATGTAAAATTAATCCTGTTTCCAAGGCTTCGAAATTACTTATTTCAGAATTTAACTTTCGTTATCTTTCGTATGAAATTTATATTATCGTAAATCCTTTCTTTTCTTTGTTTTCTTTTTAAATAAAGAAATAAAATTCGATAGATACTTTTTGTGTATATATATATATTCGTTCGAAACGTTATGTCGAGAAGGATCTATCTCGGCATCGGCCGTGCGCAATACATTATCCGCAATAATTTCCATCGACATTGTTTTCGAGAAACGCGACTCTGTGTATCCAACTGTATCGTTTCGATCGTCTTCCATTTTTTTTTCTTTCTTTCTTTCTTTTTCTTTTTCTTTTTTTTTTTCTCCACCGCGTGTGTCCCCGGCATAACAACGTTATCGTCGTTGTTGGTCACGCGAAAGGAAACGGACACGGTGTAACGTATCCGTATTCTCGGGCGCAGATAATTCACGCAACTAGAGTACGCAACGATTAATCGTTCGGATAATCGAAGCATCGTAAGAGAAGCATCGTCGTTCGTCGTTGCTCGTACGGTGATTCGTATCTTCGTACAATGTGTTTAGACGTGTTTGCGGTAATGAAATATGATGCAAATCACCGCATCGGATGATTGTCCACGCGGCTATGAATAAATATCGTGCGGGTCTGTCTATTAAAGGACAACAATTAATGGAAGATTGAACGAGGGGAGAATACAGTATAATTTTGTAGCGAGGCGATTAAATGACGGATGGACGACTTCGAGAAGAGGGTTAATCCTAATTAATCTCACTTACGATTTAAGGAGTTCGAAGATCCAGTTGTTTCGACGATTCGATTATTCCGTGATTAATTGATTATACGATTTATTTTATAAATCAAATTAGAAATTGGAAATGATGAAAAATTTACTCTCGAATGCGTATATGTGTGTGTGTGTCGAATTAATTTTCTAGAAACGAAAAAAAAATCCTCCTACATTCACCAAACGGTTATATAAAATTCTTTCTGTAGACGAATCGTCATGTGGATGAATTAAAAGTTAATAAATTATCGTGGATGATATTGGAATATATCAATTCGAAAAAGAAGAAGAAGAAGTGGTTGGATGGTGGAAAAAGGGATTTAAATAGCTGGGTATCCAGCTGCTTAATTTATTTCGGTACACGTAATGCCTCGATGATAAGGATATATTTACGGGAGTGCAGATGTTCGAGGATAGCCGAAAACGGTAAATGCACGAGTTACACGGGGCTTAAAGGTTGCGTACATCATCGCGGGCGGCTGAACGTCACCGATAATCGGACAGGACTATCGAAGATGACAGAAAAATCGATTGTCCGAGCTTGTACGAGCTCTGATCACTCGTCTCGCTTGTGATCCACACCTGTCCCCACCTTGGTCGGAAAGTCAAATTGGATAAATCGATCGATCGGTCGATCGATCGTGTTAACATCGACTCCGATCATTGGCTCGATTAAAAAATTAATAAATGGCCGAACACGATTAATAATAACCGGAAGACGTATCCGAACAGCTGATACCTTTTAATTGCTATCAGTCAATATGCTTGTTATAATTAATGAACGAATTGTAGGAAAGTAACGAATAGCTCGAGATTTTATTTTCTATTAGCTATAATTTCTCGAGAATTTTTTATATATAAGAAGAAATTGGCGTTGATTATACGAGTGTAATTTTCCAGACAGTTTTGAAACTACTTTATAACTGAAAAACACGTTAGAGGGTAAATCTAAAGAGGGGACTTATTCCATCGAATCTTTACGGTCCAATGGTTATTTACAATTTTCCTGGAAGAGAGAATAATTCATTTTATTAACGATAACTTAACATTTCATTTATATCTTCCATCTTCGTACATAGAGTTTGTACAATTACACAAATAATTTTCACGAATCCTCACGAATCTTCACAGTTTTTTGGAACTGGATAGAAAAACGTTCAATCAACAGGTTCAGTTCAACACTCTGTGATCCTATATCCACCTATATACCCTCTCCTACGTTCAGACATTTACAATCTCCCTTTCCCAAGTTGATCGATCGATCGATCGATCGATCGATTCCAGGATTTCCTCGAAACGAGTGATCAACGTCGTTCGAGTTAAATAAGACGGCCCACGAGTCATAATCGGATTGCCGGCACGAAGGGACGCGACAGCCCAATTGCATAAGATGCCGCGGCAAAAATACAGAAATACGCCAATTACGCCGTCTGAACACGGTGGGGGGGAGAGGAGGGAGGAGTTATTCTTAATTAAAATGATTGCCGACATTACGGCTAAACTCTCGCAATTATGATTCCCTCTCTCCCATAAAGAGTGGTGCCCGATTCCCGCTGGTGTTCCACGTATTTTCAGCTAATAACACCCTTACGCCGCCTCTTATCGGGGTTCATCATCATCGCGCTGCCAACAAGCGTCGCTAATTTCCATGGATTCTCTGCTTTCGAACCGGCCACCACCGCCGTTGTCACGTGAGCAACCTCCCCCCCTTCTCCAAAACTTCGTCGCAATTCGGCTAGAGAGAAGAGCGGTGGATAGGGGATGTTGTAACGAGAATTGAAAAATTCTAAGGAATTATGGTATAAGAAGAATATGGGGTGATGTTGGGAAGATACGGAACACCCGTTTCAACCCCTGTTACATCGAAGGGATCGTAGGAAAATTTGCGACAATCTCGATGGAATTCCGAACGGATTCTACTAAACTAAGAAGCGAGATCCGAGATAAGAAACTATGCGTATTATACGCAAGGAGGGAAAAAATGAATTACGAAGTTTTCGTTACGAATATCTCTTGAATCATCTCGTTGAATCCGTTTTCAATTTTACAGTTTCAGATCAATCTCGACCGATCTTTAACTAAAGAAAGGAAAGAAAGGAAAACAAAACGAGAAACAACAACTCGATCAATCAACGTTTCGCGATATCTGAAATCTAATCGAATCAAGTTTTCATCGCCAACCTCTCAAGATGTTCAACTAGAGGACGTAAAACCACAAACGGAAGCGCGGCAACGAGAGACGACAAAGCACGAAATCGCGAAGCGTGAAACATCGTTGCGTCGACGACGATCTCCAAGATGATTCTCTCTCTTTCTCTCTTTCTTTTTGTTCTCTCTCCGTATCAGAGTACGAAAACTCAGTCGCGGAACCGTCGTGTTGGCTCGAACGAGAAAGATATTTCATATATATATATATACACCGTTTCTCTCTCTGTCTATCTCTCTCTCTTTTTGTTTTTTCCTCATTTTTTTTTTATAACGAACCCATGTTTGCCCGTTAGTCGTTAGCATGCACCGAGAACCAGCCTCGGATAGCGATCTTCGCGGGCACGCGCTCACCGACCATGAGAGAGTTGTGAATATTTTTATATGAAAATTCAGCCTAGGTGAAGCTAGTTAGACGCAGCACGAAATTTTTTTCCCTTGCACGCACGCATCTACGTGACACCGTTCCTCACCACCGTCCTGTCCACCGGCTCGCACGATCGCGATCTACGGACAGGAGGAGAAAAAAGGAAAGAAATGTTGGCCGATCGAGCGAACGAGTCGTCGTCGAAGGTGTATCGAAGGTGTATCCGCTTTTAGAGAGGAGAACGGATTTCGATTGGAACCTTGGCTCCTTGGATCGCCACCTTTCCATTTTATTATTGACGCGTAGTCGCGAGAGATCGTCGAGATCCTTGTTTCTTTTGAATTTGAAGACGAGATATTTTTTTCTTTTTCGTTTCCTTTTCGGATTCGGATACACTTCTCGAAATTCCTCCTCACTCTGGTGGCGTAATTGAGCAATCTAATTGTCTCTGGTTATTAAGTTGCACGCCGTACCATTTTGTTAATTAATTAAAAGATTAATTCGTTAACTCGAAAAAAGCATAAACATTGAAATTGGTATACACGTAGAGATGGAGATGCAGATATGCAAATATAGAGATCTAATTGCATATATAATATAATTACATATATATATATACATATATATATCGTATATATATATATACGATAGTCGATAATTCCTGGTGTTAATTCAACGCTTCGTAATCAAGTTCCACGAATCGCTTGGAAATGATGATAGGTTGTACAACTACTACTAGGAGAAGGAATTTATATTTCATAGCGATGCACTTCTCTCGTTCCTCTTGAAAAAAATTAATCATCGCATTGTAACAAAGTGCATCATTAATTGTATCATCTTCTAAGAATACCGCCGAAACGAGATAAATTAGAGAGTTGGTTTCAAACAAACTATTCTTCATTCGGATCGACCATTACCATATTTTATTCCATTGTTTTATTTTATCCTTGCTCCAATAAAAAGATAAAATCGACGATTAATATACACTTTGTTCTTCCAAATAACATTCTCAAGTTAAATTACACAATTGATAAATTGTTGAAAAATATCCTTATCACTGCTTCATCGCCTGTATAATAATCACAGAGAGAGATAGATAGATAAATAGATGGATAGATAGAGAGAGAGAGAGAGAGAAGTCTAGATATTTTAATTAAACAATTAAAAGTTTCAAGTATCGTATTTACACCGCCGCATAAAGATCCGCAATGGTCTCTAAGAACGCGATGCGCATTTTCATTAACATATTCAGGAAAAAGAGGTTAGTTGCGCGTAATTACAGAGAGCAATGGAAGAAAAACGAGCCCCGAGAATCCCTTTAACAAGTGTGGAGCCTGCCATCCGTGGCATCGCGGATGAGCCTCTCCTTCTCCCCAGTTACCCGCTTATGGAAATCAACGTTGAACAACGCGAAACGCAGATGCAGAGGGAGCTGTCGTTAATAAATAGAACGAAGGAAATGGTCCGAATGGATCCATAGGGGGCGAATCGTCTCATTCTTTTCTTTCTCCCTTCCAATCTTATCTTCACGGGGGATATTTTTGATTGAAAGATCGAATATTTTTATTCGTGATGTAAAAATCTTTTCGATCGAGGATACTCGGAAAGAATTTTTTTGAACAAATATGCGTTTTCTTCTCGACGAAAATTTTCAATTTTCCAGAGTTTTCGTTGCATAATAATTTCTCTTTCTTTTAGGTCGAGTATATGAATGAGATTCGATAATATGATAACTTTAATAGGACTAAGAAAAAAGAAAGATACAGATCAATTTTCTTTGCCTCGAAGCTCCTGCATGATATCTTCCGGCTCGTCATCTCGATCCAATTCGATCGTTTTCAATCGTTAAAACTCTCTTCAACGCGAAATAGTACGAACGAATCGAAGAGGGATCGTAAAATTGGATCTGTATTCATCGCTGAACAGCGTCGTAATTTCGATTCGTCCATTTCACTTCGCAATTAAGATCGCGAAATGTACCGTAACGTAATATTGGTCGCGAAGAAATTCGACGTCGTCTACGAGTTTGGTTTATCTTGCGATTGGATCGATTACCGCAAAAGAAAAGAGAAAAATTGACCAGGACCGATCTTCGTGTTTCTTTTCCTCGTTTTTCGATATCGATTCGTAATGGGATGATTAGAAATTGGATGAAGCTAGTATGTCGACATGGAGCGAAAATTAAAACTCGAAGTCGCTTTGACGAATGATTTTGTGTCGCGAAATATCATTTAATATCGAGATGAAACTTATTTATTCCACGTATCTTGATACTCGATCTATCTTGAATTCTTCAACGAACGAATTTTTAATTCAATGGAATTTTCTTCCTATTTTTTTGTTCCTTTTCTACAGAATAACAGAATAGATTTTACACCACCGAATAATTACATCTTCCACGCGAGACGGATTTATTTTTTTGACGAGGCAACTCGTCCATCCAATTAATTTCCCCGATCGATGGGTGAGTTTTTCGCTTATGCACGGCGAAAGAGGAGAGGAGAAGCGAGATGCAACGAGAAAGCGATATATACACTGGCTATTATTCAGTGTTTAATTTTAAACGATTAGATCCCAACTCGGCCGCCAGTTCCGCAACAGGGGTTCGCGTAGTATCAGTTTGAATCACTTTGTTTAATTTTAATGAAAGCCGTGGCTCGCCACGCTCGGGATACAGCCGGGGTTTCCCTTTTTCCGATTCGACAACTCTTTTACCTCGGAAAAGTTTTCGTTCACGGTCGAGGTGGCGGGATCGGCCCGCCGCCGTTTCTTCTCCCCGCAAAAGCGAGAGAAATAATCGCGTTCGTGTAGTTAAACGCCTGTTATTTGTTTTTATGGCGCGTGATAGATACGCCCGTTCCAATTAAGCCGTAATGTATTTAGATCGCGCGTTTAAATATATCGCATCCCGCCTCGCAATTGTGCGCGCACACATCCTAACAATCCCCCATTCCTGTCGATTAATACCGACGGTCGTGATAATCGGAATTGATCGATCGACGTTGAGGCTCTTCGCGGGAGGAGAAATAGGTTGGTCGTTATTAATTGGACGGCAACGATCGTGTTTTTTTCTTTCGTTCTCCTTTCCGGCCTCTGCCTTCTTTATAAATTTTTATGAACGAATCTTAGCGACACACATTTCTTTTCAATTAGCCACCACTCTGATTAAACGGGATAAAGAACGAGGAGAGGTATATATAGATGTATTCAATTGGAGAGATTTTATTTTTACTCATTTTTGGTGGAACTTATGTATAACGTTTTCCATGATGGAGAAATAATGATAAAAGTTAGGGATAAGACGAAAAGAATCGATCCAGAGTTGCATATAAGTATCTATGCAGTGGTGAAAAATTTGTGGAAAAAGCACAATGTTGTTGGTCGGGACGTTTTAGAGGGACGCGATAATTACGCGGTGCGCAAAATATGCAAATACGCGGCAAATTGCTCGTAATAACAGTGGTTCGAACTTTCATCGAGCTCTATTTATCCGGACGAAAATCTCGCTTAACGCGAAACGAGCATCGGCCCAACACTGATATAACGCGCGGCTGATAATAATTACTAGTTGTTATTACAGTCCAATTCGCTGGTGGGTTACGGATACGCATCCATTCTAATTACGCGGCGAGCGAACCCGGTTGATTCATATTCATATAGAGCGCTGGTGAAACTTTATGCTCGCGCCACGGACGTTATAGGCTGCTATCTTGGTTTATTAGTTGGCGCACACTTCCCGTCGATGCTAATTCACCTATATCAATCCGAGAATTTTGCGGGGTTATGGTGCAGAGCGAGGCATGACGAGTTATCCTCTTCACGTGCGCCAAAAAAAGTTTCTCCCCCTTTAAAAGAAAAAACTAAACTCCACTTTAATCGAGTTGGAACATCAATTTGTACGTCGAACGAAACTTTCCTTTCCTTCTTCGAAATTTACTCCAATTTTTGAACATTGACAATTGTCGAGCGAAAACAATAAATATCAACGTGCGAGTTTTATACGCGATTGCGCGTATCTGTTTACAAAACAACTGAACTACATCTAAGAAAACAAATAGACTACGAAGTAATGGCATTTCGGTGAAATTTCAGCGAATTTTAAATTCTGTAACAAAAATCTTGGACTTTTTGAAAGAGTTTGGAAAGGAAAAGTCGCTTCTAATTACACGATCCCTGCTCGATTCGATCGTTACTCGAAACATTTCTCACTGCCCGGCAAATAATCAAGATATAATTCCATCGTGGTGGTGGATTTAAGGAAGAAAGGAAGCGATTCGACGTATAGAAGCTCGTTAAGGTTCGAAACGTGCGAAAGATCGGGCCGTGTCTCGTCAAGTCTCGACGCGGAGGAAGTTGGGCTCGAAGCGAGGGATAAGCCGGGCGAAGGTGGCTCAGCTGCCGTAACTCCGGCCCGAGTAACCCGAGCCAGTATCATCGCGATATAAATATGGGCGAGATGGTATCGGCGTGTAACGTAGTGTACGCAGCGACCTTCTAATTCCTCGCGAGGTATGCGCGCATACACGCACACAGATATCGAGTGTAACGGTGGTATATTAACCGAGAATTAACGACCGCGGTAATCAGCACTCGCCTCATAGCGTTCGCGGCCAAGGTTATTAACACTCGCGCCGTCGACCACCCTGGATTTACTCCCTGTGTCGCGCCGTTCCGCCACGATGGATCGCCGGGATCCTCGTTTCCAGCCGCTCGATACGATTATAGGGAAGCAGGGAGGGGGCAGGAAGGAAATAAAATGAAACGAAATATCGAGACGCGGCCTCGTTCGAGGAAGATCGGAAAGTGAATCGAGAAACGTTCATTATTTGGACGCAGCGTGCGGATTTTTGCAAATGGAAATTTGTTACAATTTGTTGCATTGTTGCAACGTGTACTAAAGAGAAAGAGATAATTATTGAAAATTGAATCTCGAACTCTTTTAGAAGAAGAAATTTATATCTGGGAATCAATCTTCACTTTTCGGTGTAGATGGAGAATAGTTAGATACATTGAATTTGCACATTTACATCCCCCCTGTTCAATATTCAAATCCACAAATCCTCGCGAATACAAGTACAAAGAATTTTATACCAATGAATCGAGATGAATTTCTGGGGGCGGAGAAATATTCCGGCAGAAAGACGTGGAAAGTGCGATTGAGCGAGGAGGCCATTGGCGAAACCGCGATACTTTCTCGATCTCGGTCCTCCATACGTGAACTTCTCACGCGAGCGGGGGAGGGCGAGAGCGGGATCGAGCGCACGCACGAAACGAGCACGGCATGGCACGGGGCTGCGATGAAACGGGGGCGAGGATCTATCGAGGATCCACGGCGATAGCGGGGGCCACGGCCTCCAGAAGCTCTCCTTGTTCCGTGTGCGGCTGCAGCACGCATCGGGGCAACACGCCATGCCACGATCAGCTGGATGCCCGGAAGGCTTCTTGCCACCACTGACCCACTGAACGAGACACCTTTGCATGAGCTCGCTCGTTTAACTTCACCCCACGCTCGCGGCACACGCCTTCTCCACGGCCATTCCACTTTTCCTTCCTTCGGATGCAATGCGATAAATTGCGTGCTCTCGAGCTTCCTCCCCCGCGTCGAGCAAGACACGGGCGATCGATCGTTGCGGCTTTTTCGATTGTGCGAAATTGTATTGGAATTACGATCGGAAGAGGATGAGTCGGAATTAAATCTTAAATCGTCTTCTGTTGGAGTTTCGTTGTAAAAGGAAAATCGGAGGAGCGTGCTTCATCTGGAACCTTCGTAGGAAGCTGTCGAGGATTTAATTTTAAGTTCGAACTAGGATCTAGAAATTTTACTTCTTCCGTTTGCACCATGATAATCTATCCTGTTCAGAACCGTTTCTTTCCAATATTTGTCTTTATACGCCGATAACTTTTTCATCTTTTTTTTCGATACGTCTTTTGCTCGAGAGAATTCACTTTTCTTCCTCGTAACCGATTCCAACGATTGATTCGTCGCGAGAAACTGAAAAATGAAAGATGGAAAAATGAAAATCAGATCTCTTGGCGAAGTTGATCGTTTTCGAGCGTAAAGGAACGAAAAATTGTATGGACAATTAGGAGACTCATTGGAATTGCATCGCGAGGGAAGCGACTCGATTATCCGCAATGTGTGTCGAGCGTATCTTGGCCGAGAGATGGTTGAAACTGCAAAGCGGCTGTTTGCACGCTCGTGCTCGTCCGATAGTGATCAATTACGGTGCGTAACGCAACTGTTTTTACACGCCTCTCTGTGTTATTGTTCCTCGTGGCGAGCGAGAAGAGAGAAGAAAAGAAAAGAAAAGAAAAGGAAAAAAAAAAGAAACCGATAACTTTCTGCTCCGAAGCAAGCAACAACATAATTCTACGTCGAAGCATAATGATATCGTTTGCTTTGTTCAAACGTTTCTTACCATCTTACAGTGTTCCTTTATTAGGAAAATTTCACATGATGTGTACACACACTGCCTCTTCTATCTCTCGCTCACATCTGTTTTTTTTTGATTAATTGCTTTGATTAATCCCTCCGACCTGAAATGTTTATAGAAGCCTTTTCGAAGATTTAATCTTAACTCACTCGAGGCTTGAGGGTGGAACATCATTTTGCCAGGAACAATCCTAGAAATTTTATTTCTCCTGTTTTTTTATGAATTCCGTTTTAACGCGATCGTAATCACGAGGACGACACAATGCGATGAACGGGGCGATAATATTTTTCATCTTTCTAAAAATATTAAACTCTAAACTTGGAAATTTTGATTGCAACTCTGCCGAATCTTGTTCGAACTTTTTCTCTCTTCTCGAGTCAAACATCGTTCTCGCAAATGGAAAAGGATTTCGAAGACGAAATCGCGCGAAAATACGCGATTCAGATTTAGGAGAATATAAATACGTATCACCGTGAACGTCCGATCCATTAATTTCTCGTCGCAAAGTCATTTTCACCGTTCAACGCTGCAATTTTCATCGGCGATTTCCATCGGTGAGGTGTTAATTATATCTCGAATGGATCGCGCCTTTTCAATTAATCATTTCGCGTTTATCGGTGGAAAAACTGAACGGACGAAAAACTAGATTTCGAAGAAACGAAACGATTAAATTACAAGGACGATCGCAATTTCGAGGATATTAAAACGACTCGCAAGCAAGTGGGGAAGTACTCGGGCTTCGATAACGACACATCGGCTCTCTCGATTCGACGGCGTGACGAGGATGAATCAAGAGATCGTTTTGCTTACACATCTGGGGATATCTAGATCTGGGGAAAAATTACGCCACGTACGGTGTGGCTGGCCACGACGATGATTCAGTTAATTACCGGTTTATGCAATTAATGTTTTTAATCGCCAACTGTGCCGCCGCCACCGTGTTTCATAATGATAATAACGATGACCACACGGTGAAAGCGTGCGCCCCGCGCGCGTTTTTTTCATGCGCAACTTCCGAGCTGTCCGTGCATTTCGAAACGATCCTTGTTGCGCGCAATCGATCCGATTTTTAAACCGATATGATATCTTTTTACCGACCGAGCGCTTACGTGTTCTTAATGTTTCCGAATTGAAGAATATTCGATCGGCTGAGCGATGATCGATGGTCGAAACGAGGTTTTCAACAAATTTCGAGAAAGCGTGAGTAAATCGAAACAGCAACGACCCGAGGTTTCCCCTTTTTTTCGTTTTTAAATAGATAAAACGAAGGACAAAAGACGAAGGAGGAGGAGGAAAATATTGGAAACGAGGAGGAAGGAAGGATACGCGCGTGATTGTAATTTATTCTCGAAAATGTTGGAAAGGAAGTTTTCAGTTGGGAATTGGCAAAATTTACGAGCGTGGATTCGATTCGACTCTTCCGAGTGATCGCGATTCCTTTTTATCGCGGTTCTCCTTGTTTGAAAATTTCAATCGGATCCGGCGCCATCGTTCCGATATTACGCTCCGAGGGTAATTTCGACTCGATTACGAGGTACGTACGGCAGACCTGGTGGTTAGATAAGATTGTACAAAAATCGTTACAAGAAATATTTATTACGGCGAAGCGCAAATGGAATGGAGGGGTGAGCGGATATTTATGAGCGAAGCCGTGGCGAAGGGTGGGGCATTTAAATGGGGTCACTCATATATCTCCGTTACCTTCGAAGGCAACAAAGAAATTCATTAGAGCGAAAATAACACCTTCCAAGGGGAGGGGGGAGGGGGAGAGCATACGATACACCTTTTCGTCCACCGATAACTTTGGTAAATTCGATTCGATGTTACGGGCATGGGAACGAAATGAGGGTTTTAGGGAGATGTACGTGGGAGATACCACGGCGATTTTGAATTTTTAACGAGATGTATCGAACGATCGAACATTCGTTCTTGCTATTTGTCGAGAACGAGAAAGATTCTCGAATCGGTGTCCGGTAAATCGGATCCGGAAAAGTATCTCGTATTCTTTCTTCACCAGTCGCGATACAGTCGAAGAATTTAACGTGGAAGCGCGATATTTTATTCACCAACATGACGGTGTCAAAAGGGGTGCATAAAAGAGAAAGTTTCGCAGGGGTGCATAAGTAAGTAGCTCAAAAACTCGAGTTAAACCACTCGACTTTCAACCAGAAAAATCAACAACGAATTTTCTCCATAAATCTTTTTCGGTGCAACATTTTTCATGAATTCGTGACCCGTACGCGTAATAAAAGGACCGATCATTAGAAATTTCTTAAGAATCTAAAAAATTCTTTTTGCCAGTCATTATTCGAAAATTATTACTCGAAATAATCTTCTCCGATATTTCTCTCGTATCTTATGAAAAATAATTTACATTATCGCAGACTCGCGAGATGAAAGAACTTATTAGAAAAATTTGCGAGGAAAGAAGAAGAGGAACTTTTCGTTACGATAATCTGACGCGATAAAAGAATATTTCGTATTCGAAGAAAGAGAGATTAACTAACTATAACTGTGAAAGTTGGTCTAATAACAAATGGAACGGAGGAGGAGGACGTTTAAGGCGGACGTGTCGCTGTGCAGGACACGTTTGAATGAGGATGCAATATCTTTCTGATTCTTCTCGCAGCTTGTCGGACGGTCGGGCATCAATCTCCTGGTTGGAATAGCGAGGGGCGATGAGACAGAACCTTTAATCGCTCGTCAAGAGTCGCCCGATTATTTAAAGGCCGGGCCCTTTTGTGACGTCCGCCCGGTCCACTGACTAATAATCGTCATCGATCAACCGGTGACTTCACACGGCGCATTTAATGCGCCGTGATGCCGTCATGATACGCGTACTTTGGATTAGTTCCACGATCAAAGGTCACGGCCATCCCATTCGGACCTCGGTGTCGGCTCTTCACGCTCGATTCCGGCTCTTGTCTACCCGACACCGTCACTTCTTCCCCCTTCCTCTGTTTCCTTCCCACGTCCTCTCTCCTTCGATAATAACCGTATAATTTTCCGATTCTCATCAATTTCCTATTTACCACTCGCTCTAAACTGTCTATACCGCTCTTTAGTCGTTACACGCTTCCCTCGAGTCCAATTTCTTCAAAACGAACAACGAATAAATTTTATCCTCCTCGCAAAGACAAATTCTTCCGTTTCCTTAAATCTCTCCGATAATTTTCTCATTAATTTTCTATTTCCGAGGTTTTCGTCACTCGTTCTAAAGTATAATTGTTGCAGTTTCTCTCGAGTCCATCGAGTCCAACATCTTTTCGAAGAAACTTTCCTCGAATCTCCCCGATAATTTTCCGAACCTCATTAATTTCCCATTTAATAATTTCGCTCCAAAGAACAATTGTTAATGTTTATCCACCCTTTAATTGTTACACGCTTCCCTCGAGTCGAATCCCTAAACGAATAAATTTTATCATCCTGGAAAATAAAGGATCCGGCAAGGAGAGGATCTTTTCGTCGAAAAGAAACCTCGTTCCATGGAAGCGATTAGCGCCCTTAATGACGGGGATCGGTTGTATATATGGTGGGTCAAACGATGAACGTATAGAAATATAAATACATCGTTTCCACGGGTGGCGAGGGGGAGCGGGAGGGTTGGCAGGTAACCGCAGGGGTAGTGGGTGAACGAAACAGGGGGTGCAGTGCCAGTCCGTGTAACCGACACCAGTCATTCGCCTCCCCTGTTTCACCACCATGTTGTGCCACTTGTGCCCCCTCCGCCACTTGGTCCCTAGACACAATCCTCCCCTTCCCTCCCCATCCCTCGCGTTATATACGCGTTTCTATTCCCGCTTCCTACTCTCAACGATCTCGTGATCCTCTCGTGGTTGTAGCTACTACCACACACCGGCGAGAAACAGGATAGGAACGTTTGCCTTTCCTCTTTCGAACGAGTCGATGGATATTTAATTGGCTCGCGTGGCAGTCAATGGCCCGAGTCGGTTTGCCCGATCCTCCGATTATTCGCGGGATTCGATTTTCTTCGAAATCCTCGATCCGAAGAGGGAGCCCCTCGTGCGAATACAGTTCGTGGATTCGATCCTCGTGCAGATTTCTCGGTGGAGTAGATTCGAAACACTTACTTGAAGCGGCATAAATAATGTAATTAAACTGTCTCGCGCGTGTGTCTCAGGTAATTATAATCCACGAAGCGCCAATCTTTTTCTCTATCCGATCTCCATCGATCCACCCTCTTATTACAGAGGGGATTGTTGAGAACAACGATATTAGCAAATTTTGGATAATTTCTCCCCTTCAAGTTTTTCGCAAGTATGACGGAGCCACGTATTGTAAATTTTTGCCACCAACTTGTCTTCATCAAAGTAAAACAGTGACGGAGAGAGCCAATATCACGGAAGCACGGTTAATTGTATCTAACAATCGGTGGCGTAGACCGGCGTCTAAAAAAGCTAAGGTTCCAGGAGTAATTTCGCCTGTGTTGTCCGCTAGAACAAAGGCCTGGGAATTAATTAGTAGGCGCGTATACGCCGAGTCCCCTAGAGGGCGCAGCATATGGCGCGATCGCATCATCGCATCACCACCTGGCCCTCCCTGTTCCCCTTTCTCTCTCTCTCTCTGTCCGCTCCTACTGTCCGAAGGGGGCCGAAATGTTGCCGGCTAGATGGACAAACCAACGGTCGGGCGAAAAGACTAGCGGCGAATCGACACAGGGGTTGCCGGCCGCAACCCTCCCTCTCTTCCCAGATCGTGCTCATGACCCGTGAACACGGGTGAACGAATTCGACTTTCGTTGCATTGCTTTCGTTTACATTGATGCGAAGGAGGCGGAAGTATAATAAAATCCTTGGCAGCAATTTCGATATTGGAGGGGAGAGAGGAAGCGCAACTCTTTGGAGTTTTGATGTATCGATACGAATCTTCAGAGAGAGAGAGAGTGTTATATTGGTTTTGTAGATGTTGGGAACGGTGGAGAGAAAAAATATAGGTCTAGTTCAGTGACGTGTATGGGTGCGGTTTATTCGCAAACTTTGTCCCCCTTTGAACGAAGTTAACAGAAATAGAAATTAATGTAATCCCAGGAGATATCAACCGGCGTTCTAATTATCCTTCCTTTATTACGATGACGAGCGTAATTATACCTTAATTCCTAAATGAGCTCGAGAATCCGAGAATTTTCGAAAATATCGTCTTTCAAAATCTTTCGACCGGTTCTAAAACACTTACACGGAGAATCTTTCAACTCTCTCTCTCTTTTTCTCTCTCTCTCTGTCTCTCTCTCTCTCTCTCTATATATATATATAGATTTCGAAATTTTTCTTCCTTACGAACGCTCTTTTTATCCTCTCTCGACGATATCATCATCTGGTCGCATCTGTAAAAATGTCGCGTTTCCCACGAGAGGGAAGGAAGTGCGTTCGAAAATCGAAGCCTCGACGGGCAAAACAATGTTGGCAGGAATCTCGCGGCGTCTCGTTTTTAGAGTTTCGTTCCCCGCTGCCTTTCGAAAGGGACAAAGGCAGACCGAATCGCGGTCGTCGTATCGATTACCATCTCGCGGCATGGCGTCAAGGTAAATCGGCGGATATCAAGCTAAAATATGATGATCGTTGCTGATGATCGCCCCGCGGACGGTAACGAGCTCGCTAATATTCCATCAGGGACGGTTTCTTCCTCGAAAACGGGGGAACGGAAGATGAGCGGCAAGGACGTCGGAGGCCATCGGTTCGCCGCGATTTCCCGCTCGGAATCACGGATCGGGTGGCAAAAAGCGGCGTGACGGATCGTGAGACAAATCAGCCGCGACCGTGTTGCGCCGATCTAGCGGGATTCGAGGATGCCGTGAGAGGCGCCGATCTACGATCTGCTCCTTCTCCGCTCTATCTTTCATGGAACGACGGGCCTCGATCGAACAGGAGAGGTATATTCACGTTTCCAATTATCCTTTGAATGAATATTTATATCTAAATTTAACGATAAATTTAAAATTATATACACCTCTAAGATTCATCTTATTGTTACAACCGTCTTATGCGAAATCTCTCTCTCTCTCGAGAGAGAGAGAGAGAGGGAGGGAATAACAAACGGAAAGAAAAATTGGCAGTTTTGGGAGGAATTCGATCGGTTTCCAACGTTACCGAGAGAAACGAGAAACGGGCGTTGGCCGGTCCGGGCCCGTTGCACCGATACCCTTGCGGTTTCGTTTATTTTAAGTTGGACAGTCTTTTTAAAAGCGACTGTCCGCCATGGCCCCGGTGGCTGACCGCACGGAAGGTGCAAACATCGGTTCACTTACCGATGGGTCCGTGGGTCGGGCTCGACGCAGGCACAAAAAGACGGAAGGGGGAGGGGGAGGAGGAGAGGAAGGGGAAGGGGAGGGGAGCGGGCCCTGTGTCCGCTCGGTGGCGCGCTCGGCCGAGAAACTTCTCGGTCGTTTTTCGGGGCCCGTGGTCGTCGGGCCCCGAAATGAAAGCTGAGCCGCCGCTGAACGCGGCTGCCGGGTTACGCTCAAAAATCCCCTCCCCCCTACCCGTACATCCCAAAGCGAAAAACGTTCGTTTGTATATGTATGCACCACGTCGCGCCGCAACTTCACGTCACTTTTCGCCGTCTACGTTCCGCCCGCTCCTCGACCCGACACTCGAGACACACGCGATTTTCTCCTTTTTTTCTCTTTTTCTCTTTTCTTCTTTTCGACCACCTCCTCCACTCTACTACCTCCTCTTCCACTCTCTCTCTCTCTCTCTTCCTCTTTCGTTCCCTACCTCCTTCTCTCTCGAGCTCTCGGGCAGATTTTCTGGAATTCGTCTCGAGCCCCCGTTCCTCTCCCCTCGATCTTCCTACCTCCTCCTCGTCGCCCTCTCTCTTCATCTTTTATTCCCTCCGTGTTTTCTCCTCCGCTGCCTTCCCCTCGGACGGTTTCGTGGGAAAGCGGGCCCCCGTCGATCGACCCCCTCGACCCCCCGTACACGCAGATCGATCGGCATCCGTGGCCCCGCTGCTCGCGGCCCGCGATCACGCTCGCTCGCTCGCTCGCCCGGAAGATCCGGGCCGCTGTCGGCCCGGTTAGAACCCGTCGCCTACGCTTCTGTGCGCTTATGCCGCCCCTCCTCCTTCTCCTTCTCTTCCAACTTCCTCTCGCCACCGGTTCGACGCTTCAACGGACCGATGCGCGAACGGATCTCGATGATCTCGTGTTCCCTTGCCGAGGAAAGAGGAGGCTTTGGGGAGGAGGGTTAATCCGAGGCCTCGACGGATTCGATTGTTGTTCGATTGAGCGTGGAGATGGGAAGAGAGAGAGAGAGAGAGGGAGGGAGAGGGAGGGAGAGATAGGTTTTTGGATACAGTCGGGTAGCGTGAATCTCGAGGAATCGTACTTGAAAATTTGTAGGAAGGGTTATAAATGGGTTACGAGTATATTTACGATTCGGGAGCAAAAGTGGTAGGATGTTTTTAATTATACGATTTTTTTTTAACGATGCTTCCTTGTTTTCTTATTACTCGTGTAAAGTACGTCGGGTTGAGAGATATTTTAGAAGCACGTTCCATCTTTTGTGGTGTGATATTCTATAGTCGTAACAGCAACGGTCTATACATTATTTCGTTTAAAGGTATTCTTTGTCTGTTTTCTTATTGTATAATATCTCGGGTTGAGCGAGATATAGTTCTCTCGAGAAAAGTTTTCAATTTCTCCCCGTTTTGGACGAGTTTATGATTTTTTGGAATCACAGGAGACGATCTAGAAATTCAATCTCCAAATTTTTTTCCAAACCTCGATCAAAATTTTACCATTTTTTCGATACGTGGCTTCTGAAAAATGGAGATTTCGATGCCGGCAATAAACGACGTTTGAAAGAGTATCGCGAAGAAACAAACGTTAACGGGATAAAGTAAACATCGACGGAGATTCTTGCGTTGTTTTTTTTTTAAACATTTTACATCACGATCAACCGTGACGAGCGTATCCATGGCGAGAGACGCCGCGACGAGGCAGGTTAACGGGAGGAAAGCCTGAAAAACGGGTTGAGGCGACACGATATCGCGTTTCAACATTCTCTTTGTGCCCTCTCGCCGTCGCTTTTCGAGAGTTAACGTCGATAATATTTCTTGGCGCGGCGTATCCCAAATAGCCGTGTAAAATGATTCGCCGTAAATCTATCATCCACCTCCAGCAGCTGGTGCGTCTCACGGTATCCGCGAGAGGGGCGCTCTTTCCCGAATATTCGAAAGAGTACAGCTGCGCCAAATCGAGTTCGTTTCAAACCCGCGCCAGCCGAGGGAAAAAACACTGTTCGATCGGTCATCAATCCGGAATTTTATCAAGAGGGCACTCACGAGAGAGAACGATGCGAATTCCGATGCGATTTCGGACGATATTTGCAAGATATTTGGACGAGGAATCCTTCCGCAATTTCATTCTTTCTTTTCTTTTCTTTTCTTTTTGCGACTGAAATATATTATCCCCGCTAGAAATCCGTATCCACGCTATAGTTCACTTCGGGGACGAAGCGATGGGCAAAATTTATTAGTCGAAGTCACGAATAAAGTTATTTCCGTACTTGGATAATTTATTGTTCGAAACAAATAATAATTGCAAGGTTGATATGAGAGAAATGTCGATCGATTGTAATAACGAGCTTTATTCGAAATTTTTAACTAACCGCAATACTTTTTCAACGTGTTTCAATGCCCGATAATTCTGCTATCCATCGAACAATCGAAGAAACGATCCTCGACCTGTTTTCTCGCGTCCAACTTGGAAACTTGGAAGTCTAGGCTTTCCATTTCACTGGCTGGGAAAACGAAGCAGGCAGGGAAGAGAGGGGGAGGAGAGAACACGGATCACAGATGGCGGGGAATCGTCTCTCGGGTAAGAACCCTCTCATTAAAGGTCGAGTGGAAATGGCCCAGAGTGGAATCGCACGACGGACTTCTCCTCTCGCGAGGGAACCAGGACTCGTGTTGCGTTGGCCTCCTCTCCTCCTCTCCCCTGATCCCCCTTCGATCCGGCAAATGGAAGAGGGAGAGTATAGAGCGGCGAGAGAGGATTACGTGATTCGTGGCGGCGATTCGCCATCAGTGTCAGTCTAATGAAGGCCTCTAGGTAACACGAGGCCCGGGCCACGGCGGGACGCCGGGCGACCGTGATCGTCTTTCAGGTTTTCTACGCAACCCTGCGCGGATCGGGCACGGGAATCACCGTGAAACGACCTGTACCAACGCTCACGGTTGCCCCTCGCCGCGTGAGAGGAATGTCAAAGGAGGCCGCGATTACGAATACGACGAAACGCGCCGATTCGTGAGGATCAGGCGTGCAATTTTGGCCGACTTGGCTCGAATCGGGGGGCTCCTTTTACACGCGTTCGGGATCGTGTTACTGGTTATACTGGTATGCGGACTATTCGTCACTGCGACACGTGTTTCTAGGCAAGGATACGGACCAAAGTCGAAAAGTTTGGAATTTTTGGAATAATTTTGCAATCGAACAGGAATCTTCTTACTCGCTGGAATTTTAAGTTTTTGGAATTGGGATTCGAGGAAATTTTCTAAACCGATTATTGCATTTATATGGACGATTTTTCTTATAATCGAGGGTGAATTGGAACACGTATCTAGGTAAGAATATCGATCAAAAAGTTTGGAATTTTTTGAATAATACAATCGAACAAGAATCTTCTTACTCGGTAGAATTTTAAATTTTTGGAATTGGAATTCGAATAAATTTTCTAAACCGATTATTGTATTTATATGGACGATTTTTCTTATAATCGAGGGTGAATTGGAACACGTATCTAGGTAAGAATATCGATCAAAGTCGAAAAGTTTGGAATTTTTGGAATAATCCCAATTTTGCAATCGAAGAGGAATCTCCTTACTTGATGGAATTTTAAATTTTTGGAATTTCAAATAATTATTTGTAATTAGAATTTAGAAATGGAATGTATTTTTAGGTAAGGACGAACAAAGTCGAAAAGTTTGAACAATCTTGGAATCGAAGAGGAATCTTCTTACTCGCTGGAATTTCAAGTTTTTTGGAATTGAGATTCGACCAAATTTTCTAAACCGATTATTGTATTTACATGAACGATTATATCGAATTGGAATTTTCTCCTTGGCGCTATCGACCTCAGCTGCGAGTCAATTTGAGTTCGATCAAGGATGAATGCAGCTGCGGGGATGAAAACGGCGTCAATAAGCGCCTCGCCCCGCCGGGTTAACCAGCTCCCCGTGTCATTTTCGTTCGTCACACCTTGTGTTTCGCCCTTCTCGCTGAATCACTCGTCCAAGCGTTTTGATTCCTGCCGCCTACGCCGTCTTAGTCGAACGTCTCACTCTTCGCATCTGCCGATCGATTTTTCACAATTCTATCAATCCCATTCTTCGTATCGATCGCTTAGAACCGAGAAGAAAATTATACGATTCGTCGTATCCGTAACTTTTCGAGATTTCGAGAGATGAGACAAAGAGGAATGGATCGATCGGAGCCGAGCTCGTAAAATGTGCATCCTCGCGAGGAATTGATTTCTCTGCAAAGCGTCTCCCAAGAATCGTCCAAGAAAAAACCAAATGGAATAAAACCAAAGACGACGAAACGAGACGAAAGATCACGCTGAATCGAAAATTATATATAATCCTACACGAGTGAATATTTTTATCGTGTAATCTCTCCTGCAAAAATGGAGCCTCGATCTAAAAGACGCGATCTTACGAGGGGAAACTCGTGCAAAGCAAAGACAAGAAGGTTTGGCCTAGACGATTTCAACGTGAAAGTTTAGGAGGAGAAAAAACGAAGAAGAAGAAAAGAAAAGAAAAGAAAGGAAGGAAGGAAGGAAGAAAGGAAGAAAAAAGAAGGAAAGAGGGAAGGGAGTCAGGGTTCGCCTATATGCTAATAGCGGCGCCCTGATTGGGGACGATAAACAAAGCAATTATACGAAAAGGGCGGTATCCCGTAGGTACGGCGGCCGTGGGGGACTTTGTTACGATTCCAGAAAGGCACACGTGCCAGGTACGCGGCCACGGACAAGGACAAAGTGGTTGAAATAAAAGCATTGAGAATTAATCGGGCCCTGGCTGACTTTTGGCTAATGACTACGTCCAGATGATAGGATGATTAATCCTCGATACATTCAATTTTCTCTGGCGAAAATTTTTAACGTCCTAATAATTTGTTATTATTCGTAAAAGTCGTAAAAGATCGTTTCAATCTCAATTGGAAAATTGAGGAAGAAAAAAGAATTGGACTATTTCTTGTTTATTTGTAATTCGCATCGATTTGAATCGATTCGGTTCATCTTCAAAAATTTGAGTCGCCGTGTTGTTACCGACAAATGTACCGGCACGATGAAGGAAACGGACGATGGATATCCGGATGGGTGGCGTGCGACGCGTTAAGAGAAAACGAAGCAAGAACGAGAGTTGACACAAGCGGCCAGCGCCGTTAGAAATATCGCAACATATGTTTCGTCGTGGCGGCCCCATGCATCACCTTGGCTTGCTCGGACTCTCGTGCAATATGAATGACTCCCGGCACTGCGTAATTACAAGCGCATTTCAGGACCATTCAATGATTCGTACATACACGTGCGAATGTATTTCTGCTAATGTTAATCGGCGTACTCGAATTTACAAACAGAAGTTCCAAAGAGAGTACAGCACAATTTTCAGAGAGTAAAGAGAGATTCGTTGGGGAATATTCTTGCGATCAATTTGATTATATAGAATTATTATTGGTATGAAACGCGTTTAGAAGTGAAAATATTTCGAATCATCGGAAGATCGGGCTTCAAGTTGAATTGAGCAAATTATAACGAATAAAGGTAAAATCTTTTATATTTATCGAAATAAGAATTTTTAGTTTGGAGCAGGCTCGAGAACTGTAAACGGAATTATAAATTTTAGAACGAATTATCCGAAGATCGATCAAAATTTAAAAAGATCTATCGTATACACTTGCCAGCGAATTCAAATTTGAACGAATGAAAGTAAAATCTTTTGGAATTTAGAAACCAAAAATACATTTCGATCCGCTATTTATATCGAAATAAAAATTTTTTGGAACAAGTTCGAGATGAAACTGTTAAGAATTATCCGAGAGATTAAGATCGATGAAAATTTACAAATTTACCAACGATTCTATTAACCTTCATCAACGAGTTTCAAATTCGTTCAAAGCAAATTTGAAACACGTTTGCCCAGAGACAGAGATTGCGAAAACGAAGGATCGAAATAGATGTTCGTCCAAAGCTTATCCGCGAAGCGTTATACGGATAGAAAGATTTATGTCGGCCGGTTGCCGTTACTCATGCCGGGCCCCGGAATCATTTCTGATATCCGTCGAGTAGGCTCGGTAGCCGGCCAAGGGGTTAAAAGGTGTCATTAATATCAATCGAGGGCCGACGATTGATCCAAGGCGAGCAGTGCCAGGTTTGATCCCAGCCGAAGGATTTATTAGATCCTCGTCGTTCGAAGGGAACCGCTTGTTAAAAATGCCTCTGACCCCTGTCATTGGGTCTATATATTTCTTGCCAATTCCCTTTCCAACGAGGATAGGCCCGCCACGTGGCCCCTCTGCATGCTCAGCTGATTTCATCCTTCTGCTTTCCCGTCCTTCCATTTTCCAGAACCGCTCATTTGGGAAAATTTCTCCAATCTTTGCCGTTCGTTCCATCTTATCCGTTCGTATCTCGTAACGAATCGTAATCTTGCAACGATACTGGCAATGATGTCAGCATTTCGTCATAAACGCAATCAATCCTTTGACCTGGAAACGGAATGGCTGGGATATCTACACCCCCTCGGACAAATTTCTTCCTGACACTTCTCCAAACGATTGAACGCTTCTTCTTACGACTGTATCCAGTGTCTTGGGATCGTGTTTAAGAAGCAACGTCAGATTTTCTATTCCTCGTGGAAGATTGAGGAGAGAGAGAGAGAGAGAGAGAAGGAGGACACGGTTCGTTTTTACACCGTGGACGAAATCGATTTTCAAGGGACTCGGGGCAATTTGAGAAAGTTTACGATTAGAGAACAATTGACTCGGGCTCGAGTTAACCCTCCTCGGCCGAGGAGGGTTGAACGAGGTGAACCTTCTCGGTGGCAGACTTTATCGATCTCTCGGTGGCCTGAAACGACCACCCTGGTACCTTCTTCTTCCTCCTTCTATATCGTTCCGACGATAAAACCGACCGCGGGGCGTGCTCCTTCTGTCCTTTTCCTTACCCCCCCATCAATCCACCCTTTTAAATTCCATCTCTCTGGACTCTCTTTTTTTTCTTCTTCTTTTTCTTTCCTTCAATTAATCGTCGTCTGTGCGATCGAGGAATAGCAGCGAGCCAATCCTCGCCCCTCGCGGGGGTTGTTGAGGTCGCAACGAAGTTTTGAACTTTTACAAGCGTGCAAACCACGGTTTTCGCATTCCACGGTGTTTCGAATTTTTTCGAATCGAGAATTGATGATCTTTTGGAACAATTTCTCATACGAAATTACACGTTAAAGTGTACACGAATCCTTGAAGAAATTGATCCTTGGCCTAATTATTATTTGTCTTACGTGGACGATATTATCGAACGTTTCTTCGTCGTTGACAAGTTTTAATATTCATATCTTATAAAAAAAATATCGCCGATCGACGCCAATGATAAGAAAAAGAAATCGCAAATTTACCTTGCGTCGTTCCTGAACGAACGAATTCTGTTCGAAACTGCTGGACAATCGGCTAGGAAATTTCTTCGAAAATTCGGCACTCGAGTTGTGAAATTTTATCCGAGATCGTGTGTAGATCGAATAAAACGTGTAAGAAACGCGATGGCCGACCAACTAGTGAACAACAGGAGGAATTCTCGAAGTAGATGGTCGTGGTTGGATTGAAAATTTCGAAGCGTTCAACAATGTTGAGGTGTGTAACGAGGAATAGTTAACTAGTCGGGGGAGGAGGGGCTAGTAGTCACACGTAACGAAACGTCTCGCGATAAATCAACAGCCGGCGCGCACGCGTCCCGTGTGCAATTACACCGGTCCGAAATTACACGATACGATCGTGGGTAGGTGAATAAGTGGGACGACCGAGATTCCGCGAAAATTCTGATAAAACAACCCGAGCGAAAGCCCGAGTAATTAAATCAACTCGCTCGAATTCGATCCCGACTCCGAGAAAAAGAGCGAAGCTTCGAGCCTAGTCGAGTCGAGTCGAGTTTTGGCCCGCACGTACGATTTTTAATCGAAAAAAAAACGTTTCTTTGATATTATTCTGGTGTAATCTGTTCTAGTCTGATTCACAACGCGCGATCGGTTGTGACAAGGGCAGCCATCGACGGTGCGTTTTATCTGTTCAAATATTTCCTTTCGAAGAAAGTGGATGTAACCAAATTTTTTCTTTTTCCTCGCACATTTTTTTTCTTTTTTCGAAAAGTTAAAAGTTTTCTGAATTGTGGTTAATTTAAGGAAGATTTAAACAAAGAAATATTAGTAGGTTCTGAAATATTTTAACAAGAGTTTGGATAATTTTTGGAATAAAGAATATTTTTCAAAAACATCTCTGGCTGGTATTTATAGAAAATTTTTCGCGAAACGCGTGCCAATGATAAAGAAAGGGATGCGAAAGGCGAGTTTTCACGTTGGGGGAATAAACGTGCGACAGAAAGAGTGGAGATAAAGGAGAAGTCTGGGCGAACCAGGCCTCGTAGAAGCGTCCAGGAAAATCGATACATCGGGAGGAGGTACGATTACGCGAGTGACTCAGGCGGTTTCCGGTGGGCGCCATGATGGATTTAAGTACTTCCGGCCGGAGGCGCGTGCGCCGGCCTGTCCTGCCTGGAAATTATCGAAACTGCTCTCTACACGCGGAGATCGAGCCCGATGTCGATGTCGGCCTACGTTCAAAACCGAAGAATTCAATTTCACCGATTCTCCTACTCGCCTCCCTTCTACCCCCCATCAAATTTTCAACGTTTCTGTTCATCCTTCCCCGTGTTAAACGTAAGAAGACGTAAAGGAGAAGAAAGAAATACGTATAAAAAAAAATTATACGATTCATCCATGATGCGATCGATATCATCAATCATACGCAAGAGATGATGAGAAATTTTCTAGAGATCCTAAATGGAACGCGTTAAATCGTGTTCGATTACAATTTTAAATATAATTCTACGCTTCGATGTTAAACCTTGCCGATCTTGTCCATCCTTCAACACTTTCAAAATCCACGCTTCTTCTTCTTCCTCTTTCTAAAACAATTTACAAGAATATTACAAAGATTCTTCATAGGATGAGCGGAGGATTTTAACGATCCCGATCGTATTCTCGGAAAAGCGAAAAAAGCTAGAGCCGGGTATAGCAGAGAACGATCGATTCATCGTTGACGGCGGCGTTCTTGGAAAGGGCGATCCGCAATAATCGGCGCGTAATTAAAGAAACATAATCGGTGGCCGAGCGAACGTCGACAAGGATCGATATCGAGCGGGTATCGATCGGTCGGCTCGTAAACCGAGGCCGATTCCCAATCCATCCCAGATGCACGCCAATTGCTCGAAATAAACGGGAGGCCCCGTGCTTTCGGGGCACGTCATTATGCAGATGATCCGCCTCGCTTCGTGCCTCTACTCCCCCTTCCATGCATTCATTGTCTAATATCCTTAAAGATTCGGCTCGAAATCCCGCGGAATGGGGTGTAATACGTATAATTCGGCGGGTTGGAGGCGAGGATGTGGTTAACCGTTGCAGTGAATCGGGTCCGTATTTATTGCGCACAATTTGGCAAACGTATGCACGCTACTTATTAAGCATATGTACATGTGTACGTGTATATTATATCGAGTTGGGGGAAAACGTCGAGTTTCTCGAGAGATTATTTAAGAGAGATCTCGAAGACGAAATTATTCACACGATATTTATTTTCGTTCGTCCGTGCGAAGGAAGGAGAGACATCGATGCATCGTGATAAAGTGGCAATAAGAAGAAATGTGGCTGGAAAATCGGGCTCGAAGCGTTCTGTTCGTAGGTCGGGGCAGGTGATGGCGAAGAACGCCGGCTGAGACCGCTTCAGGGTGGTCCGCAATGGGACGCGACGATACTTTATACCTTTCTTGCTCGAGATCCTCGTCCTTTATTTTATCACCGAATGATACTTCGTGTCGTGTTCGCCTCGCGAACTTCGCTCGTTCGATGACAGGCACTTTCAAATTTATATTTTATTACCGATTTTTTAATCTTTTCTTTCAATCGAGAGAAAAATTGTATTAAAGTATCATTTCGAAACAGTTTCTAAAACTTAATCAGTTATTCTATTTTCCAAGATAGAGACAACTTCTAAATCTCTACTCTTTCGAATAGAAGGAAATATTTGTATTTAGTAAACACTAGTATCATTATTGATCCATAAAATTTAATAGAGTCGGAAAATTGGAAAAGAAAAAGCAACCTCACGCTCGAACATTTATTCGTAGCTATATTATATAATCCATATCTCAATCACCGATCTTTTTAACGAACGTCAAATTTCTCGTCACGATTCATCAAAATGAATAAGAAAAATAATAAATGAAAACCTGTGTTTCTCCAGGTTCGGGGATCCAGATGGCGCGCAACGATCGGTGTGGTCCGAAATCGAGGAGCGCGATGTTACCTTACACCTTGTTCGCGGATATATACGCGGCACCAATACGCATCAACTGCGCGACACGGCATCGTAAATCGACCGGCTCAAAGACATAGAGGCTCGTTATTATGATGCTAATGAGCGGTCTCGCTTGCTGGAATCCGCGTGGAACCCTCCCCCTTCTCGAGACGAGATTCACGAGCGGCGAGGTGTCGCGATAACGCGCCCCGTGAATACTTTTTCGCCTCCTGCACGCGTTCTTTTCGCCTCCACGATCTTTTCGTTCAACGAAAAATCATCCCCTTTTAATCCCGCCAATTCGCGATTTAATCATTTTTCGGCGAAATTCGTGCAATTCGTGTTGATGTGCTAACGAATTGTCTTTCGAGTTATCTAATTTGTCGAGGAGATCCAAGTAGTCGTGTTTCGATCGAGCAAGAAAAAATAAATAATACTGCAAAAAGATATATATATATGCGTATTTGAAGAAAATAATTCAAGAGGAATAAACGCGTTGTTGGTTCTTTGTACACGATACGTTGTGTTCAAAATTCAAAAAGTTGAAATACGTACTAAATTAACAATACCTGTTTAAGCATAAATAGATATACTTTTTTTAACAGAAGAACGTTAAAGATTCCATTTGAGAGAAGCATAATTGAATAAAACATTCTTTCTTGTCCAATGATAACGATACAAAATGAAGATGATAAAGACGTACGTAAACGCTCTGTACATTTTCTTACGTTCGATGAATGTTAAGAAGGAAAGTAGAAAAGAATCGAGCGAAATATAGTGGCAAACCCAACTCGAGCAACTCGAAAAAGAGATGGACGACGAAATAAAAGTACAGGTATCGATGATACACGAAAAATGCGGCGCGAGTTGTCGCGCGTGATCCGCGAATTATCCCCCCATAAGGGATATTATATCCGTTTATTCCCTCTATTTCACGTGCTTTCCTTCGCGCGCAATCTCGCGCTTTCTGAGAAGATTTGCGAATTAGCCGGCTCGTCGTTGTTATTTACGGTGAAACCGAACACCGGACAGTGTATTCGACATCGGATACCATAAGTGGATTAGCTGTAGATCCGCGCGTCCATGCTGCGATCCACCGCGAAAGGTTTCCAGTGTCTTAGAACCCTGTGTTTCTTGCCTGCTTACTCGTCACCATTCTTCAAAACGATCGCCTTCTCCCCTTTCCTCGTTGCATCTCGTTCGAAAGGAAAGAAGAGGAGGGAACGCTTTTAGAATTTGGAAAGTATTTATTCGTTATTAAAATAATTCCTGAATTTCTTGCAACTAATTTTTCTTCGTTATCGTTTATCTCGTGAAAGAAAAGAAAATTTGTAATTCAAATCGAACGATGTTTAATTAGAAATTTTACAAGAACGTAAATTATGTCTCATTTCTTATCTACTTAAATTTTTAAATTTTAAATTTTAAATCATTATTACGTAATTATCGTTGAGAAATTTTTCTTAGATTCTAGAATCTGTAACAAATGATTGACAAATATTTCGCAAATCGACCCCGCTCTGTGCAACAAAACGTGGAAAAATATAGCGCAACATAAAAAGAAAAAGAAGGAAGAAGAAATGTAGTACATCGTTCGTTTCGAGGCGTATTAATTAATGAAATTTTGAATTCGAGTGGTATCACGTTTGCCCGCTTCCGGCTTTGCCTCCGCTAATTGCGGCCTGATTTGGCCCCGAGATAACTCGCAACCCCCCGAGAGAACTCACCCCACCGACGAACAGTCGACGACGACGCTGCGCCCGAATAACGATATCTCTGGATACTCGACACGATACCTGCCATTCACCTGCTCGCGATCTCAGTTCGTCTAAAGAAGAAAGAATAAAGAAAAGAAAGAAAGAAAAGAGAGAGAGAGAGAGTGTTGGAATTGAAACGTAATGAAACGAAATCGAAACGAAGGGATAATGAAATGCTTCGAAACTTCGTACGGTATTCGTCTTTTACTATCTTTCATCGTTTCTAAATTATTATCATATTTGTATTTTTCGTAGGAACTATTTAACGATTAGAAATTAAGTTAGAAATTAAGGATAAGAAAAAAAAAGAAAGAGAAACTCTTATTCTCACGCGTATATTATTTCTTCCCAAACGAATAACCATCTACCTTGACAAAAGAAATCGTTGAAACGAGCAGACCAAAGAAATATCGTCGCCTGAATACCTTTAAAAGTATCGCTTATGTGCCCACATGTACGTATTTATTTATCCAGAAGGGATAAACGAGAAATCGCGATAAAGCAGGTGATTTTAATGCCCGCACGTGAGATGTTGCGCGCCAACCAATCTTCCTTCCATTATTAATTTCTCTCTCCTCCTCCTCTCTCTCTTTCTCTGTCTCGAATCCAGTCGAGGAACCAATTAAAGGATATACAGATTAATCTCTTAAGGCGAGTTTTACAACCGAAGGGCGTGGATCATGGAGCGATTTACACGATTGACTCGTCGAAACTCGTGTCTCTATTCCCTTTCGTTGGCGCATTAGCGGACGAAAAGGGGACCGTTTTTTCGCGATCGTAACGAGCCGGGCCAGATATTATCGTAATCAGTCGTAAAAAAGGAAAAAAAGAAAGAGGACAGAAAGAGAGGAAAAGACAACGGTAATTTAGAAGTTCGTTAGAAATCGCGGACCCGCGTGAAACGCAAACAGCTGCTCAATAGAGCGGCACTCTTAGGCGCGCGCTAAGTGGCCGAACATCTGCTTAGAAACGCGTCCACGACACTTGGATACGAATTTGCATTATTATTGAGTATTGAGCACGTATCCTCTGTAATCCCATTTCTCACTTTAACTTCAATAACAGAGAGAATTATGGATACACGTGTGTATGTAATATCTCGAAGATTAAAGATAGGTAAAATTCAAAGGGAATCTTGAAACGAGCGAAACGTGTTCTTCGAGAACGATTGGTTATTCCTCGAGGATTTTTAAAAATTGCCTTTGTTTTTCGAAACACCGTGACACGCGTGGAAATGAGATTGGAAAAAAACTGGAGGGAAAAATATATCGTGCACGATTCGAAATTCTAAAATTTAAAGTAACAGGAGTGACGGTGGCAAGATTAATTAATTCTTGGTTATCTTCTTGTCGAGATGGGGATTCGAGCATAAATGCGCGATTTATCAGGAGCAGGACAGAGTGGGAGAAGAAAATTGCTCGACTCCTGCTAACCCTGCTAGGGGGTTAATTTGAATTCGACAGCCGGGGGCTCACGTGTATGAGCGAGCACGCGAACTCTCTGAAAGAAGGCAAAAAGTCCTGCCAATGTATTACGAGACTAATTAAATTAGAAATTTCGTTTGAACCGTGTAATCGAATCAACTTTTGCACGCGGCTCCTCCTATTCCTTCGATTCTTCTCGACTTGGATCCACACTGTTCCACCATTTCTCCAATCGATCAACTTAATTGAGGAAAATATTGAAGATCCAACGGAATCGTCCTTATTTGTATTCCCAGTTTTTGACGTAAAACGATCAATCGCATACCTGTTTCCGGATAATTTTCTTTTTATTCGTAAATTATCGTATATTTATCACACAAATAAAAATTAAAAAAGAAAAATTCGAAAATAAATCGAAATCCTCGAGATCATAGCGCGGAAAGAAAAGAGGATTTTACGCAAAATATTTAAAAATTCGAGCACGCACGCGTCGCTTAGACAAGGGACAATTTGGCGGGCGTTCGATAAAATCTTGGAGCATAGGATCGGACGGTGTGGATCGCGAGAAACACGTGAGGGACGTTAATAAACGAATACAGGACCCGATCGCATTAATTTCTCAGTTGAAATAACGAGGTTTCCGTTTTATTATTGCAAGCTGCCACTGCTCGGCATTATTTCCAACCGAGAAACCGCCGCTGTAAGCAAAGGAAGATGCGCCGCCGATAAAATCTGTAATTGCGAGCCGCTATTAGCCCCTGGATCTGTCTCACGTTAAAACAGTCCACTCTGCTCTCTCTCTCTCTCCTTTATATATATACACACACGTGCGATCGAAAACATGATGTTGTACGACGTTCCGTATCATTAGGCGATCGATTCTCTCGTAATCAACGTTCCTTCGCCTCTTAATTAATTGCTATCGATTACTTCGGCCATGGATCCTCCATATTTTACAATTTTTGCTTCAATGAATGATTTGACGCGTAATTTTTTCGAGCAACAGTTGCTTTAATCTGGTATCTGGTATCTAATAGGAGGGAGAAAACTCTTTTCCAATCGAGTATATATGAGTGTACGTACTTGGAAAAAATTGGTACGCGTAAATAAATACGTTTTACATTGAAAATATACACCATCTCGTTAAATATAAAGCAAAAGGATAAGGATTGACACGTGTCGTAATCGTGTAAACGACGTGGAAAGTGACGTCCTCGAATAGAAGAAGACGAAATAATAATTAGCCACGAGGGGGCACGAGAGACGGATTAATGGAAATTTAATGGCGGGTGACAAGAGAGAAGAGAGCAGAGAGAGAGAGAGAGAAAGAGAGTGCTTTGCTTCGTTTCCTAATTAAATTCGATAAAATCAGGCGAATGACGTAGGCTCGATCGCGAAATTTGGGACGAGGGTTGCTACGGCCCCTCTCGATGCAGGGAAACAGCTTGCGCTCGTAATTATCACAATACGGCCAGTTAGCGGCCTCTAGAACGAGGAAATGTCTCTCTCGAGGCCTGACTCTTCGATTCGCTTTTTCCTCCGTCCTTTGGGAAACGAGTTCCTCGACTTTTGTTTTCAATCGAATGAAACGAATGGAAAATATCATCTCGTTACTTAATACGTTTCAGGAATACATATCGGGACGAAATTCCATCTCTCGTTCTTGAGAGCAATCTAATTAACGTTTAATACTTTTAATAGAGACGTTACTGGTGAGCTGGCGACGAAGATCAAATTAAAAATGAATATTTCCACGTATCTCCATATTTCGAATTAACGATCTTATTCTCTCCTCTTATTTAAATTTTAGATGGAATTTTACGAATCTAAAAATTAGATTTATATCTGTCCCTATTATTAAGTCGATGTTTTATTATTTCTATAAGTGTACGCATGTCATTCGCTTTTGGTTTCTTCGACTCTTTCGCGATCTGAAATTCTTCCATGCAGCATCGAGGTTAGTCTCGATTAGTTTGGATTGGCTCGTCATTCATAATTTAATAAAATTAAACTCGTTAACAATTCTCTTCACAGCTGATACTCTTTTCCAAGTACTTCAACATCTAATACACGTCTGTCTTAACTTACACATCGCTTCTCGAATTTCGAGCTAGCGATTTTATTCCGTCGTTTGTCGATAATTAATTCTCTCGCGAGGAGATCGATCAATTCGAGAAATGAGCGAAAGATAGAATAGAATCGAAAAATCGTCGCTATTTTCGAAACGATATCGGGGAGGAAGTTGTTTGTCTCTCCGTTCCTCCGCGGAATGGACAAGCACAAATCATCGGACGTGATCGCAAGGAGTCGCGGAGGCACGGAACATGGAAACAGGGAGACCGGTACAAATGAGCCGGGATAATGTATTCCCACCTTCCGTATTTTGTCAGGCTCGTTTGCGGGCCCTTGGAACGTATTCGTCGTCCCGGTTACCTGAAAAATGACGGCGATCCATTCTAGTTAGAAGCACGAGCCAAGGGGAGGCAAGGATGCTCCTTCGGATTCCCGCAGCCATCGATGATCCACGACGGCCCTCTCCTCCTAAATGATTTCGCGCGTGCACGTTTGTCGCCTCGCCCCCCTCGAATAGAAAATTTAACCTTCTCGAATAGTTGTCCCTTGTTATAAATCGAGTCGAAGAGGCGGGCGATTCGTTCGATTAGGGTCAGATTAGGATGTGGAGAATTTGGGACAAATGAGTTTTATTCTTTTGTTTGGTGCACGAGTTGAAGAATGGGGAATTGTTCAATTGTTCGAAAGTGGGCAAGTTTAAATCTGATTGTTCAAGATTCGATTTTCATTTTCGAACGAGAGGCTGAAATACGCGAGTCTCGCTTGGGAATAAATGGATTTTTCGATCGGAATTCTGATTTGAAGTCTGGATACTTTCGATAAGTTGGGTATCATTTTCGATTTCGAAACGTTTTTCTTTTTTTTTACTAGGATCGTGATTTCGATGTCAGGAATGTTTTAAGAAAATGGGACTGAACGGAGTGGAGAGGATCGAGAGCGAACAAGCAAAGTACATTACCCTTTGCTCGATCGAAGCATCACGAGTGGCGAACAAACGAGTGTTTGCACAGGTTCTCGAGTGTTGGCACATCGCTTCCGAACGAGCCAACACGCGGAAAGTTATACCTACAGTCGTTCGCGAAAGTGTTTCAAAATTTTGTTTAATCGAATTTCCACGGGAAATTTTAGACGGCTCTGAAATTATCGAAAACATTTTTGGTCAAGATTCGACGAATAATTTGCTTGAGGAAATAGAATAGAATAGGATATAGAACGGACGAAGTTTATTTATTTATTTTTTTTTTTTTTATGCCTTGGAAGACTTTTCTACGACGCGATATTTACGTTCAGAATCTACTCGATTTATTACGAATTGAACAATATTATAATTTATTTTGATAAAAAAGGTGTTTCGGTGTTTGAACGAAGACTTTGGCCAACGACTGTACTTTACGTTCCTCGACATTCCTCTTTCGAAATACACCCCCGCTTCTTATTTCTCTCTTTCCCTCGCTTCTTTCGCCTTTGTTGATCTTTCAGAATCTATTTATGAAACCACTCTCATTAATTAACTAAAAAGTAATAACTTTCGTCGCATTACGGGCGAGTACATATTTGCCCGTACATGAATCCATCCTAATTTCCTTTTTTTTCTTTTTTCCCTTTCAACAATACAACAGCACAACATATATAGATAACAAAATGATTACACGTACGACTGAAGAATCGGAAAATGATCAGAATTATCGAAGAATCGAAGGATGAAATTTTTTCGAGGAGTGGCGTTTCGCTGTTTTTACCATTCGGGGCGAAAATACACGCGGTCGGCGGCTAATGGAGGCACAGATTAATCTTGGCCGGCGATGTTTTAATGCCTTAACGACGACGCCCAGCCCCGTTTACCCGTACGGGCCGAAAAATTTAATTCGGTTATGAAACTCATTAGGTAATGTATAAAAGGCTTGCACGAGGCTTGCCCCCCGAACCAACGGTGATAAATGACGATGTCGTGTCGCGGGGCAGTATACGCCTCGACAGCTGCCCACTGCGCCTCTGGACACTGTGCTGCTTATAGGCCTCTTAGATAGAGACGGCGGAATGCATTAATACAATTTGCCCTCGTATCTACAGCTGTACAAGCTAATTATAATGTGATTTGCCTTTCGAGGCGAGCTCTCTCTCTTTCTCTCTCTCTCTCTCTCGCCTCCCTCGAATTTTTCGAACGCCAGTGGTGGCTACTCTTGTCCAGGGATCCGTGATCAGGATCTTGAAGAGGGGACGAGCAGCGGTGGGTTTTAGATGGGGAGATAGTAATCGTTCTGGTCCAATTAAAATCCTCCGTTTCATCGCGATAAATATTGTATTATCTTCGTCCCACTCGTTCGATTTCGGATTTAAATTCGAACGAATTTCCAATTTCGGGATCTCGATCGGTGAGCTTTTGAGAAACAGCTCGCACGAGAAGAAAGAAATTTTGTTTTATTCGATTATTGTTAGAGAACGACATCTCGTCCATTGTTAAAAAATAAAAGGGATAGTCAGATCGATACGCGAGCATCGAAAGTTGTCAAAAGTTGGACGAAGCAAGACAGGGTTAAGGGGGAAAAAGAGGGGAGAACTATCCCGGCCGATTGATCGCCCTCTCCTCGGCCTCCAATCGGCTTCTTACAAAGTAATTTTCCCGATTACCATAAATGTCAAGCGGAGTCTAGGTTTTTAACTGCGATTCGGGTCGGTTTTGAAATATTTTTAAAACATCCTGACACCGCGTTATTTATCGCCGTTCTCTATCGCCCCCTGTCCCCTTAACACGTAAGTTATTCGCTTGGCCTAGTTCGACCTGTACATTTATTATTACCCTCCCCCTCCCTAAACCAAAGCTCGGCCGTGTAAACGTCAAACGGTGGAAAAAGTTAAAAGTCGCGTAAACTGTCCCCTCGAACTGTGCTCGAGAATTCGAGAAAAATCGAAGACGGAGAATAAAATAATTTATCGCGAGGAAAATAACGGTGGAAGAAAAGAGGGGAAAAAAGGTAAAGATTCTTTTTCGTTTCTTTTAATAGGAAATCTGGCCCGTGTCGTTGCGTCATCGTTGCTTCGAACGTAAAGTTGGAAGGGTGAAATTCTCGGAGGGGGTGGAGGGAAACGGCGGATTGTAGGCCAAGCCAAGATAAACCGATCACGATCACACACGATGATGATAGAGCGCGATTGTGCGCGCCGTGTTTCCGGCTCGGGATTGCGGCTGGAATCACCTTGACACAACTCCATCGGGCATTAAGAACTGCTTTCCTGCTGTCCCTTCTCACCGCCCGCCATGAAAATGAAATTTCAACGTTCTCCCGTGAAAATCGCGATACGATCGATTCTCTACAATTTTTTCACAATTTTCGTAGAATATGAAATGTTAAAGAGAGAGAGTCTGTACGCTTTCTGATAATATTTATCTTATTTGTCTTCGTCGAAGGATCGAAGGATTGCTGGAATTCCTTTTTCGTTCCTTTATTTTAAGATAATTTTCCTTTTCGCCAACGAGAAAACTGGAACGAAGATTTTTCTTGAAAAATATTTTTTCCAGACCGTAAGAAAGACATAGAAATGTGCGAGATGAAAGAAAAACGTTCTCAAGGACGTTAGAAATACTTTTGCATCTTATTTCCAAGACACCGAGTGCACACAGGATGAAATTAATTAAGGAATAATCAAGGTAGGATAGGCTGAAACGTGACGCACGATAGAACAAAAAAGTTCTTGGTCAGAGGAAAAGAGAGAGAGAGAAAATCGCGATCCACAGTCTGAGGATAATTCGCTGTTAGCAGGCTAATTAACAATAGATACAAATTGGCACGTTAGCCGCGTTTATGACACACGCTTATGCCGTGCCTCGTGCACATTTCCTTCAACGACGTGTAATCATGTTCGTAATTGCGGTCGCTACGTCGTGGGTCCTGTTCTCGGTCATCCGCGTTGTTACCGCGACGAATGTCAATCCGATTTGTCATCGAGCTGAATGTTTCTATGATTCATCCTTCTGATTGTTTTTTTCTTCTCTCTCTCTCTCTTTATCTCTCTCGTGAAAAATTGTTGCTCTCGATACTTTTCGAAACTTTGAATCTTATTCGCAAGCAAATATGTAATAGCAATATATCTTTCGGAATGCGAGCAAATCGACGAATAAATCGGACGAAAATATTTAAAGTTACGATTAGCAGTGATAGAACTTTGATCCTAAGGGATGCATTTGAGAGTAAAATTTTCGACAGTGTAAAAAGGAGAAAAAAGAAAAATATTCCCATCGATATCGTTCATGGTATTATTTCGTACGGAGAAATATATTGGAACACGTTTGAAACGCCAGAGCAGAACCCCTTTTTTCGCAAAGGGGTTGTCGACGTCAAGACAGGGAAGGGTATAGGTCCCGAAATGAAAATATAAATTTCCACATACGTATGGTTTATTAGAGTCGGTGTCTAAGGATAACAGTCTAGCCGGGCAGAGGGTCCGTTTCGTTGCGTAATGAGAGATTTTATCGCGGTTACAGGGATAGGGCGGGGCAACCGCACTCATGCATTATCACCCCACTTCTGTCTGACGGATTACTTTATACGGTCACTGTGCATAGGAGAGAGGCGGCAGGGGCCGGTCGCGAGCGGCCGTGTATCGTGGCGTCGAGCACTAAAGAGCGCTTGCGAAAACTACTCTCTTCCTCGGTGTGCGCTGCTGCGCTGCTCGTCGCCTCGATAAAAACTGTCGGCGTCTGCCTCTGCCCGATATCAGATCGTGCGTCTGTGTGTGTGTGTTTATGTATACGCGCCGAATATACTTACCCCGCTCGCCGACGCAATTTCTTTCGCTCCGCTCTGACGACTCGGTTCGGGCATCGTGGATCAGGTGTAATTTTAAATTTATCCGATTCGAATGCTTGCCGATTCTCTTTTCTTTTCTTCTTCTTTTTATCGTGCCTTCGAAACTTTTCATTTCGATATTCGATTATTCCTGGCTTCGAAACGATGAGTTGGAACCCTATGGATCAGCTGTGATTCGAATGCTTGCCAATTTTTATCGTGATTATTCATAATATAGGAACGACATTTTTTCCAATTTCAAAGTTCGAATCCTATGGATCGGGTGTGATTCGAATGCTTGCCAATTTTTATATCATCGAAACTTTTACTTTGGCTACGATTATTTGCAAGTCTTGGCTTCTGATATAGGAATGAAATTTTTTCCAATTTCAAAGTTCTATGGATCAGGTGTGATTCGAATGCTTGGCAATTTTTATCGTGATTATTGATAATATAGGAAGGAAATTTTTTCCAATTTCAAAGTTCGATCAGGACCAGGTATGATTCGAGTGCTTGTCAATTTTTATCGTGCCATCGAAACTTTTACTTTGGATATAATTATTTGCAAGTCTTGGCTTCTGATATAGAAACGAAATTTTTTCCAATTTCAAAGTTCGAATCCTATGGATCGGGTGTGATTCGAATGCTTGGCAATTTTTATCGTGATTATTGATAATATAGGAAGGAAATTTTTTCCAATTTCAAAGTTCGATCAGGACCAGGTATGATTCGAGTGCTTGTCAATTTTTATCGTGCCATCGAAACTTTTACTTTGGATATAATTATTTGCAAGTCTTGATTTCTAATATAGGAACGAAATTTTTTCCAATTTCAAAGTTCCATGGATCAGGTGTGATTTGAATGCTTGCCAATTCTTATCGTGCCATCGAAACTTTTACTTTGGATACGATTATTGATTTCTAATGTAGGAATGAAATTTTTATAAGTTTTTAGTGCTGCGTGATCTTTTAATTTAATGGATCCATCTTCCGTCATCGTTCTCCATCGAGGGACGGAAAATCACTTTTCAGATTCCTGGCGAGGCGAAATACGAAAGATTATCAGGCCGCTAATACACTCGTCCCGCGCGGCTCCCTCGCTCGATTACGTCGCGGAGACGAATGGCCGCCGCGCGATAAAGCCGCGAGAGACGAAGTGGTTTTTCGTCAGCTCGGCCAAGTCTTTTTCGATCGTTCCCCCCTCCGAAAAAACCGACGATACGTCGCGTTTCTTGCACGTCTCGGGCCAGGCCTCTTATCCCGGCCAATTATCGGCGTATTCCTCCTCCCCCACGCGAACCAATTTACCTCCGCGATCGAGCGCTCCGTCCTAGTGTCGTGACCTTTCGCTGCCCGCCCCTCCTCCGCCATGCTTTTCGCCCATTATTTATCTCCACGCTGGATCGAACGTTTTAATTGCTCGTCCGCATCTGTTTCGCTCGCGGTTATATCCCTGATCTCGCGAAAGGGATATGAAGATTCGAAGGGTTCGTTGTCTGGATAAACGTAGGACTCAATCGTTGTAGAGAGATGGAAAAGAGATCCGATGAACACTTTAAATCTCTTTAAAGAATGAAGGTTAAAATTGTTGATCGAGATTGGATAATAACAAGGATATAAAGACGAATAGATGTGACGTCCAAGTGAGAAATTTGGTATGAGATAAGAGATACGAGTCTGGAAAAAATATATTGGAATTATTGTGTATTATTGGATTAATGTAGGATCTAGAATTTTTGAAGAGATGGAAAAGCATGGAAGAATTTGATCTCCAAGGACGAAGATCAAAATTATTAAGATTGAATGTAAAGAGTTCAAGTCAAAAATTTGAGGAAATTTAATATTCTTTTTCTCAGTCGTGACGCAATATAACTTTCATTTATTCCTATAATTTTATATTACAAATTCCAACGACTCGTCTATATAATACATCTCCCTGGCTACTCTTCTCTTTTTTTAAATATAGTGGACAAGCAGTAAACCACGAACGTTTAAAAATGAAATTTTTACGAATAAAGAGACAGACAAATCATAACAAATCGATGAAACAACGTAACGATGTAGAGCAGAAAATAACTCAGGCCAATTCGACGACTACTTTTTTCTTATTTAGACGTACCCTCTGTCCAAATAACGTGCCGATCACGGCAAGCTATTCCGGTTTCCCCCGTATTCGGGGGATGACGTTGCGTTTCACGTCGCGGCAAGGAGACTCGTCCCGAGGCTAAGTGAATGGTTAAGTAAGTGATTATCTCCTTGAGCGTATAATCGATCGATGATTAATGGGATCGGCGATGCCGGACGCGGCCCCAATTAGGAAGCGATCAACGCTTCGATACGCGCGTGCCACCGGTTGATTGTTTCGGTCCACGTGGCCCGAAATGCGATGGGCGTGGCGAGCCGCGATTTTTAATTTCGTCCGTCACTTTTGCCAAGTATCGTGCCGATACTTCCTCGTCGTATCGTCGATAATAATGATTCCATTAAATATCCAATTACCGGAATGAATTATAATGTAGATATGTGGAAAAGAAATGGCGAATCTATTGAAAAAGAAGAAGAAGAAGAAAAAAGAACTTTTACGTCACACGTTGAGAGGATTATTTCAAGTTTCAATAGTTTTTTCCTTCCTCGCTCTTCGATATTCGTAGATTAAAGGAGCTAAGGCGTTAGACTTTTGGAAATTTAAAAATTGACTTGACAGACTTCCGACATATTAAGAATATACAAATCAGAATACTCGTATTAAAGATTAAAAGTTAAGAGGTTTCTGGAAATTTAAAAATTTACTTGACAGACTTCCGACATATTAAAAGTATACAAACTAGAATACTCGTATTAAAGATTAAAAGTTGAGAGGTTGGAAGGGCTTCTTGAAAACCGGAAAATTGATGGACGCAGACTTGCAACGCGTGGAAAATCGAAATAAACTCGAGGAGATTTATTATAAATAAAAAAGAAAAAAGAAAAGGAAAAGGAAAGAGGACGCTTTAACGAAAGTAGATTAGAAGCCTACAAGGGGATGATGGACACGTCCACGCCCGACAGTCAACAGCTCGACTAATTCGATTCCTCGTCACCGTGTTCGGTAAGCGTGTCAAGCTTCGCAAACGTATCCTAAATCGTTCGACAAACAAGCATGACGAGCAAACTTTCGCGCTCCCTCCTCGCAAGATCGTGTTTCACGCGTTTCGAGGCTCGTGCACACACGAGGTGAACTCGATGGAGGGATCCCCTTCGCGTATACGCCATCGCTCCGATCCCTCCGAGCATTCCGATTGGCCTCTGCTCCGCTTTTCATTCCGTCGCTTCCGCTCGGATCCGACCTCGTGCAAGGAACCGCGATTATTGTTAAAAAAAGACGGCTCGCCCTTCTCTCGCATCGCCGGATCTCGATCGGTATCACAGTTTTCTTCCCGTATGACACCAAAGTTTCCTCACGAGAATGATCCTGCTTTTTACCGCGCTCTTTTTTAATCCCCAATTTGTTATTTATGGCGATGCTAGGACGGGAATCATTCGTTTTGAAAGCTGCGAAAGATACTTTATCACGTCGATATTAATATTGAGATATTATTAGATAGAGTTAAACGCAATTGAAGGTGTTGAACGAAAGATACGACGATCGATGTTCTTTTTTCGTATAATATAATCTGTAACAATACCAAAAATTAACGAATTTGAGAAATTGGCGGGTTGGGGCTTCAAAGCTTTAATCCCGTTTTTACGATGGTTGCCCGGCCCGATTAGGAACAGGAAGGAAGATGAGTCCGATTCTCCGGTACGGGATCCGTTTCATGGAAGGAAAAGGAGACGCGTGCAGGAAGGATGAGCGGCACACGGAGGTTGTCCACTCGTAAATAGTGGCACGCAATGTCGTTTCTGCGGCCGCGTTTCTGCCACGCGACCCTCTGGGACAGGACCCCCATTAGAATGGCCATCGAGATAACGTGGCCCGCACCCAAGCTTTATTTACCCTGACGACGAATTCGATTTTCAATGCTTCCTCCTCTACTGTTCGACCTCGAGATGGCTCCGTCACGGCTAATGACCGTGGCTAATGCCCGTGTTTCTACCCCGATCGATCCCTCTCTTCCGCCGCCAGGACCAATCCGGAGGGGGGAGGTTTAAAAATTGTGCGCGGGAACGAATCGATGTGAACGGTGCAATTACTCCGCCGCTAGGTGTTGGTGTGTATACGTACACGATAATTACAGGTGTACGGGGTGAAACGAAGCGATTCGTTGTGAATTATCGCGTTCAATTTTATTCCGATTTGTTTTCCGATTCGGTACGTCGGTTAATACGATTATTTAATAATAATCGCGCGTCTTTTTAATCTCTTTAACGCGCTTCTCGATCTTTCTTTATTCTTGAATTCGTTTTCGAACTTTTAATCGTGATCTTGTTGATTATTCGCACATTCTTTTTTTTCCCTTTTCGCGCTCCTCCACGGTCTTTTAATTCTTTCTTTCGAGTTTTCGCACTTTGCTCCCAATTATGCAAAAAATTGCGGATGTCATAATTCTTTTTAATAAGTGTTAAATGTATTCTCGCGTGAGCTGTCTGTTTCTTTCATTCTCCTTTTTTTTATATATATATATATATATAAAATTCGTAGAAAAAGTAATTAATAAACTTGAATGAACGAGCGAGTTTAATCTCTTGACGTAATTAATTTAATTGATATGAATATTATTATTATTATTATTATTACACTTTCATCCACGTTTAACTTTTTCAAACTTAAAACCGCGCTTAGAAATTTAATAATTACGCGACATGTGTTTCTACGAAACAAAATTGCTAATTCTCCGATCGATCCTCAATTTCATCCTCTCCTCACGATCTTCATCCTCGATCCAAGGCGCGCATTCCTTTTAAACAATCTAAAAAAAAAGAAAATGCTACGATTTCGATAAACGTTCTTCGTTCACCTCGATCCCCACCCACGTAACGTAAACGCGAGAGACACGTTGGATCGAGAGGGAACGTGGTAGGTGGTGATAGCGGGACGATGAGCAAGTACGATGAAAACTGGCCCGAAGGGTCGCGTGGCGCACGCGTGCTTCACCGAGGAGTATTGCGTGCACCTTTTTACGAGCGGCCAAGTCGCGCATCTTTCATGCACGCATCGATGCCCTTCGACGCTAAATGCTCCACGAGGAGGAGGCGGAGGAGGAGGTGGAGGTTGTTCGCTTTCGAAACGCATCGGCGGACTCCGTATCATCCGGCTTCTCTCCACCTCGCAGGTGGTCTTGTTTTCTTATTCGTACACGGTCTGCCACGGCGGTGGTGATACCGTCGTCGTGCTTTCACTTTACCTCGGCCCGCTACTCCTCAAATATCGTATTTTACCCGGCCGCGATCGGTTTCCTCGTGTAAATGATACGAAAATCGTGTGTCGACCTCGAGAGGGAGGAGGAGGAGGAGGAGAGGGGGGGACCCACGCCGAGCAGTCGCGCGCTCCAACGCTCTTCGTAACACCGAGTTTCACTTCCCGCTCGAACGTTGAACCGAATTGTTCCACGAGAGAAGAATTTCCCGCGAATTACGACGAATTACGTATTCGTTTCTCTTACTCGCCGATTTTTATCTGTATCGATGTAGGAAGAAGGAGAAAGGGAAAAAGAGGGGGACAATGGTACGCTTCTCTTACATATATATCGACGTACGTATGAATTTTGAAAGCTGCATCCCATGAGAAGGACGAATTGTAGCATGGTAATCCACGTTTTAAGGGGACAGGAACGTCAGAAGAAATTTTTCCCTCGGAATGGGACAGAAGGGGAGAGTTTTAAATTGAGACGAATCGTTGGAATCGCGAGGAGTTGGACTCGACTTTTTCTTATTTCTTTTTTTTTTAATGGAGGCCGATATCTTGCCACGTTTTTTAGCGTAATTATGTGCGTGCACGTGGAGGGAGGGGATACGGCAGGTGTAAAAATGGGGAGAAAGAGAGATCGACGGGTTATATTATAGGGCTTAAAAGGAAGTGTCGCTCACGTATCCTGTCACGTATTGCCGGATCTTCTCCGCGCCCGTTTCTCCTTCCATTAATCTCCTTCCTTTCGTTCCATGCTCCCTCTTCCCTTCCCTTCCCTCCGCTCACGGAAGAATCGTCGGCCCGACGACGATGGGATTATCATCGGCTCGATAACGCTCCGCCGATGGAAACCGTTCTCCGTTTTCTCTCGAGCGGAAGGATCCGATTTGAGAAGATAAAGAGGGGTACGTGCCTTCTCCCTTTCCTTTTCGTTTCTTTCTCGATTCTCTTTCGCGGGAGGAGGAGGAGGAAGGGGAGCGGAATGGATGAGCGACTCTTAAGGCGAGGAATTATTCGATCCTCCTTCCTTTTCCGTTTCTACAAAGATGGAGTATTCTGTCGTCGGTTATATTCGTAATAACGGTGTTTATCGTAATAAATAATTTGGAAATTTGTAAAAAGGGAAGCGTCGCAATTAACGAATCTTTTTTCGAATCTCTTTTACAGTGGTGATGCACAAAGACAAGGAAGAAAATTCGCACCACGATTCTCACTATCGGGCGAGGGAGTTGGCGGCGTTCGCCGCATACGACCACCATCATCTCGACGGCGAAATGTTCCTGCAGGTCAGTTCTACACCGTTCGTTTATTCTTTCGTTTCTTTTTCAGATCCGAATTTAATCGACGAAATATTCCGAACCACCAACGAAACACCCTCCTCTCTCTCTCTCTCTCTACGACTCGGAATTAAACAGAATTTTCTTTTCGCTGCTTACTCTTCTTAAATCGAATCTTAAATTAAGAAAAAAAAATCGACCAACCACCCTTCCGCCCGCCAACCAACTCCACTTCCAAACACGAGGAAAAAAACAACCCCCAAAGCTCGTCCAACCCCCTCCTGGGAGGCTTGGTCATCCGATCCTCTCTCATCCGAATCATCTGGGGAGAGGCTGCGAAAGAAGAGGAGAGGAGAGGAGTGGGAGGGAGATGAGGGGGGAAGACGGGGCGAAATTAAATCATCGCGAGTGAGAGGAAAAGACAGGAAGGGGCGAAGGAGTGGGAAGCGGGGAGGGGAGGGAGATATCCGGCTGATGAACCGGCTATGAAACCGAGGCGTACGAGGTGTCTATTCCTCCAAAGTATGGAAGGGTATATACGCGGATTAATGGCGGTGTATCATGCGAGGCTATTACGTTCCCCCTTTCCTGCGTTTTAGCTGCACACACGGGCGAGGTGGAGTGTACGCGACGGTGGAGGCGAGGGTGAGGGGTCCATACACAGTGGGGGGAGGGGAGTGGGATACGATACACCGAGCGTTTCGCCGGGAGGCGGTGGGGAGGGGGAATAGAAACGATACAACACACTGGCGCACACGAAGCTGGCCGTGTATACGATTCCACGCGATCGAAACGATCCCTGCCAGCATCTATAACGGCCGGTTATTAATTGGCCGATGGTTAATTGCTGTTACGTAGCTCGTGCCCCGATCCCTGGACGGGACATTCTGACAGCTTGGAATACGCGAGTCGGAGCCATCTTGAGAGGGGAGGAGAGGAGTTTGCTTCTCCCTTCTCCTCCCCTTCTTTGATTAGAAGATTTGAGAATCGGTACAGTCGATATCGAGGATTGCTTTTCGACCCATCGTGTTTAAATTCAGATGGAAACAATGCGCGGCAGTTATCCGACGTAAGAGGATTGTTACGTCTTAAGTTCGTTCTTGAGCATTATATTTACACGAATTTAGAATTGGAAATTGCAACGATTGATTAATCGGAGAAGCGTCGTTTTTAGGGAGAAAGGGAAAGAGGAGAGAGATCGTTTTGCGAAATTAAATTGAAGGGAGCATCCTTTCCAGCGAAGGAGGTATCGGATAAAAGTTTCATCCGCGGACATTTTCAATAATTCCACGAGCTGCAGGGGTAGCAGAAATTAACCGCTCGGCCGGCCCTCGTATTTTCTATAATTCGTGGAGTTCTTTGAACCTGTCCTTCCCTCCGACTTCCCTCGACCTCCTACGCCTTTCCTCCCTCCCTTCCCCCGCGATCTCCCCCCTCTCCCTCCCTTTTATACCCACAACGTTCGTACACAACGTTTTGCCGATCCTCGTAAAGTTCACGAAGCCCGACAGTAAATCCGGTTTATGACAAGCCGGCCGCCACCACCGGACACTCTCCAAATTACGGCTGAGCGATCGAATTTTTATACTCCCTCTTACCGCCAATTATAGCGTTTTTACTTGTAGCGCTTCCACACATCTATGTATGTGTAAATATTTAAAAAGTACGTATACGTATATTGGTATAAAATTTTTAATTGGTTTTATTTCTTATATTTTCTTTTTTTTTTTTTTTTTCGCAATTGTTGGTAAGAAAGTGTCATCATATCGTATCGGTTCCTTTTTATCTGTGACTTTTAAAATGCGAGAAAGAAGAAAAAAAAGAAAAGGAAGTTCGGAACATCGAAGTTATTTATATTTTTATTTACTCTTTATCATCTTATTTCGTTCGAAGGTATGACAAGGTATGATTAAAGTTTCGAAGCGAGCCAAATGCCAAGAGAATAAAAATAATGGCATGAATCGTACAATAGATCGATACAATAATACAATGCTGTGTTATATTTTTATTATTACGAAGTATATACGAGCCGTATCAGGAGTAGATGTATCGATCAACTTCGTGAATCGTGAAAGCAAAGAAACGGAATGATTTCAGATACATATCATTCGCTTTAAAATAAACGATTATTTATGCCACAAATTATTTATGCTATAAATCAACTTGTGAAACTGATTTAATTTCTCTTTTTTTTTCCAGGAATTGAACGTTATCATTTTATATATATATATATATATATATATATATATATATATATATATATATATATAAAATAATAAAATTAGAAATTTTTAATTGGAATTTTTAATTGTAATTTACAAAAGTAGAGAAAACGGAGCGATTTTCTCCTTCTTCCGGTTGATTAAAAAAATAACGGAAGAGACTACGAGACTATCTTTTTAAAAGTAAATAAAAGTAACAATTTTAACCATTTACTCGCCATTACCATTATTATTATGTATGTAGTTTCCGATAGAGGAGAACTAGAGGCTCCGCTTTATCTTTCTTCCAGTTGATTAAACTGGTGAAGTCGTACCGATCAACTTCATAAATCGTGAAAGCAAAGAAATGGAATGATTTCAGATATATATCATTTACTTTAGAAACAAACGATCATCTATGCCGCTTATTTTACTACAAATCAACCGTGGGTATAATTTCTCTTTTTTTGAACACATACTATCATTACATAATAAAATAATAAAATTAAAAATTCTAAATTAGAATTCATCATCTTGTATAATGTATTGCAAAACTCCAGAAGAAACGAATCCATTTCGTCTTTCTTCCAGTTGATTGAAAAAAAAGAACAGCCAAGCAGGAAATCTTCCTTTTTCTTTTTTAAAATTAAATAATCAAACGCACAAATAACAAAAGTAAAAGTAATTTTAAAACGGAAGAAACGAGGCTCCTAGCTTCCTTCCGGTTGATTAAACCGGTGAATTATTCGTCGGGACTTATTGAAAACTAGGAGAAGGAGGCTTGCGTTGGTCGAATGATAGAAACAATATCGTTGCATAATTTATCGTGGAACGAGTCCCTTGGAATATTTAAGGCAATTTCGCAGATAGCGATCGCCTCTGAGATAGCGTGCAAGCGGATACTTTCCCGCTGGATACTTACGATTTTCTGGATCCGGCGCGCGCGGATCCATTACTCGCGCGAGGGTTTCCTACGGCGGAGACGGTTAAAGTGAGACCGTTTTCCAACACTTTCGCCGCGTTTCGCCGGCGTACAAACTCGAATTCGCCCCCATCTTCTTCCCCTCCAGCATCGCTCTTCACCGAGAATTAAACGAGTCAAGTATGTAACGAGGCTCGATATCTTTACGACCGATCTCTCTCAACGAACAATTACTTATTAATAGGCGAAGCTTAATAGGCGCACGCGACCATTTTCGTAATCATCCCGCGATACGCTTTTCTTTTTCTTCCGTTTTTTACTCTTCCTCCTCTTCTTCTTTTATGAAATTTTGAAATTCGCCATGGAACGATACCGACTTCTTGCAAGTTGATTTCTAAGTAAGACTAAGTTTTTTAGTTTCCTTGATACTTTTCGAAGAATTTCCGAGGATAAGTTTTCGAGTTCTCTCATCCGTCGAATAGTAATTCAACTTTCGCCTGAATATTAGTTTTCGAGAGAAAAATGACGAATTTTTTCTCGATAAAAGATATTTTATCTCGTGGCGAAAACAATAATTGCTGTTACGTTTCACAATTTTCAATTTATGAATGAATTTCTTCTTCTGAAATAGAACCTGTACCCAATAAATTTGCACTTTGTAAGTAGAAGAATCTGCGAAAATCTGCGCATGATCCGTACAAAAGATTAGAAGAGTGAGCTTAATCATCGTAATCCTTTTCGAAATTAATAACAAAAACACGAGACGGACAATCGCGAGATCCTCGAACTATCGCGTTATTAAAATTAACAGGAGACACGTCCTTCGAGCAGGTTCATCCGTAAATAAATTAACAAAAAAAAGCGTTCACGAACGGGGAATTTTTCAATCGGCGAGAAGAGCATACTTTGCCAATCCATTTCTGTCGTCTCTTGCAAATTATCACCCCGAGCAGGGCGCACGATACGCGGCCCCCCGTCGAGAATCCCGCGCCACTCTCGGCTTTCCTCCGAACCACAACTCGAATATACTTTCCTCGACACGGCGAGAGCAAGATGCGCCCTGGAAGAAAGAAGAAAAGAAAAACCCCCCAACCCCTTCTGTTTCTCCTCCTCCTCCTTCTTCTTTCTTCTTTCGATATCATTCCAGTCCAAGTCCTCTGGACCGAAGTTTATACACGATTCCTCGAAACAGGCATCTTTCGATTCTAAATTTTAACTATTCTACAGACTACAAATGAATCAAGGTTCATTAAATATGATTTCTCGAAGTAGGCATTTTTCAATTCTAAACTTTAACTGTCCTACGAATTTTATATTTCAATTTTACTGATAAAATTGTCCTACGAATTCTATATTTCAATTTTACTGATAAAATTGTAAAATATTGAGACTACAAATGAATCAAGGTTCATTAAATATGATTTCTCGAAGTAGGCATTTTTCAATTCTAAAGTTTAACTGTTCTACGAATTCTATATTTCAATTTTACTGATAAAATTGTAAAATATCGAGACTACAAATGAATCAAGGTTCATTAAATATGATTTCTCGAAGTAGGCATTTTTCAATTCTAAAGTTTAACTATTCTACGAATTCTATATTTCAATTTTACTGATAAAATTGTAAAATATTGAGACTACAAATGAATCAAGGTTCATTAAATATGATTTCTCGAAGTAGGCATTTTTCAATTCTAAAGTTTAACTGTTCTACGAATTCTATATTTCAATTTTACTGGTAAAATTGTAAAATATCGAGACCACAAATAGTAATGAACCAAGGTTCATTAAATATGATTCCTCGAAGTAAGCATTTTTTAATTCTAAACTTTAACTATTCTACGAATTCTATATTTCAATTTTACTGATAAAATTGTAAAATATCGAGACTACAACTAGTATTTAACGATTGGAGACGGTGCGATCGAAATTTTTGATTTTAATGAAAAATTAGCTTACAAATTTTTCCACATACTTTTTACTTTATTTAAAAACTTTCTCACCCGTTACAATACATCGAGATTAAACGGTAATCTCTCCTCTCCGTCATCGAATCCTTCCACTCGCCTTCGATCCACCATTTCCGAAAAGAATCGAACGATTCTCCCTTTTCCTCGTTTCAAGAATTCGCTCGAATCCGCCAAATTGCATTAGGCGGTCCCTCGAAATTTCACGTCTCGGGTTGCGGTTTCTCGGATCTTGGAGGGGTTGCGAGAGAGAAAGAGAGAGGAGAGCGACTTTTAGCGCAAGGTTCGGCACAAATCACGCCTCTCGGTGACGTATCGCCGCGAAAGCGGCCATTTTGCTCTCATATTTTTTATTTAATAGCCGCCAGGCTATCGTGTATCGCATTAATACGCGAGCCACACCGCAGTAGCGGTGAAAGAGGGTCGTGGTCGGGAACAACCCCCGCCACCGGTCAACCCGTAATCTTAAGAGCGAGCCTATTTCCCCCTTCCCTTCCTCTCCTCTCCTCGACTTCCAATTCGGCCGCCCACATCTGCCATTGCCCCTCTCATTGCCTCCGCGCTTTTCCGCAACGAGTCTCTCGAACGTGTGCTTAGAAACGTCTCGTTTGTCTCTCTATTATCATAGTTCCAAACTCTTAAAAGGATCTGAAGGAGAGTAATTGACCTCGTTGTAGGCCTCGATTAATTATTGGATCGATTCGAGACGATTTAAGATAATATTTCGAGGACTTAAATTTTTCTCTACGCAAATAAATCGGGGTCGTCTCGTAATCGTTAACGAGGATAGCTGTTGTTCGAGGTCGATCGCTGGGGAGCTAGAAATTTTACAATTTCGCCCGGCGGAATAACTGGTATAAACTCGGTTTTATCGCGAATTACGTAAGGAAACGCGGTGGTGCACGGTGATTTATATAAGAGATAGGTTTTACCGGACGGACGGTCGGTGTAAATAAATAAAGCACGTATTCCGTGGCTGGCGCTGGCGAATTGGGTAACGTTGTTACACGAAGGGGGTAGTATTACCATTACCGAATCCGATGTACGAGGATACCGGCTTGGAATCTGGCGATTCACGCGGGGTGGTCGTTTTTTTAAAGAATCGTTGGCCGATCGGGCGTGCACGGTCGTGCGACGAAACGGGGAAGACGAAGTCGAGCGATCGGGCCAGGAGGCAAAAGGGGCAGACATGCAAGCATCAGCAACAAGTAACAGTTCGGATCTGATGCTCGAATGAAATGCTCGCGTGGAGCAGATGCGAGTAAACGATCGTTCATTCACCTATTGGACGAATTATTTATTTATTTATTTATTTTTTAATATATGCAGAGATAAGAGTAATCATGTACGAATATCGATGTGAACACTCGTATTACGATCTATATATATATATTCTTTTTTTCAGAGTCGCTCAAACTCTCAAGTTTAATACAATTTATTTATCTTTCTCAGAAAGTAAATTTTTCGAAACGATACGTATTTCGGGTAATCCGTTTTGTGCTACAATTCACATATTTTTCGAACAAATTTCGGATGAAGAATGTACATCTTTCTCGTAGACTCTCGAACTCGAGCATGGAAATACGAGAATTGGAAATTTCACAAAATCGGTTTCTAATAGAGCGATTGAAAGGCGTTGCAAATTATTAAAAAAGAGAAAAAGGAAAAAGAAACGTTTCATTAGCCCGTCGGAGAATTGGTATCGAGATTAATCAAACAAGATAGTTAATCTGCAGATGGGATCGAAAAAATGCGAAAAGAGGAGTCGAGTGATTCGACAGGAGCAGGTGTCGAAGCTCGACGGAAGGAAGAGCGTGTGGCAACAGGAGTGGCATCGGCCAACTTTCGACGATTAAAAACGAGTCTTTATTTTTCGTGTCGTTCCACGGTGTCGTGAAAACGGACGCTTTATAATTATCTCTCTGCATATGGTTAATTTTACGGTAAAGAAAGAAACGAAAAAAAAATGATGCAAATGAAATTTCTCGAACGAAATTACTTTCCGTCCCAAATCGTTCAATTACGATGGACGCGTCTGTTCGTCGTACAAAATGCATCCAATATAACCTAACACAATTCAATCCTATTGATTATCGCGTTTATATACGAAATTTCATTTCGAATAATTAAATACTGTTTTACCTAAAAAGCAAACGCAGTCGATTTCAAGAAGAAACGATGTTATACGAGACTATTAATAAAATCCAGCGAATACAGAATCAAATTTTAGATTATATCATTATCAACGAAGAATTCCTATAACTTTGGTTCGACCAAGGTTCAATCGAAACTCCAAATTCCACGAGATTCGAATATCAAGACGACAAAGCGGATCGTTTTAGAAAGAAACATCCTGCTCTCGAGGAAGGGAGGTCGGCGTTCTAAACATCAATTTCTGGCCCGTGATTGCGCTCCTTCATAGCGCAGCGGCGGTTAAGACTGATAACCGGAAGCAGGGCGCAAGGAGGGGGGCGATCGGCAAAGCGTGGTGGAAAGGAGAGCGAGCGAGACACGGCGGGCCGAGTCGAAGGGTAAGTGTAGGTTAGGCGGGATGGGATGATGTGTAGGTTAGGTCGGGTGGGTAGCCGACGGGGCTCGCCTTGGTCTGGCACCGCTAGTCCTTCCCGTATTGATCGCGTGCTCCTTTCCTCCCTTAGATACCACCCCCTTTTGCGCCTTACGTACCACCAGCATTCGCTGTTGCCCCGATGTCGACACCGGCCAGACGTCGGCCGCATGGATCCCCGCATTCGGCCAGTATCCCATAATTCGATCCCTCTCCCTTTCCATTCTTCACAAATTTAGTATTTTCCAGTTTTCCCTTCGGTGGGATCTCGGTTGAGTAAGCTTTTCTTCTCTTCTTTTCTTTTTGGAATCATTGGAATGGAACGTTCAAAATTAATATTTTAGGAATTCTTGAGATGGCGATGTGTAATGAAGGTAATGGTAATTTACTTTATATTCTCTTCTTGTATTAAATTTTATTTATTACATTTATTATATTCCATGTCATTTCTACTTAGCTCGTTTACTTCATTTCTCTTTTTTCTCCGATTCGTCGAATTTTAATAAATCACGAATTTAAAAAAAATGCAATTATACAATTATGGGAGACAGAATGAAAAGCGGGAGAGCGTGCTCGCTGCGGGGATGGATGCAGATGCGATTAATCATTCGTTGGCATAAAACGTCGTCGAGTGACTTTTGCCAAAGGAATACATCGTCTCGAACCGAAGTTCGTAGCCGAAAGAAAGAAAAGAAAGGAAAGGAAAAAAAAATAGACGACATTTTTCCCGTCGACCAAAAAAAGATCCAAAGTCCGCCAAGTATTAGTTTCGCGAACGCGCCCCTAACTCACCCCTCCGATGTCCATAATTAATTACGGCCGAGCATGAAACCCATCAGGCGGTCACCATTATCGTGCTTATTATTATTTCTTATCATTCAGATATTTACCCCTGACATTTTTTTTTCTCCACGCTTGATTCTCAACCGAATGATTAATAGTTCTGGGGGATGATAACGATTTCTAGGGAATTTAAAATTTCTAAAAAAATCACGTTATTAAAATTAAAAAATCGTATGACAAACGCTCGAATGTATCTCTGAAAATTAGTATATTAGATGAAGGTGTAAGTTTTTTAAGTATCCAACGTTAGAATTCTTATTCTGTAATAATAAAATATAATAACCGTGGATGTTTCGATAATATATTTGCACATTTTATAATTATCAATCTGATGCAGATACGCGTCCATCGTAAATTCTTGTAATAATTATTATTACCAATTTGCAATTATTTGCAAAATAAATTACCGAGCACACTTATGCAACAATGCTTAAAATCCCGATTGACTGTGATATCTCGATAAACGGATACTCGAGCATGAAAATATCTTCTTCGTTGCCTTTGTCAACGTAACAGTTTTCCTTTCATCCTTCATCCATCCGCTCGTGGGCACGATTGAATTCAACCTGTTAACGAAGCGGGCTAATTTTACGACAGGACTGTATCGTCAGTCGATAATATAATATAATACGTGGTCAATTAACACAGAGGCAATTAAGCGGCTCATTAAAAAAGAGGCTTACGACTGTCTGTCGTAAGGGATGACTTAATTAACCGAACGGTCGAAAAGAGAGCCGGGGGCGGAACACGTGGAAAGCGATAAATGAATAAAATTATTGCTCGGCCGCGTTCGTGACGAACGAAACGAGGTCGTTATCGGCAACGTACGCACGAACGACAAAGTTGCAGTCGATGAGGACGTCGAGGTTGATGGACCACGCACCCCTTCTCGTGAAACGGGATCGGACAGAATTGTTCCACTCTGGCGAGAATATGGTTTCGAATTTCACTAAATAAATATCAACTCGAGATTAATCCTTCCCTCCTCTCAGTTACGTTACCGAGATAAATTCGAGTTGAAACGCACGCGAATCGAAAATTTTTTCGATCAGGAAGCGTTGGGAATTTGTCCAGTTTATGAAAGTGTTTTCCATTTCGGGTTGGAGAAATTCGAAAGTTTCCATTCAGCAGCGTTTCATTTGGAATTGAAAGAATTTCGATCATCCGCGAATTGAAGGAATTCATTAATTGAAGGATTTTCGAGACGGATAGGAGAAGGAAACTTTTCAACTCGAGACTCTGCAATTCTAGCTCGAATAAAAAATTTAAATCGACGAAAATCGCGATGAGCTTTAACTAACTTCCAAGAATTCGTATGCAACAACGCGACCCCTCGTCAAACTCCTCGAAAACTACTTGAACAATATTTCTTAATCGCGATAACCTCAAATAACAGATATAAAAAAAAATTTCAATCTCTTTGCGAAAAAACGCGCGTGTAATTCGTATTTCCTCCTAAAGAATATAACATATCGAGAAATGTAATCGTTAATGTACGTTGCATGTATTTGTGTGTACGATATGATTGCCATATAGGAACGGGTTAATTGCCGGTGCGAAATGAATTATGTGTTAATTAAATCGCGCTGTAATTGCATCCAGTTGATGTAAAACACAATATTCCCGGAATAAAGGTTTCTATTTTGTACACGTATATTTATATTAATGAAATTCCACTCGTGATGCAAAAAAAGAGCCGTGTCGATTATCTGATTTATATATATATAGAATGGAGATTCATTAATTCGTTTCAGAAAATTAAGAAGAATAATGGGGAGGCAATTAATAACGAGCATCGTCTAATATCGTGATATGACGGTTTGATCGGTATCTGTAACGTGGATAAGTGGAAGAGATACAAATTGCCGTTTAATATTGAACGGATACAGAACGTTATTATAATTCCTTAAATTATAAAATATGATTTGAGCTAAAGTTTCGAGCGACAAGTAAATGAATAATTAGAAAATTAGAAACGTTGAAAATGGAAGATTTCTACGATTTATGTATAATTAATCGCGAGACAAGAGTGCTCGTATGTTTAAATATCGCAAATATCTCGGGTTATTCGAGTTTAAATGGCTATTAGCATATTGTATTTGTTGGGTACGAGGGAGCGGAAGAGGGGAAAAAATTGAGGGAGGGGGGAATGGAGATAAAACGTTAGCACAGCGTGGATATCACGTTTCTTTCGATCGCCACTTCGCAAAGCTCTCGCGGATTGATAGCGCGCAAACTCGCGTGCCACTTCACACTCAGAATTTATAGTTCTTTTATTATTTCGACTAAGCTGCTCTTAAAGTTTCCGCGCACGTAACTTGCTTCCAATTTTTCGAGCCGGTGATCTAATCGCCCGGTATATCAACTTCTTGCCATATTTCCTTCCTATGTAACGTTCCAAGATTTACACGTTTGTCTTTCAACTCGGTTTGTTTCGTCCAAGTGGGTCCAAAGAACTCACTCGTATTATATCGATTGATTTCATTTTGAAAAATTTCTAATTTTAAAAGCTTTCTCCAAACGCTTCCAAATTACTTTCAATGATGCCTGTGGAATTTTATGTATTTCGATGATTTGTGAAAGAACCTCCACAATGTGTAAGAGGAAGGGAACTGCAAAGATACAATTTTGGAATTTTAGTTCCAATTGCGAAAGATCGAGGATCTCCGATTAACAATATCTGCACATGGAAAATCGTGAAAAAGAAAAGAAATGCAAAATTCAAGGATACTTTGCTACTGAAATTGTACAAGAGTGCAGAGGAAGAGAAGAGGAATTGCAAAGTATAAGAAAGATACAAGAATCTCCGATTAATATCTACGAGAAACACATGGAAATGCAAAGAGTATCGAAGGAGATGCAACTCTAAGAAAAAGAGATTTTAGTATCACGAAAGAGAGAGAATCACTGGTTGAAGCAGAGAAACGGATGGAAAGTCGCAGAGTAGGAGGAGGAGGAGAGGAAATGCAAAGAGCATCGAAAGAGGCGGAATCCCGATTGCAGGTATTCTGCGTAGAGGCCGATCCGTGTCCGTGCCCGTGACTTCTGGTTGCATGAGCGAAGAAAATGGAAAGATTTCGTGCGTGAAGTATTATTGGCGACCCGCTAATACACGAGAGTCAAGGTGAGGATGAAGGGGTATTAGAAGTTCACGCTTGGACGGAACACGCGAGTACTCGCACTACTCGGCACGCGACTGATTCGCTCCCGGTCACCACACGCGAGAAATAAAAATCCATCGATTTTCCCCTCCCCTCCGATGCTCTTCCCGGATCTCTCGCCCACCAACCGGATCTTCGAATTTTCTTGATGAAAATTTAATCAAATATCGAAATAATTTGAAATAAGTTGAAATAAATTCAGCCAAATCGCGTTCTGGTAATACACGGTTTTCAAAACAGATATATATTTCTCTTTATTTCTGATATTTAGGATTTATAATCTAGTTTCGCGTGGGGAATGTATCCTTTATCTATCAGAGAATCAGAGTGGATAAAAGAGATATTTTTATTCGTTACTTTCGTTATTTTAATCTTCTCCGTTTTCGTTTTTTTAATAATAATTTTTAGTAATATTTTTTAATAATTACAATAGAATATTTGTTCAGCTTTTTATTCGGTTGGATAGGATCGAAGACGAGATGCAATCGTGGCGATTAAATGGAATCCCATGGGGTTTGCAGAAATGGCCAATGTCGGCCATTTCGAAAGGAAGGAGCGGTAGGCAGGCGGCGGGAAAATCCTATTACAGCTTATATTCCTGGTACAGAAGGGCTCGATTGAGCCTCGGCCTAACTCACCCTCCGCGGTGATCCGTATTGACGCGAGAGAGAAACCCACCCTCCGGATCAACCAATCAAATCGCAGCATCCGTCGCGCATGCGATCGCCTCGATGAACCCCCCTGCCACTATCGGTTATGGTGTCCTTTACCATCCTCTCTACCACTGTATTAAATTACCACTCCATTCTCCTCACCATCCAACTAAAATTTCTAATTTTTTCGACCATTAAAGAATCGAGAGATTTTCGACGAAATTAAAATTTTCCCAATTTTCTCGAGAAATCTTCCATTTACTTATTCGTATCCATTTCTATCCACTTCAATTTTCTAATATGTAAGATCTATTGGAAAATCCAAGTGTTATACGACGGTAATAACTCGAAGCGTTTTCCAATCCCAAAAATAAGATAATCGTCCATTCGTGTGCAATTACCCTTGGGAATCGGTAGTAAAAGGAAAATCGGTTGACACGATACGAGGAAGCGAGGTCTCTCTTCATATTTTCAACCAATAAAAACTCGTCAGACAGTACCTGGCACGGCCACCTACGGCAACGGGTCGAAATAAAACAAAACAATACACATTTAACTCTGGGGAAACGGGCGGACGGACGAGTGCTTTACACGGCTCACTCCCCCGCGCTGTTCTAGCCTCCGTTTTAAACTAGGACGGATATTTCGGGCCTCGATACGTACTCGTTCGAGGTTTCCACCTCGTTTTGGTATTCGAAAACCACCACCATCGGCCCACGTCGATAAATGGGAAAACTTTCCGGAACGTTCGAGCCGGCGATCCCTCCTTTTTCGAAAGGAAACGGCCACTTGTTCCCTTTTTTCTTTTCATCGATGAATTATCACTGCACACTGAATTTCTTTCCTTTCTTCTTTTCTTGATAGATAATTTTAGGATAATTCTTATCACATTGAGTCTAATATCGGGTTTTAATAAAGCTAATATTATAATGTATTGAATTATTTTATGTTTCAGGTTATATCATATTTAATATTACATTTGGAATTCAAATTTTCGATTTAGAACCAGTTGTAAAATAGTATCGAGGTTTAGTAGTATTTCGATGAAAGATAAGATAAGGTAAAAATAATTGTTTATATGACGCGCGTTTTAGATTATTCCAAATATATTTCATTTGGAATTCAAATTTTCAATTTAGAAACATTTATTTTAATTGTAAAATAGTATCGAGATTTAGTAGGATTTCGATGAAAAATAAAACTGGAAATGGAACCGAGATTACTGCAATTTCGAAATAACAAATAATAGAACGTCAACGATTGAATTTAAACTAACGATTGCAAAACGATTTTGTTACAGGCGCTGAACGGGTTCCTGCTTATACTCACCTGCGACGGGGAAGTGTTCTTCGCCACCCACAGCATAGAAAGTTACCTTGGTTTCCATCAGGTACTTGACACGTAACATATTCATTTCTATTTCGATCGTCGAATCGAATTCGTGAACATTTTCCCGCTCGATGATTCGATTACAGCGTAATATTCAACGTGTATCTGCACCCTCAACGTTTATCTTCTCGTGCTCGCACAAGCTAGTCACGCCAAGAATGTCAGTTTCGTTCTACGTGTCACGTTCACGCATCATCCCCTTTGCTAACGCAACGCTTGCGCTGCACTACACATTTTCCAGTATATTTCCTCGATTATCTAATCTGGTTAACGTTCCAATTGTTTCAAGTAATGGATCACGTTGGTGATCAGAGTAAATTCAATGTTGAAATTCCTTCCGATTGATTTTAGGATAGTAGAAACGATAATTTTGGATAATTGCAAGTGTTTATTGTTTTTCTCTTTTTAAGAATTTCGAGAAGAGTGTCACCTGTTCGATAATTTTTCAAATAATTTCGAATAATAAAAATTGAAGGAACGAGGATTGAGGGAGAAACCGATTCACGCGAGAATTTAAATTGCGCGCCTCTTTCAAGATGCAATGATAAACAAATGAAATTTGTTTTCGTGAAAAATAAAATGTTATTTGAAAAATTGGAATACGAACGTTATATCAATTGCTACACAAGTTTCACTACATTGCAGATCTTAATAAAATTGGTCTCAATTCAATCGAATTCATCTTTATGATATATTCCGACAGATCTGCATTCTGTCTCACCAAATGGATAATCATAAATCTGTAATTCATCACGTCCTCTACTTTCATATATTATTTCTCAAAAATTCCTTCAAAAAAATTCATCCTTATGAAGTATATCCTTTTTAACTGATCAACACGATTACTATTATACCAAAAATAACATTATAAATATCTTTATAAAATAGATATTGGAAGATAAAATATTTATCGATATTTCATTTTTGATGAATTTCTCCCGTTCGAGTCAACTCGAAATTTATAAATACACTCTAATGATTCTGCTCTGGAATCACGGTTAATTCGAGTGGATGTTCCGCGAACCACGTTGATGGCTGGCAAAGAAATAACGAGGAGCACGAGAAGGGTAAACAAGCGAAATGAGGAAAAGGAACGGATTAAACGAAGAGAGAAACCGGTTGCCTTTCTATCCGGAACAGAGCGATATCGTTCAACCCCCGGTGAACGCGCACCGAAATGCGATCCGCACGCAGCCAACCCGGCACGCACGCGAGTGCGACAGAGAGAGCGTGATTGAGGCACCGAGGGGGGGTAGAGGAGGGGAAAAAATGACGGATGATGATTTCCCGACACACGATGACTGTATATACATGTATACATGTGTATATACACGCCAGAAACGCACGCGAACGGCTTTGTCCATAATTGCAGGAAACGGCGGATGATGATTTTCCGATCCGATGATCCCGCGTACGTAAAAAGGGGGAAGCGGCGTTGCGATCTCGCGTTTCTTCGCAAACAAATTTCGCGGATCGCTTGGAACCGAGATCGTGGCTTTCCTCGTTCCCATCGCACGCCTTGCGACGCACAATGATTCCCGATTCGTTTCTTGAGAACTTGTTGAACCTCTTTCGAGTAGATGTATCTATGTGAAGATCGAGGGGGGGTTGAGAAAATTCCAGGATTATCGAAGTCGTGAAATTTTCCTTTTTTCACTATAAATTTGAGAATTTTGGAACTTTGAATTGTTCGACGGTATTATCAAAATTTGACTTTTCTGCAATTGCGATTGGAAAGATCTATCTTTTTTCAGAATTTTGAATTCTTCGACGAAAAAGATATCCTTTTCGGACGTTTGAGAGGTCTGAAAAATCAAAAATCCATCCAATTCAAATTTTCCAAAATCTGAGAAGAAGATTTGGAAGTAAAATAAAAATAAAATAAAATAAAAGCCACGAAATTCCGATCTATTCTACTTTGAGGAACTTTGAATTTATTCCTAAAAGAAATTCCACGAATTTCCTATCTTTCCAGTGAATTGCAAAATGTTCAATTGTAGTATTGTACAAGGATCTGGATCGCCTTTAACGAATAATTTGTTTATAAGGAAGGGAAAATAGGGGTAGTCAGATCGGGAAGAATAATTCCTCGGCTGTTGACTCGACGGTAGCATTCATTGAGATGTAACTGGGCACGCAAACGGTTCACATACACGTCACGATACACGAAGAACGATGATTTTTCCCCCCGATTACGGAATATTTAAAAGAAACGGATTATCGCGACTAATAACCGACGCAGCGATTTTCTCGAAGGCAGGATTTTCGTTTCGTCCCTTTTTCCCCTTTTTCTCCCTCCCTCTCTCGTTCCACCCTTGCAGTTTATCGATAAACAAATAGCAAAGAAACACTGTATTTATATCCAGCTATCAATTACCGCCTACGTAAAAATACAGCCTTTTTCCTTATTTCACAAATTCCAAAACTACCCCCTTGAAAAACTCACAACCGCCTTTCAACTTAATTAATACCACCTTAAATAACCATCCTACGTCTACGTTCGCTATCCATCGTGTTTTGAAATCATTCGATATTTAAATTTTATCGAGAAAACATCCTTTGCTCAAATTATTACAATATATTCTTTTCCTCTAAATAAAGAGAAACAATAAAAAAAAGTAGAAGAAATAAGAGTATAAAGCGACAACTATTAACATCATACATAAAAATTTTGATCCCACCCCAACTTATTTATGAACGATTACATTGCCTCTGCTGTCATTGCAAAACCGATTTTTCCCCCATTCGTATGCGCTCTCTGTACAAGTTCTCTCCCCCTCTCCCTCGATTTCATCCCCAGGCTACGATAAATTCGCCCTCTGACCTTTTCGCTTAAATTATTACTTTTATCCGACCCGAAGCTCGGCCGCTGGAGAATCTTAGGTACTATCGGAAGGGTGAGCCAATCAAGGCTCCGTGGAACAGCCGCCTCCAACCCTTCGACTCGATCGCGATTCCCAAACCCTCGGCGCTTTTTCACCTCGCGTGAGATACCGAACTGAAAAGGAGCGACAAAGAGAAGGGCGATAAGACAATAATAACCTCGATGTAAGGTTGTTAACCAGGTGACCGCCGCCGTTACAAGGTTTCTCCACCGATTTGAACCGAGACAGAGAGAGAGGGGTTTATAATCGCGAGACACTCTGAGATTGCGTCGAGTTTCGAGTCGAGGAATCGCGAAGGAGCGACGTAACGATTCGAGAGAAGGAGCAGTTTGTTATTGCTCGACGCGGGGTAAGAATATCCGTGAAATCTTAGTTTACTTGTCTCTCGTCGATTCGTTATCTCGTTCACCGCGCTCCCAAGAAATGTCGCGAGCTATGTCGGCCAGTGGACACGCACCTTTTCTCCCGTTACCGAGCCGTGCAACTGCTCGTTCGCGGCGTTTGCGTGCTCCGTCGCGTTTCAATGGGCGCGCTCTTGCGGAAGATGAGGGGGAGGAGGTGGGGGCGATGGTCGGTGCGTAGCATTCGATACCGATTTCTCGCCTTCTCGCCCCGTATCCTAATACAATTTTTCACAACTCGAAAATTAGTTTTCGTTTTAATTCCACTCGAGGCGGTGTTCACTGGTTCATTGGTGGAAAGAAGTCTCGCTTCAGCTCGCGAATCTTTGTTCGATGCCGCAAGTGGCACAGTCGTGAGGATTATTTTCATTTACGAAGTTACGTTATTATCTTAATTATTCGAGTACGAAATTACAAAATTTATTAAATTAACAAATTATATGGTTTTTTAACGGAGAGATAACAAAATTTTTAGAATCCTTAACCAATGAGACTTCTTTCTTTCCATCGATCGATACAATTACGCGGAGATGAAGTGTTGGTTGAGCGATACGACACAGTTCAACTTTGGTTACCCGTTCATCCGATTCCCTCTTGCGATTTCCCCCTTCAAACGATCTCAGCCCCCCTCCTCGCTCCCGATCGATTAGAAAAATCGATCGATTCGCGTCCCAAGGGGCGGCAGGTTACCTCGATTCGCACGCGCTGAATTATGTGGCACGTTTTGACAATTAATAGCCGTTAATGAAGACGCGATCGGCCGCCTGACCCTAAGGCTATATGCCCCCCTCCCCCCGCTTTTGTTACAAAGGAGATCGGTGGAGGGAAGAGAGAGGGGTTCATAACTCTGCGCTCGTAATTGAGAGCTCAACATTCGGAGGGGAGGGATGCATTATCGCGCACACACCGCGCAAAAATCCTTCTCTCCCTCTCTCTCTCTCTCGTGGCTGGCCCCTCGAGACGATTTCTCGATGCGATCTCTCGCGCGAGTGGGGAGAGGAGGAGGAGGAGAAGAGAGGAAGGAGAAGGAAGAAGAGGAGGAGGAGGAGGAGGAAGTGGACGTTGGGGCGGCATTCGATAATTAATGCGGGCCACGGATTAATTATTATTAGCCGGCTGATTTGTTTCAATTTGTAGAGGGTCCTTTGATCGCGCCGAATCGTGTTTCCGTCCATTTCACCCGGCGTCCAGCCTGATTTATCTCGCGCGTCCCACGGGATTTACGGGAACGCGATTCCTTCGGTGTCGTTCCCGTCCTCGGAGAGTATGTCTGACGTGGATACCACGCATGTGGTCCCAATACTTCCCCCCTGTTACGGTTTGGAAACAGATTGGAAAACGATTTGTGTGGAGAGTGAAGCAGGATCGGTTAGGATCGATGGATTTTTTAAAGTTGGAAAGGAGAGTTGGATATATGAATCGTGTGAGAATCCTCAGAAAACAATTCATCGCAGTGACTGATCTTTTACTCGAGATAAGTTCAGTTTTCTTCGAGAAACAATTGAAAAATTTCGAAAGCGATCGAAGAGGAATCACGGTAAAATCGACTTTTTAAAAATTGGAAAAGAAAGTCGAAACAAATATATAAGCCATGTAAGAATCCCTCTTTTCTTTTTCGTAAATGTGATTGCAATAAAAGTACAAAGTTTCCACGTTGTGAGAAATTGAGAAGCGGATAAAATAATTCATCGCAGTGACCGATCTATTCTTTTTCCTTCGACAATTCCTTTCTACAATTTCCCCTGGAAACGACAAGAATTGTAGAAAATTGAAGAATACCGGAAAGCGAGGAGGAAGAGAGAGAATCGTCGTCGTTGGGTATCCAAATCTAGTAGTCACGTTGGAGCATCGTTTCTCGTCGTCATCGAGACGAAGGATTACGAGGCGCAAGAGGGGCGCGAGAGTACTGGCGGGAAAAAAGAAAGGAAATGAATAAAATAGAGCAAAGCGAGGCGAGGCCTTTCGCATTCTTCGCTGGAATGTAAATCAAGCCTGCCAAGAGGGAGAGCGGGACCGCTTCGATGCCGGCGGGGGTGCGCTAGCGTCTCCACTAAATAATTACAAGCTCTTAATTAACGACGAGGGTCGATCGTAAAGCCATCCACGAGCCGGCCGCTCCGTCCCGCGGATGCATGTTTCGAGATTATTTAAACGAGCAATGGTAACAAACGTTACCGGACCTTACCGGCAAACCGCCCGTCGCCTGGCTAACTGGCCAACTCTAGAGAGAAGAAGAGAGAGAGAGAGGGGGAGAGAGAGAGGAGGAGAGTTCCATGGGGAAAAATAAATGCGAGGCTGGGCCCCGGCTGTGGAAAATAAAAGAGGGCGGGGTCAACGTATTTTGCGGGAGCCTCGTTCCTCGAACCGAACACCGACACCTCCGATCTTGCGATTTAGAATTTTTTTTTTTTTTTTTGGAGTGGAATGGAACTTACTTGGCTGTGATTTAATCTATTGCGATAATTCGATTATAAGTTAGAACGGTAAAGAAATTTCGTATAGTGCTGATACAGTGTTATTTATTATTATTATACGGGAGGATCGGAGATTCTTGGAAAAGGACTTGGAACGATTCCTTTGGGAAATGAATATTTGTACGAATTTTTTGGAATTTAGAAAAAAGAAAAAGTATTCGATGAAATTATTTAGCACCCGGGATAAAACGCTTGACGAATAATAAAGAAATTATCAGAGACGGAAAGAAAGAACCGCATTACGCGCGTACAGGAACGTGATTTCACGTTCGACTCTCGATATCTCGACGAATCAAAGAACGTTCCATTCGTTAGTCCCATTCCAGAGTTGTACGCGGCGTACCAGAAACCGTGAAACCCTGAAAAAGTCGCCCGTTGAACGCGATAATCGAAAGGTGGCCAAGGGAACGACTTAACAAGCGCACGAATCCCTCTCTCTCTCTCTCTCTCTCTCGAAGCCTGGATCGAGAGTGGCGCGACGCCTTATATCGGGCGTCGATATAATTCCATAAATCACCGTTTGCCGGAATAAATCACGTATTAATGAAAATTACACGTACGGGCAAACCGTTGGCTTGATATACGCGGGACCACGGGGACGACAGGGGCAGGGGGAGGGGGGAATAAAATTGGCCGGCGAGCCATGTTGGCGGGGCGGAATAAAGGGCAACGCGGAGCAATTACACGTCGAGCGTGTCCCAATGAAGTATGGCCGTTGCCAGCCTGCTCGATTACCACGGAAATCCTGTCCGCAGGAAGGGTTTAATTAAAATTAGAGCAAACGGAACGCGCAGCGGGATCGCAAAGACCTTAGGGAAAGCCCTAAGCCGATCCCCCTCCTCCTCCCTGAATTCATCGGTGGACCCCGTGGTGAACCGGCCGGGCCCCTTCGCGGGACACTCGCCCTCTCCCCCTTCCTCGCAACGGGTACACGGGGATTGCGACTTCGCGCTGAGCTCTCTCCTATATTTATTGAGAGATCGAGTTTTATGGCCGATCGAGTCCACGTCCGACCGGGGGGAGACGAGGGACGTTTTTCGACCTCTTCGCCTCTCGTCTGCGTTTCCATGACGATCGTGTTTCTTTGAGGGGGATTTTTTGGGGGAAACTTGGTATTTTTCATCGTTTTGGACTTTAAAATTGTTTTTTCTTTTCTTTCGCGAACGAACGAACGATGATTATGATAAAGCACGATTATGAAATCTGTCTGAATTAAGTCTAATTTTAAAATGGGATCCTGTATATCATGTATATCCTGCGTTTCCAGTGATACTCGAGAGAAAAATGTTACAACGTTCGAGGCTATTTTCGTAATTGAAAAAAAATTGCGAAATTCCTTCTTATTTTCTCGATATCGGTGTTACGGCTTTATAGGAGGCGAGACGTGGTATTTTTGTTTGAAAAAAATAGAGGTTGGGGAGCATCCCATTATCGTTCACGGGTAATATCGTAACATAGGGATGGTGTGAGTAACATGGAAGTCGTGAGATCCGTGCACCGGCGACACGAACGTTACGAGAAGGTGCAGAAGCTACGTGCGGCTACCCTGTTCCGCCTATCGGAAATGCAACGTAGTACCTCGAAAGCTCCCGTTCCCTTCTATCGCGTGATTTATTATATTATTCCCGGTTAACCGAGCCCCTGGACAACTATGACCAGCTAATGGCCTATCGCGACAATTCGACCGGCCGCGCTTCCCTTCGAGGTTGACGCCGGCCGGCCATCGTGGAAATTATGCGATCGAGCAACAAGCTTGCCTTCCTTGTTCCACCCGATTACGATAAAAGTGTTGTTGCGAGTGTTCGACCCCGGAAAGTAAGAAAGACGGAGGAAACAACGTTGGAGAACAATTTTTAAAAATTTTAAGAGAGAAAGCATGCACGACGTACAATCAAAACGATATAACAATATACATATCTATACGTGCAATATAATTATTATTGAATTGAACGTTTCCTGATAATTTTCGAATACTTGCAGTTTAAAAAGAAAAAGAAAACGTCTCGTCTGGAAGAAACTCATCCCCTCCTAAACCCATAACACCGATCCAAAGGAAGAAAAGTGAGCAACGATCCCATCTTAGCAGTTGCCTCCCGTTCCCCGGATAACAGCTCTGCTCGAGCCGATGGAGCTCTCCATATAGAAACGTACAACTCGGGCTCGGGTAGCGCCAGCGCCTTCCTATTTCGACGAGAGCTTAACACGTTCGTAGCGAGGCCGTGGCGAGCAAGGCAAGCTCGCGCCCGTATCATTTCCACGGGCTGATTTATTGCATTATTCCAAGCGTCGAAGGCCGGACAAGCGTGGCAACCACCACGTACGGTTGGCACCAATCGGGTCCCTGTTAATTCGATCTATTTTCTAGGCTGGCTCGCGAGGCCTAGGGTGCGTGGTGGAGGCCCGATTATCGGATCATACGCGCGCAGAGTGAACACAGAGGAAGGATGGAGGAGAAGTAGGAGAGGGAGAGAAGGGGCGCGCAGAACAGAGGAGTTATTCTCGTTCTGCTCGTTTTTTTCTCGAACGAAGGAACGAGGAAACTATGGGTTTCTCGTGCACCACGGGCTCATCGGCCGTCGCTGCCTAGGCCGGATTAATTATGCGCGATAAAGTGCGTCGGACACGTGTAGCTACATGTGCCGTACGTGCGCCTATGTCGCCGTCGCGACGTCACGACCGATCAGATATTTGCTGAAATAATGCCGCTGCCTTCTCACCTTCCTCCAACCCGTACGACGATCGTCTGCCCGCTCAACTTCCAACTGTCTGCATTGCGTTCCCGTTCCGGGGAGGGGGAAAGGTTGCATTGGAAATTATTATCGCAGCGTTCGATTTTCAACGTTTTGTTTATTCGGGTTATTTTCCATTTCGACGTGTTGAATATAGCGTTGAATAGCGTGTTGAAAGAGAATTTGATTCGGGTAAGTATATCTTATTCGGGGAGAGGGCAGGGTGATATTTGAATCGTGAAAATTTGCGGATAAAGGTGTGCAAAAGTGGTTTCTATTACTTTCGTGTTTCGATGGAAGAGTTTGATTTGGACGATGAATAATGTTGGGATAGAATTATTTTTACGAATTTTTCGACTTTTCGTTCGTGTAATTACAAAAGTCTCGATGTTTACGAAGGATTTCTCTAAATAAAAGTTCTACATGTTTTTTTTTTCTTGTACTTATTTAATTCTTGAAAAATATACCGTTAAATTACTTTTCTTATCGACCACTTTATTTGCTAAATTTAGACTTTATGATACGTAGTAAATGCATATTTTAAAAGGCTGATATTAGATAATTCTTACTTTTTTTTTTTAACACTTTAAAAAAAATCAACGATAAAACAATATTTTTTTAAAAATTATGCAAAACACGGAGGGATGATATCAAAGTTAAGTTTGCATTACGTGATGCATGTACTTTTTGATGATTAGGAAAATTGTAAAAAATTTATTTTGCACAAATATCGAATGATATTCTTGAACGAGGATGTAAAAAGAAATTAAAAAAAAAAAAAGTGACAATTTACCTCGTGTCTTAGCAGAGCGTGGTTTCGATCCACGGACCTCTGGGTTATGGGCCCAGCACGCTTCCACTGCGCCACTCTGCTGTTGTGTCGGCTTCTTCCCTAAAGCTGTTTTCAACCCCTTTACGCAGGGTGAAATTAAAATAGATCAATAATCTTCAGTTATAAAGACTGATTCGCGATGCTATGTAATTAATAATAACAGAATAATATATGAAATAGAGAACATATTTACGTAAAATTTATTACGAAATTTCTTTCATTATCAGGGATGTAATTTAACGGTGCAATATTTGTTATTTAATAAATAACACTTATTCATTATTTTCTCATATAATTTTAAGATGGTTCGATCAGATACAAATAAAAAATAGACTTACACTTGCGTCATATTTCTCGATCGAAATTTATGAATTTCTTATATCGATTAGATAAAAATTAGATTGTTTTGCGTCCAATCTTGTGGAAAATTATTTAAAAACATCCCCCAACGAAGCAGGGTGGCGCAGTGGAAGCGTGCTGGGCCCATAACCCAGAGGTCCGTGGATCGAAACCACGCTCTGCTAAGGGATGTTTAACTTTTTACTTTTTTCTTTTGTATCATTGATACCACATTCTTACGGAATTCTTATCTGTCATTAAATTTTACTCGTTACAAGTGAAATTTAAAGAAAAAAATACTAAGAAAGCCAATATAAAAGAAATTTGTAATGTAAAAACTAAAAAAAAAAAAAATCATAATTATCGGGGGAAATCAACCCCTTATTAGCAGAGCGTGGTTTCGATCCACGGACCTCTGGGTTATGGGCCCAGCACGCTTCCACTGCGCCACTCTGCTTCGGTGACAGAGCTTGCGAAAAATTGCAGGACGTTTCAAAAAATTATCTTTATATTTTTATTTGCATTTTTCGATTATACGTCTCCATTTCTGCGAATACCTGCCTTACCATAAAAGATTTTACATGAATATGAATGCAAGAAACTTTTTTTCCACGCGATCTCTGAAACTTATCCCTTCTTCACTGACTACCCCCTTTTTTGTCTGTTTCAGTCCGACATCGTTCATCAAAGCGTATACGAGCTGGTGCACAGCGAGGATCGAGAGGAGTTGCAAAGGCAGCTTATGTGGAACTCGTTTCTTCCCAGTGAAAGTGCAAGTTTGCCTTTGCACGACGCCCTTTCACCCCAACACAGTCACCTTTTGGAACGAAGCTTCACTGTCCGCTTCCGGTGTCTTCTGGACAACACGTCCGGTTTTTTGGTGAGTTTTTGATATTTGAATCGAAGTATCATTGATATCTTTTTCAAAAATTTACTTTCGACTTTGTGAACCTTTTTTTAGAAAGTAATATTAAAGATAAGTTACTTTATCTTTTTATTCGAATGATTGCTTTCCTCCACCTTTTTCTCCATTGCGATTCTATCAAAAATAATCGTTATTTTATCGCAATCTCAAAGATATCAAATTCTTTCATACTAAATTTCTCTTAAAGATTATTTAAATATAATTATTAATCCGAAAAATCATATCAAAATTAATGATCACTTTTTAAGATTATTCAAAATATAGGAAAGATGCGTAGATCAAGAATATCTTCATCTTATTTCAAATCAACATAGGAGTAGATTTAAATCTAAAGAAGGAGAATCTCTTAGTAGTTATTCCCAATATTGTTTGGATATTTATGTTGCCCAGGCCGTGCACGTTTCCACTACTAAACCCAATCGATACCGGGAGTCTTTAGCTGTGCGTATCTCGCATGCCTGGTCACAGTTCCACGTTCGTTTAGGGAACGTAGTGCAACGTAAACTCTGGTTCATTCATGGAAACCTCTTCGTACACGGTCACGCGAACGAGGATGATCCTTTGACCCAGGGAGATATCTCGTACGATATATAGAAATCTTTCTTTCCCACGAATCTGTCAAATAACAATTAAATACAGAAACCTGTCCGACCTCGTTATTGCGAAAATGTCGCCACCTATCGATCCGATTTTTACGCCATCAAATTTTCATAATTGCAAGCGAGAACAGCGTTTAACTCCAGCTCGCGATAATAGAGTTAATCGCGGAGCAGGGGGCGAGTCTCTGCCTGTAATTACCGCGTGTTTTCCTCCAACATCCGGTCTGTGGTGATGGTGGTGTTTGGAATTGCGCATTTTTTCTCAAGAAGTTTACGACCAAGTCTAATCCTCATTGTCGTTATCTTTCTCGTCATTTCTTTGTCGCGATTTTGATTAAGGGAGGAATTGTTATTCGATCTTCTTCTTCCTCGTTAAAGAGAGAATAAAATTGATACGAAGAATAATTTCATGCGATAAAAGTGAGGAGGGGATTGGAATCATTTCCGTCGTAAAACTTTTACAGTCTCATTTTCATAAACACTAAATGCTAATGTGACAACTTTCTCCTTCGCCTCTCAGGATTCTCTTCTTATCATCCCATTATTTACCTCGGTATTTGCCAATTATTGAGATTAAATAAAATTTGACTTCGCTCGCGCTATTAATTTGAGAAATAAAATTGTAAAAATCGGACTCTTCCTTTGATTCCTTTTATCAATCTAGTAGTATTCTACTTTCTTTTTTTTTTTGTTTTGCTTTCAGCGTTTGGACATCAGGGGACGAGTGAAGATACTCCACGGTCAAAACAGGAAAACGGAGGAGCCACCGTTGGCGCTGTTCGCCCTGTGCACACCGTTCGGCCCGCCCTCGTTGCTCGAGGTCCCGCAGAAGGACGTGATGTTCAAGAGCAAGCACAAACTGGATCTCGCGCTCGTGTCCATGGACCAACGGGGGAAAATGCTGTTGGGCTATTCGGACGCTGAACTCGCGAACCTTGGCGGCTACGATCTAGTCCATTACGACGATTTGGCATACGTGGCGAGTGCCCACCAAGAACGTAAGCGCTTCTCCACGAAAACCAAAAAAAAAAAAACCATATTGCAATTCAATTCGTTTCATCCCGCGATCGCTTCTCAGTGTTGAAGACGGGGGCCTCGGGGATGATAGCGTACAGATTCCAAAAGAAAGATGGCGGATGGCAGTGGCTGCAGACCAGCTCCAGGCTAGTCTACAAGAACTCGAAACCCGACTTCGTAATCAGCACGCATCGTCCCCTCATGTGAGTGTTTCTTTTTCGTATCGAGGAAACAAATGATCTTGGCTTATCACGACGATCGTTCTCAGGGAGGAAGAGGGCAGAGATCTCCTCGGCAAACGAACGATGGACTTCAAGGTTAGTTATCTGGACGCCGGTCTCACCAACAGTTACTTCTCGGACAGCGACAGCCTCACCGGTTCGGTGATGACTCCGACCCTCCCCAGCCAACCCACGTCCCAGAGAGTGAACAGGCGGTACAAAACCCAACTGAGAGACTTCCTGTCCACCTGTCGGAACAAACGTACCAAACTATCCGCGCAGTCCTCCGTCTCCCCGCCCGCCACACCCACCGTCGCATCCGTGGACTACCTCGCGGCCGATACCAGCGCCGCCGCCGCGGTCGCGGCGGCATACAGCAACCTGAACACGATGTATCCGACCGCTTACGCGCCCACGGCTGTAGCCGCGACCACGGATCCCTCCCTGACCACGTACATCGGCCACACGGGCAACTATCATCAGACCTTGTACCCTGCAACCGCGTTGGACAACAGGTGAGCCTCCGATTCCATTAGTAAGCAATTACTAATGCGACCACACTCTCAAGCGAGATTAAATTATTAATCCAGTCCCAGTTAATACGTGATAATAATCTTCCATTCTTTCCAAGAGTCGAGGTCTCCTTTCCTAGTTCTACTAAAACCAGTGCTTCAAACAAATTCTCTTGAATCACAATTAAATCCCTTTGAATTCTGCTCGTAACAGATACCTGACCGCAGCCACGGAGAACCTGTTCCAGTACAGGCCCCTGGGCACCTACTACCCCGAGTACCACACGAGCACAGCGTACAACGGTTTCATCGACGTGCCCCTGCCTACGTACGAGACCCACCAACTGGCCAGCAAAGCGGAGGAGAAGCTCTACTGCCAGCAATTGGGCGAGTCGCCCAAGTACAGCTACGTGGAGGCGAGACACCCGAGCAGCGTGAGCGGCTCTCCCTACGCGTCGAGCCCCGTGGCCGCGACCGCCTCGACCGCCATGCAGCAGCAGCAGCAGCAACAACAGCAGCAGCAGCACACCGCCGACATCGGGATCGTTCGAGCTGGCAGCAGACACTCCCTCGAGGGTGGGGCAGGCTCGTCGAGCAATTCCGCTGGAAGCTCGCCGGTGACTGGGGCCACGAACGGCGTGCTCACGCCGAAAATAGAGGACGTGAAGCCGGAAGTGTACGGGAGCGAGGCGCCCCGGCAAACGGTGCTCATGTGGGGGGCGCCACCCGCGCGCACGCCGCCCAGGAACAACGGCAGCTACAGCCCACCCACCCCTCACTCCACTCACTCGTCCACCCACTCGACCAACGCCACGGGGGCCGGGGGGGATCCCCTCAAGTCGTTGGCGGAAATGAATTCGATGAACGGGGAGTGCAAATGGCGGCAGGCGTCGCCCGGCGAGCAACAGGGCGCGGCGCCCAGCTCGCCCAGGGCCAAGGCGCAGCCGCAGCAGCAGCACCAGCAGCAGCAACAGCAACAACACCATCAGCAGCAGCAGCAACACCAACAGTATCCGGTGACCACGTCTCAGTATCAAGCGGCGGCGGCTGCAGCGGCCGCGGCCGCGGCCGCGGCGGCCAGCACTATCGGATACGCGCACTCGCATCCAGGCCACGGCCACGGGGATACGGGCTCCGAGGTATGGCAAGGAGTGCAACACCACCACCACTACCAGTACTATCCTTACCACCATCACCACCCCGCACCACCAAGGCACGCGCCCCAGTGAGTGTCACAGATGCTGCTGCCTCACGCATTTTTAAAGTAATTAATACGGGGAGCCGAGTTGCGAACGTTCTCTCGAGGACCTGGGAGTAGAGTAGAATTTTTTCTTTGTTTTATGGAAGGAGAGAGAGAGAGAGAGAGAGAGAATTATTTGGAAATATGGAATTTTTTTTCAAAGGAGACGCGTAAAGGTAGTCAGGTGAGCGTCTTTCGAAAGATCTCGTTGGGACGAGAATAATTAGAGATTTGATCGAAAATTGAAAGTGATATTCGACTGACTGTTGGGCATGCACGTAAAGAGTAATGAATGCATGAACGATTTCTCTCGAGTCGTATAGATTCTCTCGATTCGCTCGTGTACTCTGCATGTCCACGTTTTTTATTTTTCGAAGTTTCTTTTCGTTATTTTCTTTTTTTTTTCTTTTTTTCTCTCTTCGTATTATAATTTGATTTAGCTCACTGCACTTACAAGTACAAGAGAATTGTTATTTCTAATGTAAGTCGAAAGTCGAAAAAGAGAATTTTCGTACCGACGAATTATAGTGATCATTCGATACGAGTAATAACATGAGATATATAAGGAGTGAGATGGGTAACGCGAGGGGTTCGAAAGGGGTCGTGGAAATAACGGGGAAACACGCGGTTTCGGTTGCAGCACGCCCCCGTCAGCTGTGGGAACAACGGGGACAGGAGTCGGCATGGGCATCGGGCAGGACAGCAGCACCAGCAACAGCAACGTCTTGTACCACCCTCCGCACCACCACCACCACCCTCAGCACCAACACGCGGTGGGATCATCAGCGGCGGGAATGGGCCCAACTGTCCCTCAGATTCCAAACCGGACACCGGGAGTCCTTTGCTGTCCATCTCTGAGGTGACTAACACCCTGCTCAACCAATAGCCTCCTCGTCACCTCGGCATCGCTCCGTTTCAGTGATCAAGGTAACTTTCCAAAAAACACCAAATCACCAAATTGACAAACCAATTTAATATACCAATTTCACCAATTCACAATGATGATTACACACAATCGTGACAGATATTATTCGTCCAACTATGGAGGAAAAGATCATTATTCGTCGAGAGATAGAACGAAGGGAGCTCCCATTTTCTCCCCAAAATATTTCCTCCCCAGTTGGACGATAGAATAATTATATACGTAGATAATAAACGCGCCGTCATATTCTCGATTTTGTTCGCAGGTATCTCTCAGGAGATGGTTTCACCGAGGCGAATCACAAAACGCGTGACTGTACCATACAGATAATACCGGTCAAAAAAGCCTGTCAAACAGTGTTTCCCCGCTAACGTAACGTAACATGCTCGTTACAGTTTGCCGCTACGTTAAGTTTTCACGAGGGAGGGGTTAGATCATAGAATCATCGTCGTGAAGGATTTCGAGTGGATCCCGTCGAGTCGTGAAATCGCGCGAAAGACGATGATTACAGGGATATGCATTTCCCTATGTGCGCTGCATTCGAAACGAGCGAGGCAACCGGTGGAGATCGGTGGAGGATCCACGACCGTCTCGAACCGTTCGCGTGGCGAGTTTTCCGTCGATGGAGAATGATTAATAGAGAATTTCTTCGAGCCGAGCGATCGTGTGATATGTAATTTAAAAGGTACGTTCGTAATTGTCATATCGATATCGGGCTCGGGTTCGTGAATGAACGATAAATGTGGAGCGTGGCTAGAGATCGTTTCCTCGGTCGCGACCGATTTTTAACGTAACGTAACTTCCTGCTGTAATTACCGGCATGCGGAAGAAAAAAAGCGGTCCCCTCCTTTCCTTCCACCGTGACAAATTTTTCTCAGAGAATTCCGAATCCAGTTCCTTGCTCCGGGTGAACGGCGATAGCCACGCTTCTTAACCTTCGTAGAGATTTGCGTAGATCGTATTTCGTCGAGGAGCACAAAAATATATGAAAATCCGCCTCGATCGGGCTACGTAAAAAAGGAGAAACGCAACATTTAAACGCGGAATTTAGTTTTTTTAATTAGGCCTAATATCGTGCGACCGTGCCGTTACGCACTGTCGTTGCTTTGTTTCATTTCCTTGTTTCGATGTCCTTTTTCGCGATGTTTTGCGAACGTTCGCGGTGAGATGTATTCCGAAAAAAAGAAAAAGAAGATAGGGAGGACTCGCGAGGGGTGGGGTTAATTTGCGGTGTGATCGTTTCTTTTTTTTTTTAATGGAGTACACACGATTCTGTGATATGTGTTAGGTGTATTTTAAAAGTGCGGTAATTTCTGAAAAGATGCTTTAAGATTTATGTAAAAAGAAAAAAGAAAAAAAAGAAAAAGAAATCCCGACCACGTCTACAACGTTTCGCCGCACTTTTACTTGTGGAGGAATCGAATTATAACCTTCGCGATATCGATATTCGAATTCGAACTCGATGGACCAAAGTGTGAAAAATGTGAAATTATCACATTTGGCAATACGTTGTAAACGTTCCTTTCTATTTGCAAAAGTAGAAATAACCGTGAACGCGTAATTCGATTCCCGTATACATCGCATAGTTTGCGTTTTCCTTTGTCCTTTGAGAAAGAAAGAGACAGTTGCGTATTCCGTTAAACGAAAGAAAAGAGAAAAAGAAGAGGAAGAAACAATGGGGGGAGGGGGGGAGAGACTTTTGATCCGGCCGAGCCTCGAGTCTTGCCAATGTTTTTTGTTAATAAGTTTGTAATTTTTGTACTTAATTAATTTATACGGCTATTTATGTACACGCGCGACGACGAGGGTCTAGCGAAGCTAGGCCGAGCCTTCCATAATTTTAGACGTGTTACTCTTATTTCGTAACGTCCGTGCTCGGGAAACGAGAAGATTGCGCGAACGTAGAGGAATGGGGGCGAGAAGGGGAGGAAGGGTAACGGAAGCGTTCGCGGCTGGAATCTGTCCGCTTCGAATCTCCGGAGATAGAGAAAAAGAGAAAAGAGAAGAAGAACAAAAACGAAAACGAAAAAAGAAAAAAAGGAAAGAAAGGAAAAATGGTGATTTTATTTTGCGCATACATATCAGAACGAAAGAGGGAGAAGGAGGGTGGTGTTCATCCTCCTTCCTTTCCTATCCTCTTGCAATTTTGATTTATATATATATATATATATATATACACATACACACACACAGACACACACAAAGAGATATATATGTATACATGAAAGATTATATGTATATTGTATTATTTTGCAGGTTAGGAACGTTTCAACACTTTAAACGATTTTATCGATTTGTACGGCTACCGACGAAAAAAAAAATCTCCTCTCTTTTTTTCCTTCCGATCCCACGCATCCTTTTTCCAACCTTTCGAATTACAATTATTCTGCAACTCTTCTACCTACTTCGTGTCGTTGTAGTAGTTGTATACAATAATACGAAACTATTTTGCTATGATTCTTTGTAAAACCATCCAGTCCGTTGATCGGCTTTTCGCGACATAGGACGAAATTCGCGATTCCTCGAACACTCGTTACCGACCCGTCCGTCATCGTATAATTATTTCCAAGGCGAGGGCGAATCCCAATTCTGGTGTTTGGTTGGAGGCGAATTTAAGAGAATTAAAGAGAAGAAAGCATCGACAATAAGAGGAGATCGTTACTAGACGCGTCAATTTTTAAATTTTCCCTTCGAGATGAAAATCGTGAATATCATCGAGGATAGAAAACGAAGGAAACAGTGTCGGTAACGAGTCTCCGCGAGGATCCACACTGTAAATTCACATCTTCGACCGTAACAGCTTGAAACTACGTTTCTTTGCAATATTCGTATGAAGATCTACTATTGAATAAGTACTTGAGTCTAGTCCATATATAAAGCGAATTAATGATATATCTACTTATGCCTAGGTTGTAATAATATTCTCACGACGCAACCCTTTGCCGACAATCTTGCTTGGTAAACGAATTACCTCTCCACTGTACACATGTATCTATACATTAAACCCGCGTTAACAATCCTGAACGATCATTCGTCGATCCTCGAATCGAGATAAACGATTTACACCGTGTCCATCTTTATCCGAATCTGTCTGTCGATGATATCTCGACGAACTTGCGAATATTTAGAGTATTTAGAGTATACGTTCTATTTTATCGAGTAGGAGGTGCGATCAGAAATTCTGCTTTTCTGGTATTTTTTTCAATTTCAAAAAAAAAAAAAAAAAGAAAAAAAAACACAACAGTCGATTTAAAATTTATGCGATTCGAGGATTGACGCCTGGCCTTCGACCCCTTCTTATTTGGATAGAGTAGTGAGAATATTCTGACAATTTAAGCGCACATGTATATTTACTGTATATTTAAAGTAAGATATCTTCTAACAAGCATAGATAAGATTTAGTCGATATATATATATATAAACGATTCTCCCCCATAGTTATCCACATAGATCAAAATACGTACCTTATTTTATAGCGACCGGTATCTGCAGACAACATGCAATTCAATCGTCGTTCTATCGGGTTTGATCGTACAAAATGTGGAAATTTTTATCGTTCCCTTATTATTATATTTCAGATCGAATGCGAAAGAACGTTCGATCGCGATCAATAAGTATCACCTGTGTGCCTGTTTCGATCGAGAGGACTATCACAGATCAGTATGAGACCAATATTTGTTGATTTCTTACGATGTAAAAAGGAAAAAAGAAAAAAAAAAAATTAAGAAAATACTATAGCACATATCGAGAAGAGAATTAAAATAAATATAAATATAAATATATATATATATACATATATATAAGATAAATATCGATTCGATCCTCTTTTTTCGAAAATTTCGAAATGAGATTAAAAAAGAAGATAAAAATTATAGAGTTAAAAAATATCGTTACATATCAACTTTTTAAGATCTAAAATTTGCTCAATGAAAAGAGGCAAAATTTACACTTTGCAGATATCTCGTTACTTGTAAATTTAACTCGATTAACCCTTGGGCTTTAAATGGAATTTAAAAGGAAAAGAGAATAAAAGAAAATAAAATAAAACAGAATAAAATATCTAAGTCATTTTCGATAGATACGTATCTCAAAAAGCCTCGTCCTCTGGCAGAAGAAAACACGTTGCATTCTGTTCTGCAGATGTTCTTTTATATATCCGAATGTATCAAAGTGAACACGATAATCATGCCAAACCAAACTTTGAAACTCTCCTCGATCACTCCATCCAATTTATCTCCGATATTATTCTATAGAACCTAATTACTTATTAACACTAAACTACTAAATACTAAGCTCTACGAAATGAAATTTTAAAACTGTATCAAATGTTTATATGAAATAAATTATAATAATGCAATAAAAGAGCACATTTATCTTCTCTTACGCTGCACACTACGCCGCACATGTGAAGGGAAAAGAATTAAAAAAAAAAAAAAAAGTGAACCAAACACAAAGAAAAAATGAAATTTTACACAGGTGAGAATATTTCCATTTTTTTTTCATGTATATTTCTTTTCTTTCTCTTTCTTTTCTTTTTCTTTTCTTTTTTTTTTTTTTTTTATTTTATTTATTTCAATTAAAAATGACTCGTTACACTTATCATAGCAATATGTATGTAAGGCCCGTACACTTACAATACATTGAAATCATCGGTTTAACGTATATGTCGAACGTATGTATCAATACATGTAACTGAATCAACAGTATATATGCATCGCGATTTTTAAAGTTTTAACAGTTTTTTTTTTTTTTTACTTTTTCACTGATTCGAGATTAACAAATGCCACTCGATACATAAATGAAGAAGACTCGCGATTCTAAGGAAACAACGAAAGATTCAAAGGGTCGTGATATCTACGCGTATTTATTCTCGAATGTATTGATTAAGTTAAAACTCGTTTGCACCTGAATTAATTTCATATATATATATCATGTATGTATGATGCAACCAAGCTTGTGTGAGATTAGTAATAACGATTCGATATTTACTCGTAGGAAATAAATCGACGTCCGACATGTTTTAGACGGAAGTTCGCGCTAATCTATACGATTTCTCGAAATGCAGGTTAATGTTTGTTTGTATAAAATGGATACATCATTACAAAATAATGATATCGGGAATCGTGAATGAAAAAACTTCGCTGACATACATGTGTCTGAGTACTTTCCATAGCAATGAATTGTGTGGGAATTAAATACAAAAAAAAAAAAAAAAAAATTAAAAAAAAAAAAGGATAAATTACTCTTTATATATTGAAATAACGCTACAGTTAAAAATCTGACTGATAGAGCGAAATAATTACAAACTGTCCGGAGGTATTCTATATATATATATATTATAGTTAAAGATATAATATACTCTTCGAATGAGCTTAATAAAACTGGGAAGAAATGACCTAATCGATATTCGATATCACTAACGCGCGCTTAGCTGAGAAATTTCAAATGGACAATCACAATTGAAAATCTTTACATTTCCGGTAATATTTTTTTTTAACATTATCTATGGACAAAAGATGCGTCTTTATCTTTCTCTTTTTTATTCCTTTTTTTTTCTTTCTTTTTTTTTTTTTTTTCTTTTTTTTTTAATTTCGTACGAATATCTCGAAAAGTTACTTAATTATGAATATGTATATACAACCTTGGCTAGAAGTTGGTCAGGTTCAATTCCTGTACCGATGCGACGACGATTTCTTACCGTCCCGATGATTCGACTGCCTTGATCTCGATCGTGATTTTCTATGATCCCTAGATCTAGATCGTGTCCGTCTCTTACTCCTGGAAACGTAAGATTGCGAACGTTTACGTTCCTTCGAGCGTGTTCGAGATCTGTCTCTAGCCCTGGATCTGGATCGTGATCGTCGTTTATCCCTTGCACGGGATTTACTCCGTCTAGTAGAATAGGATCGACTTCTTCTTCTACCTCTCGAATGAGAACGTGATTTCCTTTTTCCCCTGGAACGCGATCGCGACCATTTCCTGGTGGCCGAGCTGGATCTAGATCTACGACAGCTCCTCGAGCGAGATCTACGCCGTTTTCGATTTCTCGATCTCGATCTATGCTTCTTACTGGACCTATAATTGCTCGAAGACCTTGAACGATACTCTTTACGAGACTTTAGCGATCTAGATCTGGATTTGCGTTTGTGCCCACGCTCGGAAGAACGGGACCGAGACTTTCTGCCTCTGGATTTACTTCTACTCTTTGATTTCCTCTTTCGATATTCACGATCGCGATCTTTGTTCGATCGTTTCTTCTTCACCGAGTTATGACTCGAGGAAGAGGTCGTAGTCTCGGAACTGCTAGATTCGGAATCGGCTGATCCCGATGGAGTATTGGTCTTTGCCATATCAGGCGGCGCTATTTGTTGCTGTGGACTTTGTCCGCCGCTCGACAAAGTTTCAGACGCTTCTCTTTGATTATTTACCGTTTCTTTTTCATCAACTAAAGTAGTGATGTTACGGAGTTACGCTTAATCATGTAATAACGACTTAGTTTTATTATATTTCGAAACATACCTGAGTCTTTGCAGCTTGTATTACCAGTATGATTTTCCTGTTGTTTATTATACTGCTCGTCGTAACGTTGCTCTTCCCTCTCATCCTCCTCGGCCAAACGCGCCTCGATTTCCTCCTCCGTCTTTTTGAACGCTTGTTGCCGCCGTTTCACCATTTCCTGTATAACGATATTACGAATAATAACCACGTCCCTTACCCTTCCTATTGTTAAACCTATCTATACTATTTCCAAGAAATAATAATTCCAAAGGGAGACATACTATGAGTTCTTCATCGCTATCGTTGTTCTGTGTCTGTACGTGTTCGTTTTGCTCCTCCTCGGATTCGCTGTTGCTGTCGCCATAGATGCCCAGACCTATACGACACAAAAAATATATTATTCTTGTTCTGCGCCTATAATAAGTTTTTTCGTCATAATAAAGACATACGCTCGACCACTAAATATGCTGCCGCTACAATTGAAAAATGTCCTGAAAGACATCTTCGTTTTCACGAGAGAAGTTATAAGCGAGCATGGCTACAAAGAGTGGTACAATGCACGAACGCATTTTTTAAATTTTTATTCACTTATTTTTATTTATTTATTTTATTTATTTATTTTTATAGAAATAACTGCGTATACACGACCGGTTCCTAGGATGACCGTGCGTTGAAGATTGCAATAATTTAGAAACTTACCAAGTTTGCGAGTGATCTGAGCAAGAGGGGCCATGTTGTTGAGGGATGCGACGGGGATCTCTCCTGCAGGGACTTACAATACACACGCATTTAGTACCAATGGCTAAGTGCTATCATCAGGATACCCCCCAAAATTAAATGGTACTGATCACCGATATCACAAGGAGAGTCGATCCTGCCATCAATCCTCATATACCTTAAGAAATCTTTAATAGCAATCCTTTTAGATATTGTACGAAACTGAAATTTCTTTTGTAAAGAAATGACGTTAGTAGAGGAATATATCAACGATCAGTTTACGTGCAGAGCCGTAAGGTAAGAGTATGAATGAGATTATCAATGAAAACAGATAATGGGTAGGACCGTTTTGTTAAATGTTAAAATATTATTCTGATAACTACTATATATATATATAAAGCAAGTAAACATATATTGAAGAGAAAAATAAAATTAATTTCATGTGACTTTCTCATATCCACAATATGTAATCGCGTTTTCGTGATAATAATTACGTGATCCAATTAATCAATAATTAATTAAACCGATCGAGAAGTGGATATAAAAAATTTGTTAAGATAAATATTTGCCCTTTACGCGTTTTTTTTTTCTTAAATGTAAAATTATCGAATCTTATATATTTTTTTCGCCACTTTTTCTTCCTTTTTTCACGAACGATTTATCCTGTGAATTAATATAACTTTTAAATTTTTGATAAATAATAAAAAAAAACGATTCGATAAAAAAGAATTATTAAACTAATTATTATGTAAAAATTGAAAGTTTATAGTTAATAAAACTGGGTGATATGGTTTCTTTTTCGTTTTTTCGTTTTTTTTTTTTTTTTTGTTTTATAATACTACTTAGAGAAAAAAAAATAATATCACTTATGGTACGTGTATACAAAATCCTGGAAAAATAAAGTAGGATATCCTGAAATCATCGAATAATTAACTCTATGAATTGAACAATCTTTGTTTAATGTTTAAAAGCTTATATTACACAAATGGGCAAATAAAATTCACCGCAACACTGCACAAGACTCGTATGAATCAGATTCTGTGCACTGGTGAGCGAAATATGAAATATCAATTTGTTAGTTGTATCGTGTGTATCTGGGGTACCTTTGGCACGTGCGCGGCTCCAAACCTCTCTGCATATAGCACCGATTTCTTCGTTCGTTACCTCCAGAAGGATTTCAGTCAACGATCTCCGCACCTTTAACATCTATACCGAAGCAAATCTGTAATATCGTAAAATCTGCGATTAACGATGAATTTGATCGGGATAATATTCACCACATCCTGCAGTATCTCTTCTCTCGACCGTTTCGGCGTAGGTATGGTCGCGTTAGACGTGGTTGGACTTCTATCCGCGTGCGTATGTGGATCTGGCGAGTCTGCGTCTCGAAATCGTGATTTCCGTGGACGAAGAAGAATGTCTGGAGTACGTTCGAAATTTTTTTCAGTCACCTGCTGATTATGTACCCCATCATCAAGATCTTGTTCAATTTCCTTCTCGGAATCAGAATCCTGCATTTGAAAAAAGTAACGAGAACATGAAATAACGAATGTTTTTCAAGATTATTTAACATAGTTTTATTTGCGAAGCACGCAATTAATGCATGCATTTGGACACCTACAAATTTGCTTTTACAAGGATTCAGTACAGCCCGAGCTTCATCCTCGGCTTGCTTTCGGGCTTCTAACTCTTGTTTCCTTAGTATTTCTTGCCTTTCCCTTTCAACAGCTTTCTGTTTTTCTTTTTCCATTTTTTCTAAACCCTCCCTAATCCATGCTGGCAATTGTCTACGTTTTGCCGCGTCTAAAGTAAAAATATCCTCATCGTATGTACATTTAATCACGGGCTAGTAAGATGTTATCGTAAATGTTATTTGACAAACACGAGTTGGAGGAAATATTCAATGTACAATATAATGTACAATTAATCGATTAAAGTATTGTGATCAGATTAATGTCAAATTATAATAATATTATGAGTCATTGTATGTCTTTGTAATTAACAATAATCATAATATAATTACATTGCATTATCCATTATGTTATGTATAAGAAGTATTAGTACATTCAGTCACAATTATTTTAAAAACTATCCCTTTTGTACTTACCTATGGTTGTCGTTGTATCCTCCTCAGGTGTCTTTTCCCTGTCTTCTCGACATCTTACAGTATCCATTGGTCTCATATGTGGTGCTCTATTTGCATGTCTGATTCCTTTCATAAAAGGGGGTGGTTGAGGAGGTATGGCGGTAGGTGGTTCTCCGGACCAATAATTAGTCACCTAAATATGAGATACTTATTATCTTTAATTTTTAATCCATGTTTTTATACCGTTTCAAAAATATCAATCCTTTTTAATTATACAATATATTTCTCTATTATATGATATTTTATGATTTATAATTAAGGAGAAATGAGTAGAAATCAAACTGTAAGTTCAATTCAATAATTCAAACTACAATATATCAAACAATATTTTCTCTTTTCAATTTTACAATACACCTTTTTTTAAAAAAATAATATCATAATTTTACACACAATTCTGTTTTACTAAGTCTAAATAAAAGGGAAAATATAGGAATATTTTTTTGGTGCTCTATGTTATATTAGAAATACAATTTTAACCTGACTATAAGGTTGTGTCGGAGGTACTGAATTATAAGAATACAAAGATGGTGTTGCTGGTGGTGGCACACTAAATTCTGATGTTGTAGATATAGTTGGAGCAGGTGGGATAACAGGTACTGTTGGAATTCCCATAGGTTTTCCATCAGAACCTATAGAAACACCTGGGGGAGGTACACCAGTCCATTCCCATGTACCTGCACCAGAACCTGAAGTATTCCAATGGCCCCACTGATTCCACTGATTCCATGCTTCAGCTATTATTAAACAAGATATATCATGAAGGGATATTTCGGATATAGTTTAAATCACCATCAAATAAGTCTACAAATTATATTTATAAATAAAATAAAAAATCAAATATATGAATATTATTTTTTTTTTAATTGAACAATATTTGAATGATATTATTTACGCACAATAAATACATTATTGTTATTATCATTATGAATCAATTACAAAAATTGAAAAAATCACTTTTATATTATATTCGATTATAAATATAATTAAAAAAATTAAAATTTACTTATTATTAATTTTATCGGATCTCAATTTTCTTATACTACCTGATCCACTAATTGTTGGTGCAGGTGGTGCTGGTGGTACATCATCTTCTTTTGTATCCATATCCATTGGTGCTTCTCCGCTACCATCGTTCCCAGAGCATATAGGATTAATAGTAGGTGGAGGTGGTGCCGGTGGAACTACAGTTTCTTTCATTTTGATCCATTGTTGAGCTAATGCTGCCCAATCGACTGAATGGTGGTCAAAAGTTTTGTATGACAAATAAATGTTATACAATCATGGTAAGAAATGAATCGCAATGCTGAAATACTTTTTATACCATTTACCTTGATCATTACTCATATTTTGATAAGCTGAAGGATTTAATGCCCATTGGGTTGGATAATCTTTTCCGTCAAACATATCTCCACTCATTTTTTCTACTAATTCCAGAGGAAAACAACAACTATGAATCAACGCACTTTAACCTTGTGAGTGTATAACACAAGACATTGGTTAGCAATGTGAACTTAAAAGACTACCGAGTACAATGCATTGACTACATGATGGAAAAATGATTAGATTTCGTTATTTTCTACCACTTTCACTGCACCGATCAATGTTTTAATACACTTCGAGGCGCCCTATTGCAATATATGTATGTTACTATATGTAATATACACGACGATTATAGACACAATTCGCGAAAATTTATCGCGCTCAAAGCAGCGATTTAAGCCATAGATTAATGTAACCGAAGATTAAGTTAATGCAAATTTACATTTTCTACGTACTTTTCGTTCACTTAATTTTTTACGAAACTACCAAACTACTTTACCGGAAAATATTACATCTCCACTAACGGTGGCCGCGAGGTGTCACAACTTACATGAAGCAGCGTTTCCATTAACGAAAGCGAACGTAGCGCCACCATTGGAATTAATTACATGAAAACAGGAATAGTTGGAAGACGAAAGAACGATCATCGCAGTTCCTATTCTTTTACGTCTCTTCAAATCAGGTAATTATAATTTGTAATAATATTTAATTTATTATTTAAATTATTTCATTTTGAAATTTATAATATACTACTATACGTATAGCATACACGATAATTATAGATGGCTTTATTTAAAATAATACTTAATGTATCAATGTCATTCAAATATCGTTGCGCTTCTTGCACTTTGCGCCAAAACTTTCCGCCATTATATTTTCTTATCTTCTGACAATTCAAATGTGACTTTAAAATATGTGGAATTTAAAATATTTGTATAATATTTACGAATATAATAATTTTCAGTGATATTCGAAAGGTTCGTTTCAAGTTGAAGATTAGAAATAGAAAAAAGTAACGATCATTAAATTAATATTTGAAGAGTTCGAGAAAATATGACAGGTGAGTTTTAAATTATTACTAAAGTAGATTTTTATCTCATAGAATCAATCGTTTCGAACAAAGAAATATTTCTCGTTACGTTTGAAATATTCGTATTAGAAGTTTCACCACATTTTTATTTGAAGTTCTTCATAAGTGTATCATTTAATTCAGAAAGTTAAACAAAATTAATGAATTAAAATGGCAAAAATCTAATATAGGCTTGAATCGCGTTGCTGAGGGTAGCGAAGTGAATTAATGTGTTAGTGGGGATGAATGTACCACCCTGTGTCAGGTGTTGTACCGTCTAGCCTCTTCGATACAAACATAGCTTCACGCGTTTTCGTGGCAAATTGAGCGACCAAGCTCTCTCGTATCGGAAATATTACAAATGTAGGAAGTATTACAGTGATTTTTTATTTTGCAATTAAATATCTTTACAATTAAATATTTTTAATATTTGTGATATATTTTTGGAATTTCAGTAAATGGAATGAAATATATATGGAATGAATAAACGGAACTTCGGCAAAACTTCACGTTTTGAATGAAAAAAAAGTTAGTGCAATTTTTTTATGAAGTATTTATTTTAATAAATTAATAATTAAATAAAAAATAATACATTTATGATTCATTTTTTACTTTTATTAACCAGATTTTCAAAGTGATCATCAAGATCATCAACGGCATGGTACAATGTATCGATTGGTCGGATGATCCACAATTTCAAGGAACATCCTAGATCCCGATGATTACCGTTTTTCATCTCTCGTAAGTGCTCAACGAATACCTATTGTTTAATCAAATCCTAGCTATTGTTAATCACAAATTATTTCCGACGCAATAACAGCGTCGTTCCAATTAATATTTCTCCACGTAGTGGCAATCACATTGAATATCGCGCTTCGGGTTTAATTCTGTTCTGCGAAATGCAGCGGATTTCTAAAGCAGGTTGTTGACTTAATAAAGACGCCGGTTCCACGTCCGTGTGCCACCATTCAGTATGCGACCGTGCACAATGCCGCCAATTTGCCCTTTCCTCTTTTAATGCATTTTCACCGCGACGCTTAAAATTTCTCTCATCGATCAATTTGAACGTGTTAGATTTAAATCACTTAGAGATTTTAATCAATCGAGCCAACATTACTAACAACTTTTTCCTATTTTTAACCTATGAACTCGAGAGAACACTAGAAAGACATCGCAAAGAAATTTATCTACGAAATGGGATAGAATAATAATGGAATCAGTGTTTCGAAATCAGCTTGGATAACGAATGGAATAGATTTAGGTTAAACGTTTTATCGATTCTTGCAAACACTCTAGAGAAACGGCGATTCATGCGACGATTCTTCGGTGGACACCTGAGCAAGTCCTTAACTGGCTAAGGATGTCAAGGAAACGATGAAACTTATTTAGTTTAGTAGTCGATATAATTCACTCGTTCGACTCGAAGAAGAAATATTACACAGTACGATCTGACAAATTCGTGGGATCCTTCGAGGAAGAACGTTCAAGAATTGGACAATCTGCTTTAGAGGACACGGTATCGATCTGCTTACTTACACGGCCTAGAAATAGACAATCCTTATCGACATTTTCACACGTGTGCCAAGGGATGCGTTCTGAAGTTCGAGGAGCAGCTGGTTCAGTTCTCTCGCAGGAACTATCTCGTGAACTTTATTACATTTTGTAATGACGTGTACACGTATACATATATCTAGAAATGTACTGTGACTCCTTCAATACTCGTAAAAATTTGTTATTGGCCATAACAATACGAACGTGCCAACATATATTCGATAAGGTTTTCAATCGTGAACGAGATTCGTTATTGACCATTTCTTTTTTTTTTCCTGGAAACAAAATTTTATTTCGTGAGATAGATAAAACAGATTTTAAATATGGTATTCATCGTAGGAAAGGATTTAAATCGTTATAAATCATCCTGAAACGAATAGTTTAATGTCAATTTTTATGCAACACGTTATATCTATAAAATATCAATTCCTGCGTTTCGTCTGATCGTAAAATGCTACCTCGACAAAAGTCATTTCACGGCTCTCGAATATCGAATATGCCAGCAGATTTCCCTCCCTTCACCAATAAAACGGCAACATGCTCGTTTTATAGCCACGCTGGTTCCAGAACTTTTTATAACGCATTTCAGACATTAACGTGGTGGGTATTTGAAATGCGGACATTAACAGTGTTCTAGGTTTCGTATTGCAACGTGTCAGGTATACAAACTTCCTGGCTCACTCTCCTCAAGAATTAAGTCATCTGAAGAAATCGTTCGTTCCATTTTTTCTTAATTTTATTATTCCGTATTTGTCTTGAAATTATTTCGTGCGGATATACGACGTGAAGAAAGAAATTTCACTTTAAATGCAAACTTTTTTTTTGAAAGCGTTTTGAAAAAAAGAAATAATTAATAATGGTTTCTGATAGACGATCGATAACATGTACAAAGTATTAATCGTAATTTATTACAATTTTTCAAAAATTAAAAAGAAAGATTAGGTAAATATAAACTTTTTTTTATTGTTATTCGTAGTCATTCACGAACCATTGAATTTTCATTTTAATATTATAAGAAAAATTAGTGGTAATTCCTCCATGAACTTATGATCTTTTAAGCTTTACTTGTGGATTTCATTAAATATCATTACAAGATGAGGTTCTATCGTTGCACGCTTCGCAATATAATCTGATACCTTATAATTCAAAGGAAATACGAGGACGTATTAACAATCTCACGTACGATACAAATTCATCATCTTTCATACCAAATATCATAGTCTTGCTTAGCATTGGATCTACGGAACCAAATCGAATCGATTAATCTCAAATGTTTCTTGTTGCAATTACCAAAACTCGTGCGAATTTTATTCGAAAACTTTTTCATTCAAACGTATGGAAAACGTTTTTGTGTTTAAACGCAAAATGTTCCAAAAAAAAGAACGTAGCGCAACAAAGCATAAAAGCACACTCGAAGTGAATTGAGTACCACTGGCACGAGTACCGCACATTTTTCCTCGGCAGATAGACAGTTTCTTTCTCGATTGGTTCCGAATCGAACGTTCCATTGCTCCCTTTTCCCGCCACGATCTCTCCCCACCACATCTCGCGGGCTCACCTCGCCTCTTACCTGTTTTCTTAATTTCTTAACCCGAGACACCCGACGGGTCTGTCCGATTTTCGCACGCGCACATTACGCGTGCACGATCGATAAAACGTCGCGAGATACTCGAAAAAAAAAGAAAAGAAAAGAAAAGAAAAGAAAAATTAGCAAGATTTTAACATATCCTCCTCTTCGAGTGGCGCGTGCGAATCCGGATCCCGAACGGTTCGCTTTTATCGCGAATGATTTTCGGGGACAGAAATTGGCGCATAGGAATCGCAGTTATCGCGGCGATAACGCTCGATGATGATGTGCCGTGCTCGATAAGCGTGCGGATTCCAACGACTACCTGATTTTTTAATTCCTTTGTTTACTACCGATCGAGTGAGCGGGATTATTATCGGAGGCGAGTCGAATTAATCGGTTCAGTTGTGCCGTTCAGTCAGTTTTTAAACCGTGGACCGTGCGAAAACTAGGGCCGGTGTAATCGTATCCGGGGAAATGAAGCGCGGACGATCCACAGTGGGAATTTATTAATCGACCCGTTAACGAGATCGCGTTCGATCAACGGGTCAACGAACTTGGATCCCGTGTACATTTGCGTATATGTGCGCGCACGCCTGATTTCGTTTATTTTATTATACAAGTAGTAGTTTCCCCATCATGGTGGCCCGTGAGTATATAAACTGGTTGTGAAATATCGAATTCCGTGTGATTTACTACGGTTTCGAGATCGCGGTTACGATCGCGGGCTATTATCGTGCCACGAAATCTGTGCAAACCAGTTCCTTCCAGACCGCTCGTAATTTCGTTTGTCGCTCGTATCGACGATATTCCAGATTCGGTTGGCAAGCAACATTACAATTTTTATCATTGTGCGGATTCATTGTTCTTTCTTAAAGGCGTATGTAATATTATTCGATATCCGTTTATCCTCGAGGAGGAAATTTCTCGACGATTGGAAGAGCGAGAGAGAGAGAGAGAGAGAGAGAGAGATTGAATGTTTCGTTATCGAGATAATTCGATGGGGAACGAAATTTGATGTTTGTTCAAATTAAAAAAAAAAATTCCACATTCCGATCCATCCGCATCGACGACCAATTGCCGAGTTTCCATTTACTAGTTTCTAATCTAATGAACTTTGCGCCACCTTGAGCAACCTTATCGGTGCATTCACGAACGTGGCAACGCATGTTACGTGGTGCATCGATTTAACTAGTGCAAATTTTAAGGCCAGCCTTAAAAAACCGCGGGAATGCTCCGCGGTTTGATACCGAGTTTCGTGGATTCCCCCTCCCCCCTTCTCCTTCCCCTCCTTCCTCCCCTCCCTACTCGATTTATACCTCGCTGTCTATTTTTAACCGACTCTTCGTCGCTTATCGCTTTTTTTGATCAACGATTCCTTCTTCGCAGAGCGGAAAGTGGAAAGATAACGACTTTTCCTTATTTTTCTTTCCATTTTTTTTTCTTTTTTTCCTTGTTTTTCTTCTTTTTTTTTTTTTTTACACCGATCGTCGTTTCATGTAGTGGTAGAGCGGAACGAGAAAAAAATTATTGGCACTTTAAGTCGTACACGCTTTCCTGCTCTAGCGGGGCGTTAATCGTTCTTAAGTGTTGCATTTTTACGGTGATATATCGACGCGCAAACGTATTATTACTCGTGACGTCCCTCGTAAATCGATGATAATATTGTAACACGCCATTACCTTTACGATAGCGTTAATTGCCGATGACGAAAACCGATCGTACGCGTACATACTCGCTTGAATTTTCATCGTTCTGAAAATTTTGTTTCCTCTCAAGGCCAAAAGACTTCGTCGATAATTTTAATTTCTTTCCAATTCAAATCGGGTCGATTATTCAAGGGGATCGATTCACACGAATTTGGAATTCGTTGACGCGATTTATTAACAGATTGGGGGATTCGTTTAATCCTTAAGGATTAAACAACAAAAGGTTTCGTAGATTTTTTTTTTCTTTTTTTGGAATTTTTCTTATCCAAACGAAAAGAACTCGCGAAATTTTTCCGTCTCTCCTCGGGAAAACGATTCGACCTGATAAGTTCGATACGGTTAATTTATGTCGGTATACGATGATAAGGAAGAAAACGCGATAAGAAAAAATACGCTGATAGCTAGAAAAGTTAAATGCGTTTCTAACTGCAACGACCGTGGCCCCAGTATGACTGGGGAAAATTCAACAATAGAGAAAGGAAACGAAAAAGGAAAATAAGTGCGACTCTTGCATACGTGTGCACAAGGCTTGCTTTAAGTGTTCGTGTGTGCGTGTATGTGCGCAAATGAGAAGGAAAGATAACGAAAGAAAGTGTGTATTTCGTTAATTAATTATGGATTTATCGAAATAGGGTCAGTGATAATTAACGCGATTAATACGACACGATTCACTAACGGAACTCATTGATCCGTATTAAAAATTCTGATTTAGCTTGATTATAAAATCGACAACGGATTAATAATCCAACTACTATTGATAAAGATATCCTCTTATCTACGATCGACTATATATCTTTAGTGGAACTTCAAACCAAATGATGCGTATTTCATCCAATCGAGATTATCGTTTGAAATCGATATAAATCCAATCGATCATCATCCTGTAAATGTATTTATCCTAATTTCATTCCATAAGAATAACGAAAAACAATTTATTTTTAAGATAATTAAAATTCCTAATGATACACTCTGCAGTGATATTTTTTCCCGTCGATCTTTAATTATAATTAAAAAAAAGAAAAAGAAAAAGAAGAAGGAAAAAACAAAGCCTGAAATCACCAGCCACTCGAACGAATCTCTTTCAAACGCACTTGTGTACCATTTCGATCGATATCCAGCCACGTTTCATCGGCCGATGATTTCAGCGTTAAATTTCTACTTGCCGTTTGTCCAACGTGATCCAAGGGCGAGCAAGCCCGAGAAAGAGAGCGACGAATAAACTGGTGGAAGGGGGAGGGGGAGGGAGGGGGGCCACGGTTGTCCCCGGAACAGGCCATTTGCCACGAAAGTTCGCACATTGTTTGCCGACGATTTACTCGATCGACACCCGCCGGCAACGGAACAATAAAACGCCGCCCGTGATGGAACGATCTTTCACGTGGCAACAACAACAACAATCGGACGATCGACTAGCAGCCATAACACCGTTCTATTGATCGCGTCACAGATGCGACAGCTCGGCTCCCGCCGGCCGGAGAAATTTGCAAATAATCGGCGAAAACCGTTTAATTGTCCGCTCGAAAACGCGCTCCGTTCATCCGCGCCATTGCCTCGAGCAATTCGCGATCGCTTTATCCGCGACTCGATGGAGGCAAGGCCGATGAATCCTTTCGTCGAACGGCCAAACGCGGAAGAATCTTTCCGAGAGGACGGACGTTCTCTTTGACTGCCTTTGGCGAGGAGGAGACCGGCACGATGACAACGTTGAAGAAGGACGAGAAGAGGGGCTCGAAGAAGTCGAAGAAGAGCGGCGAGAAGACGTCCGGTCGGAGCGCGAAGACGGCGAAGCAGGTAGCCGCGAAGAAAAGTGAACCGAAAGTGCAAGCAGGTATTGCGTCCAACTCGAAACCTTTTAAAACGAAACGGAAAAATGATTTACAGAAAACTTTCCGATTATGCCATTCTTTTAACATTTCCTCATCTCGTTACTCTTGCTTCTTCTTGTGTACTTTTATTGGTATAATTTATTTTATTGTTGTAATAATATATACGTAAAGAAAGAAAAAAGGAAATATTTGTGTTTCAGAGAAGTGGTACGAGGATCTATCGATCTACGACGATGATCTGTATGGCGAAGACGTGAATCTGTCGAACCGCGTGGCGGAGGAGGAAAAGGAGAGCGGGAGAATCGAGCGAAAATCGTTCCGTCGGAAAATCGGGTTGCTATTGAGAGGGAGCGCGGCTGAGTTACCGGCCGTGATAAATCGCAGCCTGCAACCGATTAGGCGCAGCCTAAGTTTCAGCAAGGACTTGAACCGCATCCAGGAACCGTCGAAACCTCACAGGGCGAGCAGCGCGCATTGGTACAACAGTTTGGTGTCTTTGGCGGAGGATGAATGTTTGGACGAGTACGACAGCCCCCCAGAAAATAGCCCAACGATCGAGGAACGATTGTTCTCTTCGAAGGTTCAAGTCACCAGGACGCAAAGCCTCATCGACACCACTTTCGTAAGGATCATTAGTAAAGGAAAACTTATCGATCGAGTCCAAGTTGTTACATTGTTGTATATACATTGTATACCGGTAAATTGATCGAGTTTACAGTTTCGAATTAATTCCTGTCCGATGTTGTTCGAGAGGATTAACCATGGACAGGATTTGCAAGGGCGAGATAGCATTTTTATCGGGACAAATTTATTTTCTTTCATCGATCCAACGAGAAACCTTCAATCTCACCACTAGCGGCGCGCTAGTTATGTAACGTTCATCCCCGCAATTAAGATCTAATGAGCGTCCCCATCGAATTTGAATGGGATTTTAAATGAATTTGAAATGGAAATCGAGTCGTTGGAGGAGGTTAGCCGCGGAAGATTGGTTTGCATTTGTATTTAATGTAAAATCCAATGGGGAAAACGCTGATGGAACATGATGAAGGGAATTACGTTAACCGTGCCTCTAATTTTTAATAGTTTTATTCCTTGGATCGTATTTCGTTCGAAGAAACAAGGATATGAAATGAGATTAATTACGACTCGTTGTCGGAATTACGAAAATTTTCCCTTCCAATTTGTCGGTTTTATTTCATTTCTTTCATTTTAAGGGAAAACGCGCTGTGATCTGTGTTGGCTAAGTTTGTTTTCTTGTTGACGTAATAGAAATTCGATCAATTTATTTGTTATTTTTATGTCGAATTAATGCGCGCCCCGATTTTAATCTGTATAATTATATCCTGTGTTAATTTGGAGTCGAAGAAAATTCATAAAAGTGGAAAAGAAAACGGGGCGATTCCTCATAACTGATACCTTTTCAAATCGTAATGTTATTTTAGATACGCTTCCAATATTATATAGACTTTTCGAAACGTGTTCAATTTAATTAATATCTTATCGAAGTTTTATCCATTCTTATTCGAACAAGTTTTATTTACTGAAACAATGATAGATAATACTTTCTCATCGATTCGATGGAGACTAAGTCGTGTTAATAAGACTTGATTTATTGGAATATAAATTAACGTTCAATGAAATACAAGAGATTGCTTATCTCGATAAAATTTTTATTAAGACAACGACTCGTTCCTTTTTATTTTTTTTTTTCTTAACGATAATTCCATTCGAAATAATTTTAGAAATTTAAACGATCTAAAGACGTGTTAGTTTCGTTTTAGCTTAAATCTTTTTTTTTTTTTTTTTGTAATTCAATCACAATCCTCGTCAAAGTAAATATCTGTATCCAATATCTAATATTTAAATCAAACATGAGGAAGAATTAAATTTGAATCTTCAACGTCACCTTGTTGCAATCGATATAAATATAAATTCGAACAAAGCTGGAACAAGGCTGAAATGTGAACCAACCTTAACACCAACAACGTTCTCTCCACTGTGAGAAACTTGATCAATAATTTTGCCCTCGCTTCGCGGCCAAGCTCGAGGGTAAATATTTGGATCGTAGATTAATCCAAGATTCTTTACGTTCTTTCATGTCCTTCCCTCCTTTTGTTCCTTGTTCTTACTTCTTTTAATACTATCCTTCCATTAAAAAGGAATCGGTCGAAGCCTATAAACTTTGATTCGTCACGTGTAATCGCGTTCAAACGTGGGAGGCGCATTAAGGGGATGAAAATATCCGCACGTAGGCACGATACAACATCGGAAAGAAATATCCTCTTTGGCCACGCTAGAAAAAGATCGATGTAAATAGAAGAGCCGGCGGTAAAGCACGAAACGAGAATCCTTCTGTCTCGTTCCGTACATCTTTTATCGAAACCGAAATGAACAAAGTTCTTCTCTCCCCTCCCTTCTCAATCCTTGTTACCTTCGAACGGAACAAGGAAATTCGTCGTTGAAAAAAAAAAACAATTTTCGATACAGTATAAAATTTTGTACCAGCGCACTTTTCAATTCATTTTCGCGCGTTTTCGTTTCGATATGAAAGAACGTTGCGTGTTTCAGCAGACGAGAAGCCCGAGAAGACGAGTGACCGAACTGCTCAAGCGAACTGCGCCTTATGGACGGCACAGCGACCATTACGACTCGACCATAGGTAATTTTCAATTATTCGTGTTTTGAATCGAGTTTGGGGACACTCGATTGGGAACACCGATCTCTTTTCATCTGGAAATAAATTTTTAACGCTCGGTCAAAGCGTTCCTTCTCCAAATGAACCATGTCGAAAGGAACGTTGGCCGAAACGTTTACGAATCTTCTCCGTTCCTCTAACTGACCAAACATTTTCATATTCTTCGCAGATTTGAGTAATCCACCGTTCGAGGCCAGTAGCCTTCCCGCTCTCGCGCACACGGATGGAAGCTGCAACGAGCTAAGATTCCCGTAAGTGACGCAAGATCTCCTCCCATTCCTATTGAAATATCCTCGGCCTCGATAAAAGATCACGACAAATCTTTTCAACTTTCTTCTCTGGACGGGTTGCAAGGGGGGAAAGAAAAAGAAAGAAGAAAAAGAAAAGAAGTTAGAGAATGGAAAAAGTGGAGGAAGAAGGAAGGTCGAGCCGCGTTCAACTATTCGAAGCAACTATTGACTCTCTCTTCCTCCTTTCCTTCCTCCTTCTTTTTTTTCCCCGATTGATAAAACGATGGTAGTAAATAGGGAGATACCTCTCCAGTTATCAACAACTAGCAGTTAATTAAAGTTGTTCCTCTGCGACGAGCTGAACCCTTTTGTTTAAAGGCTTGAGTAAATTGCGCTTTGGGACGGGTTAATTTACGGGGGTCGCGGAAATCTCACTTGTCACTTGTTTCTCAAACGTTGCACACGCGTTGTTAAACCTAGAGAAGAATTTTCGAAGAATGCGGAGAGCTTTGAAAAACGAGGGACAGCTTCTACGAGGAGCACCCCTGACGGATGGCTGGAACGAAACCTTAAATCAATGTATCGACGCGAGGAACGAGGCGATCTCGCCTCTCGGCACCGAACGAACGACCGTGCAAGATTTGTTTCGAAACTTGAGAGAAAACTCATAAGGAGAAGGAAAAGAAGAAGAAGCTCCGATCTACTTTCCAGGCCCGATACTCGGACATCGAGTTTCGTTTCCAGATGCATGCCTTCTCTTTCTTCCTCTCCCCCTTCTTTCCCGCGAGCGAAGAAGTCGTTACCGCTTCGAATCACCTCGCGTTACAAAAGCATAAGTTCACGTGTCACGAACGTAATTGGTTCGACCCAGTTGCTAACAATCCCGAGAAGTACCGCGCTAGCCCTCAGCAATCCCGCTTATTTTTTTCTCGCGGATTTGCGAAAGGAACACGCGCTCAAATTTTCTTTCTTTTCCCCTTCCTCTCTCTCTCTCTTTTCTTTTTCGAGCAACGGTTTCAAACGAGTTTCAAACATATCGATCGATGAAACATTCGAACGAGAAATTCGATAAATAAATATTAATTATAGCTCGTGCAAAAATATTCCATCTATCTGATTCGCGAGATCTGAAGAGATTCGTGTGTAACGATATGGAGGAAGCAGGAGTACTTGGAGTACTTTCTCCCTCTTGGAGAATCTTGGAGAACAATGATACTTGGGGGCCTGACTCGCAAAATACGTCGCGTCTTAAAATACGTAAGATCCTTGGCGGTTAATTTTCCTTGAAAGGATTTAGCGGGGGGAGGAGGAAGGAAGAAATATTTCCTCCGTGGCCCAATCTTGGTAATGCCTACGGTATCTGCCCACGCACAAAGGCATATATGTATAAGACTGTCGAAGGTTTTGCGCGAATAAAAAGGAGAGGGAAAGGGGGAGAAGAGGTTTTAATCAATGCTGGACTGGTTTCCGTTGCGCGAGAAGGAGGAATATATGCAGCTGCTTCGATTCGTGGTGGTGGACGCATCGAAGATGGAACGAATAAGATGTCTCCTGCCAAAGTTTCGTCTTTCTCGGGCCCGGCCGGCCGTCATTTATCTCGGGGCGAGATTAAAAACTGACTGGGGAGGAAGAGGAAGGTTAAATAGAACTAATATAGCGAGATCATTCCCTTGGAATTGTGCTCCAAATCTAAAAAGAAGCTAGAGCGGAGGAGCTTTTACTTTTACTCTAATCTTTCCCTTCCATCCATCGTAACAAGATTGGAATTAATTATCGAGAGATCTGGAATGAAAGATCGTTATTTCTTTTCCTTTTTATCGCATTTTTCCCCCTAATTATTATGGAAGAAGATAATAAGTGGACGGGAGGGGAAAGAAAAACCGATGGAAAAGCACAATTTCTCTCTTTCTCCCCCCTCGTTTTCTCCCCCTCTTGTTGATTAATACTGAATCAATCTCTATCGATCTTATCGTGGGCTGGCTGGGTCAAGGTGGACGAGGAGGAGGTGGAGGAGGATAGGTGAAAATTTTACACCGCAATTTTGCTAAATTTTTTAATGGAATCGCGGCCGGTATAATACAGCCACCGGCTATTAATCACTCGATTCGACGAAGTTCATCAGCTGGCGCGTGACAATATCGAAAACCATTTCATTCTCGATTTATTCGTTCCGTCATCCGTTATGGATGATACACATACGCGGGGATGAATGATTCTTGCGAAACGGATAAAAAAGAGAAAGGAATTGGAGTGATAAATTGCCAGGGAAGTTGCCCGTAATAGTTGGGCAAGAAGAGGAAGAATAAAACCGTCCGTTTAATTTAAGAAACGATCTGAAAAATATTTCCAAATTTCCCCTATTTGTTTCCCTGTCTCCTCAAGATTTTCTACAAAGTTATCGAGGCTTTATTTATAACTTGAGCTCGTGGCGTTGGTGAATGGTTTATATTTAACCGGACGACTTTTCCTTTTTCAGCCGTGAAGGGGAGCAACAGGTCAGGAACGAATGGAGGAACCTGAAACTTCCTGTCGGTCGAAATCTGTCTTCCCTACATGTCGGCCCCGTGGACCATCGAGAGGTAAGTGGTCTGGCAAACAGTTTAATTAGTTCAACGTATTTCTCTATTACGTATTAGCCTCTGTTATTTATTTCTACGTCGTTAAACTATTAATCACTGAGCCAGCCAAAGGGTTTCTTCCCCTCTAAAAATTGAGGAGAGAATGATATATCCATCAATCTTGCAGTGGAACGTTTTGTCTAAGATGTTACGGGTCTAGATGACAGGTAATCTAAATTATTTTTAGAGGATATTTTTACAGGATAATTGCATTCAGCTTATTATTTGCCGTATTATATAAAGCAATTTCTGAAAGAGTCGTTTATAATTCTTTCTATTTCCTATCTATTATTTATAATGAAAATTCTGAATAGATACAATCAATTATCATCGATCGATTCGATTCGATCAATCAGATAAAATAAATTCGTATCTGTAGGCATTTTACTAATTAGAAAGAGAAGGAAACGCTGTTCCAACTATTCTCCAATTACATAGTCTCCAAAAATGTTGGAAAACATTCGTCTCGCAGAGAATAATTGAACAATCGACGAATCTGAGAAAGTTAAAGCGAGATTATTCCGCCTGCGAGGTGATCAATTAAGGATACAGGGGAGAAGTTGATTAATCAACGAAGTTTAATAACGCTGCAGCGGATTAACTTTTTTCGTTAAGCAATAGTTTAACGGTGTTTCGATGTCCTCCCGTTAATTAATAACAACACTCGGAGGGAAATCTGTCGCTCGTCATACGTCGACAGATTCATTTTTCCCCCTCAACTATACGCATTAGCCTCGGCCCATAATTAACAGTCAAAGGATTCTCGTGTCGATTCCCTAGACGTATTACGCGAAAAGAGATATACGGCTTTGAAATATTCACGGGCGCCTTATCCTTTTGACTAGTCGACTAGCCCGAATAATCCTCGTTTTCATCCGGAAAGAACGGTAAAAAAGACCTCGCCAGAGGCATCCAGGCTCCCTCTCCAAACGCTTTGAATCAAAGACACGCCTCTCTCCCCATGTTTGTTCCTCTATCGAGCGATCTTCTTGAATCGTCGTTGCCTCCTTATCATTCATTGATAATTGTGATTCGGCTCTTCACCGTGAATATTCGAGGAAGAAGGGAGAAAGTATCGAGTATGTTGCCTTCCATCTCTTTCCAGATCAACAAAGCGACGAGCAGAAAGCTCTTCGAGACGTAATGGAATACTTTTTCGAACGTTTTCGTCAAGTTCAAAGATCGTAACTCGTTTCGAACAGGAATCGAGTAGATTTAAGTGGATAGTTTGCTACTTTTCTCCGTATCGCAAAGAATAATCTGTTGGAGAAACGAGATACTCGTAATTATTGTATAATTTTAGTCGCTTGTTTAATATTTGTATTCCTTTTTTTTTTTTTTAATAATTGTTTACACGTTTCGACGTTTATTCATGAGTAACGATTTATTCATATTTTTATATACACGCAACGGATATAAATATTGCAATATTCCGGCTATGCTGGAGCAATATAGTCGGATTATTGGACTCGAATCGATAGGATGGGAGAAAAGTAATACGAAAATCGAATGAATCGATAATAGGAATAATTTTTCAACGAAGATAATTAATACTGATAGATATATCCGTGTGGAGTAAAAATTAAATGATATCAACAAAGAAAAAATACGATTCGAATTTATTATACATGTGTAAATGAATCATCGTGCTCGTTAGAATTTTTCCTCTGCTCGAAAAATTCCACTTTTGTCCATCAAGGTAACAAGTTCAAAGATAAGATAACTATCCAACTATCAATTGGCACGGATGATTACACGTTTCCACGCTCGAACGAGGTGCAAAAAAAAAAATGTTCCCTCGTTGAGATCTTTATGCAAGATTAGTGAAGTCCCTCCCTCCCTACTGAGAAAATTAATCACGCTCTTAATTAGGGAGAAAAATGTGGTGATCGTAAAGCTATCAAAGCGAAAGTAATTACTCCACCTCTCTCTTTCTCTCTCGGCTAACAACGAAAAGGAGTAATATGGCAAAAGAAAGAAAGAAAGAAAGAAAAAAAAGAAGAAGCTCAGAGAAAAAAGAAAGGGAAAAAATGCAATAGTGGTTTCCAACCGCCGTATATCCGGCATTAATTGCTCGAGCATCGATCTCGAAACGTTTGCGCCAAGTCCTCGAAATTGGCACGAAGACGTGAACCAGAGAACTCGTATCGTCGTTTATTGTTTCGAACGTGACGATATCTCGCTCCCTCTAAAACTCGTATCAATTTTTTCCCCGATCATATTCCGCATAAGTGAATACAGGCGAGGAGAATGGCGCTCTTTTTCAAATCGAACGGGGATAAAAAGGAATCGCGAGGACAATGAGTAAACACGGATCGATGAAAAAATCGAATGAACATTCCTCGACACGAAATCCTTCGTGACTCATTTCCTCGATAACTTGTCACTCTGATCGGCCCGAAATCGGCCGATTGAAACATCTTTTGTTTTCATTCTCTCTTCTTCTCTTTCCCTTCTCTTTTCTCCTCCCCTTTTCCAGCCCAACTGCTCTTCCCCTCGTTTCACGCGCTCGGCCTCGATTTCATTTCCAGGACGATTCAATCTGTTCACGGTTCCGTGTTACTTATCGCGGCTCAAAATTGAACGCAATCCTCGATGAGGCCAGCGATGAACGATGAGTCGTGTCATGGACGATGGAACGTTCCAGCTCGATGGTTCTTCATCAAACGGGATCCGTCCTCTCTCCTTTTCTCTCTCTCTCTCGTTCGACGACGATTTAGCGAGAAATTTTTAATCAACCACCGCGGTGGACGACTTTTAAGGGAGGAGGGGGATTTATGGATCCGGGTTCGGTCCGAGCGGAGGAAGGAAAAAGCGCGAAGAACAGCTGTTCCGCGGCGAATGTATCGCAGCTGCGAGTTTCCGTTAAATTTAACACTCTCGGGCGGGGAATCGGTTGCCTCGCGAGCTTGACCCGAGGAATATAAATTAAAACGAAACTCGCGCGGTCTCTGCCATATTAAGGAATGGGAGTAGAAATAATTTTAACGAACGAGTAATATGGATCAGTGGTTGAGGATTATTATTTTACGGATTAAAAAAAGAAAAAAAGGAAAGGGGCTCCTTTTTTTCCTTCGTTTGATAAATCTGAGAAAAATTGGATCTGTCTTTAACGTGTCGGCAATTTCATTAGGATTATCCTTTGTGGAAGGGGATGGAATTGGTTGGGAAGATAAAAAAGAGAGAGAGAGAGAGAGAGGAAGAGAGATAAATCTTTCGTTTAGAATTTTTAACAATCGAGTTAATCGAGTGTATCGATGATCTATCTTCTCCTTTTGACCCGCTCTCAAGTTTTTTAATTAAAATATCCGCCGAAATACAACCTGTGCTACGGTCGCGTCAACGAAATTGTATCCGTCGATTCGGATGATGTAATAAATTTTTTCAGAGGTTGTCATCCGCACGCGGTCCATAATATTATGGACGAAATAAAATAGAAAATTTTGTTTTTTCCGCGATATCTTTCTGAAAGAGATACAATCGATTTTATTCTTGGCGAGAGCCACAGTTTTTCCGTTGTCCAAGTTCGATGTAATGTCTCGATTCAAGTTGCGATCGACCGCGATCGTAAAACACTCTTTCGCGGTGTTTCATTAAACTTACACTCGCTCGTATGCGCCGGATATCGATTCTGGATAAAACATTGGAAATAATGAAACGTCTAATTCGGTTTCTTGATAAAAGAAAGGATGAAATCGCTGCAATCGCGTCCCAGTTTTCCAACTTTTCTCGTTATTTTCGTTCGATTTATGCTACGCTGCTATAAATATTCGTCAATTAATTTTCCAATTTGATAATCTCGAAATTCATCCGTATTAATTATTAATTATCGCAGCCTATCGTGAAAATGATTAATTCGTGAAAATTTCAACTTTTTTTTTCTTTTTTCTTAATAATTACACATCATCAGAATAATTCCTTTATTCGAATCAGGGATATTTTTGATAGATGGAAATATTTCGTATAAATTAGTTACAATTATTTTACGTAGAGGAAAATAAAAGTGATCTTTTGATGTTGTACATTTTTAATAAAGTGACGATAAACGTGCACGCGTTTAAAATATGCAGAACAAATCTGTACAAATTCATATCGATTTTCCTCTATATAGATATAGATTCCTGCGATACAATTATATATACTTATTTACGTTTATATTATTGATCGTTAATTCAAATATTAACTAATCGAGTGATTCAATTTCGATTTAATCGAGATTACGTGAAATAATAATATGTTTTGTGTTATTATGTATTATATTCCGCGTTTCATATTTCATGGGAAGTAATAATAATGGAATATGACGCTTCGTTTCAATCTCATGAACGGGATATTCGTTTTAGGTTAGCAAGTGGATGTATGGAACAAATATTGGAGAAAAAAAAAAATGAATCCAACTTGCTCGAACAAAATGTGGATATTTAAATATCCAAATTTTCAACTTTCATCGTGTCGAGGAAAGTTTCGTGGTAGACATTTTTTTCACTAACTCTGGAAATACCCTTGCCGCCCTCCAAGCTATCGATTTTTCCACGCGAAATTTCTGCTGACCTCTTCTAATCCGTGTATGCCAAATTTTCGTGTAATCCGTTTTAACCGTTTTAACGATTTCGATGCATTTCAGGCAAAGTACGAGGTAAACATAAACTTTTCGAACAGGGAAAATTTTATCAATTTTCAAACAAGAATGTCACAATTTATATTTACTCTTGCAATTTCTCAAGAGAGATCGTAGAGATATGGAAAAATTTACAATTGAATGAAAATTTGTCGTTAGAAAATTACGAAATGTTGTACGATAAGTAAGCGTATTTCAAATGAAATGTTAAAAACGGAGTAATTAATAATGATACGAGTCACTTGTAGAATTTTCAAAATTTGGAAAGATTAAAATTAAATAAAAATTGCAAATGTTTAAAGATAACGTAAGATTCATCTTTCACGATTCTTTAATTAAATTTTACAACATGTGCTTCAAATTATATTGGCTCGTAACGTTAACTGATTTTAAAATGACTAATTTCTTGACTTCAAAAGAAAGAAATTTTCAACATTTCCGTATTATTTCAGATTACCAGGCCACGAAATTCTTTAAAATTACACGTCTGTCTTAAAATCTTACAAAACTTCAAAAAAACAAAATGATTTATCCCATCATTTCCATTATTTCCTTTATCACTTCTCCTTCTCTTGCAGAATATCTTGCATAAAAGTTTCAAAAACACGTCGCGCATTAGCAAATACTTAGCGTACCCATTACCATATCGTAAAGAAAAAATGATAATATAAAAAACCAAATTTGTTTTTCTCCAGTACCTTAATTGATTTAAAAATTCTTTTTAATTCGATCCATAATTCTTTCTCAAGACTTTGAACGAAAAAACGGAAAGACATTGAGAGAAAATACCTTTATTCTTAAAAAATATATTCTTTCCGTTGAAGATTTTCAAGGTGGTTTTTCTTGAATAAAAAAATTCGATTCTTATTCAGATTAAAAACGACAGTCTAGAAGAAGAAAGTTAGAAAGAATATAAATTTTTTTTCCACCAAAAAAAAATTTTTCGAAAATGAAACGCAAATAACAATTTATTTACGCAGCTGTTTACGTACAACAGATTTTTTAAAGATGCATTTCGATATTTATATTATAAAAAAGGATATATAACAGGATATTATAAGAGGAATTTTTTCATCATTTGATATTTTCCTTTCATTAGTTCTTCTATGCTAGAAGATACACGTTGGCACATCACGTTACTAGTAATACACTTATTTACTTTTTAACTCTTACTTAAGTTTCAATTTATCAATAGATTCCATATCTTCTCCCTATCATATACGATATTATATCACGTCATTGAAATTCTTCCACTTTTAAACCTTCCTCTTATTCCTCTATTTTTAATCGTCAGTTTCCAATTTAACAAATAAAACTCACTTTCTCCTTATACGCCATCAAAATTCTTCTAAATATTACTTTTTCTAAATTTTTCCCAATTTTAATCTCCAATCTGTTGCTCAATTAACATATCCGTCAGGAGATTTTTCAATTACTAATCCTCGTTAAATCCATATTTCATTCCTCCGTATTTTTGGAAGTGGTCGCACAGAGAATTAAGTAAGAATAATTGAGGCCGGCAGCCAAGGAATAACGTGGAAACGAAAGCTGTATGAAATGGCGGACGTAGAAAGGTGTCGCGCGAGGAGGAGGTATAGAGAGTGTATAGCCTCTTATAACCTTTCGATTTCTCGAGTTTTGCCGCGGAGACGGAAGTCGAAATACGGAACAGTGGTATGCACTTATGCCACCCATTCTTCCCTTCGGCTATTCCCACTTTTTCTAATTCGCGCCCATTCCATTGTTTCACGCCTTTTCTCAATTTCACTTTTCCTCCTCAAACTTCTTTTCGAGAGACGGTTGGGTGAAAGCATTTGTCGAATCGATCGTTACGATAACAAGGATAATTTTAATACGAGACAACGCGAGCCTGGAAAATCATTGTTTTATCTCGAGTTAACCGATTTCTCTCTCTCTCTCTCTCTTTCTTTCTAGACGTCACGTTTAATGAGCGAAATATGAACAAGTTTGTGATCGTTACTTTGCATTGCAGATCAAATATCGATCGTCGGGAGGGGTATCAGAGTTTCTCGTGGTATTTTAAAATAAGTGTGGCGTTAATAATTAATAATAGGGGAGATGGATATTTTATTTTTTAAATAATAATAGAAAAATCGAAAAGGAATTTCGTATTTCCACATTAATACATAGTAATATAGTGTTATTTTTTTTTTTTTGAGAGAAATGATTGTGAAACTATATAAATTGCACGATAATAAATAATTTTCTATCAAAACGTAAATCTGTTAAACAAAAAGGTTTATTTTAATAATATTACAAAGTACGATAATTTATATCAAAATATTTTTCATTTCTATCCTCATACGTGTATCTCATACAAACTAAATCGAAAGAATACAATTATAATTATAAACCAAGATGCTCGAAGAAAAGAAAAATAAAAAACAAACCGACCTTCTACTTCAGAAAAACCTCCGCATAGGCGGCTTAATTGAAAGGGCCTCAATTAAAACGACACCTCGTTCTTTCTACCCTCGGACGTGCAATTAGCATAACTCGCCCCAATCGTATTCATATCCCCTCAAACGAATCTCCCCCCTTTCTCGCTCACCGAAAGAACACACGCCTAAAAAGAAGAAAAAGAAAAAAGAAAATCCATCCATCGCATCCCCAAACTTCTCCATAATAAGCTTCTACGTGCCAAAAAGTGGAGAGTCGAAGCTTAAACCCTTCCTTTCCTCCGTTTCTTCCTCCTCAATTCTCACCTGGAAGAAGAAGAAAAAAAAGAAACAGAGAACGATCTTTCCTCCCTTGGAAATTTCGCTTCCCAATTTCTACGCGTCTACGTGGACTCCCCCGCGCAAGGAGGGGAGGAGAGGGAGAGCGAGTTGACAAGAAGAAGCCACGTAAGCGTCGAGGGGTTGAAGAAAGCGGACGGAGGCGAGAGAGAGAGAGAGAGAGGGTGGGGGGTGGCGTTTGGCGTGCCCGCGCAGTTTCACAGCCATCCCCCGTACCCACGTACCCGTGTACGAGTGAATCGGCACGGAGGGTGGCGACGGTCGGAGTTGGAAATGACGGAGAACGGATTTTCCCTCTAGTAGGACGCGCGACCTCAGCCCGGTAAGATCGACGCCGCCCTCGCCCCCGAGACTAAACGAGACGCGGTGAGACAGGCCGACGAACGAACGCGACCACGGTTCCACGGCTCGTTGCGTACGGAAAGAAGGGGTTGGAGAAACTGGAAGACGTCTTCCCTCGTTCTCGAAGAGATAAGAGATAAATCTTAGAGGGAGTGAATGTGAGAAAAGAGGGGAGAGAGGGATCCTCGATGCGAGACTCCGTCTCCCCGAAATATAATCGCACGATAAGGGAGGAGGAGAGGAGGAAGAAGGTGGAAGAAGGAAGGAGGGAGGCTCGTATCGCGTGAATAATCTCGAGGTCGGTTACGAGGATCTTTCAAGTTTATCTTTGTTCGAGAAGGCGGGGGAAATGATCGAGACCGGTTGGTGCGCGGACACCAACGAGGGGGGTTGATTCGATAGCGAGCCGAGGCGATCGATAAACGGGGATCGAGGAAAAGGAAAGGAACCGTCCCCGTCCCCGAGATGAGAAGGAAACGCATGAAAGGATTCGTGGAAACGCGCCACCGAGACGCGTAGTAGGACTTGAAAAAGAGAAGGGGGGCCGGAAGTCGGTGACGCAAAGCTTTGGAGAGAAAGGGCCGCCGCTGCTGCACCCTGCTCGGCCGGAAATCTCGATCGAAAGACGGTGAGGGAGGAAGGGAGGGAGAGAAGTATACGGATGAAGTATATCGGTATATTGTCGTAGCTGATTTTTGCCAGGCTCGGTGAGGAAGGCGTCGTCGATGAGAGTCGAAGGTAACGAATTTGCAACCAACTTTTTTCCGTTCATTTCGCAACGATTCCTAGAAATTTCATTCTTCGAAAAATCGAGTCTCTCGAGTATACGTGTACATATATATATATATATATATGCCTTACGCCGCATCTGCGCCGAGTTTACCCCGAGTTTCTCGGTTCAATTCTCTTTCATAATTGTGTCTCTTAATAAGTAAACAGGGATGTGCGCGAAGAAGATTTTCCTCTTTTTCTCGTTTTCCTTAAAGCTCTTCATTTTCGAAATGAAGAGCAGTCATAGCTCGCGATCTTGGATTCTTTTAGTGCCAGAATATTATGTTTCGCGGGACGTGGATACAGAGAAGGATTTGTGTTTCGCAAAGAAGTATAATTTTCATTCATCTTCCATTCCTGTATAATGTACGAGATTTGAATTCCTTCGCTTCATTAAACGTTCCCACGTATATTTCGTACATTTATACGTTCCGAAAATCTGGTATTATTCTAAAAACTTTTCAACATCTCGCATTCAAGAGCACGGTGTTTCGGAATATATCTCTAGGAAGAAAGAAGGAGGAAGCGTATCCATCTTACGATTCGCCTCGTAATTTCCGTTCCAACGTTTTATTTCCCACTCGCGATCGAATCTTCCCCTTATCGAGATTCCGCGCATAGAAATCTCTCGCTTCGGCTCTCGATCGAAATTTTCGCCTTCCCTCGTCACGTTCATCTGTTGCGAACAAGATTTTTCTATAATGGCTCGCGATAAGCGTCGAAAGGTATCGAGCGCGGAAATAAAATTTTCAGACGAGTCGGTTACGACGATTCAATTTCGGCCAAGAAAGAAAAACGCGCGACGCGCTCGATCGTGGAGAAATGCACGCTGGAAAAGTTTCTCGAGAAACGCGGTTCAGCGTTTAACGATCGGAAAAGAAACGTTCGGGCTGCGCTCGAGGAATTTGATTGAAAATTCATATCGAACTTTGCGAGATTCACGCTCGCAAAATTCGTCGAATTGAAATACTTCTCGCCCAGTTATTTTAGACTCGAAGGCAATTATTTTAGGACGCGATAAGGAGGGGGAAAGGAAGGGAAAATTTTCGTCGTGAAAAATATGGCGCGTTTCGCTAAGGTTACTCGATTCCCTTGGCAAACATTTGTCTTGCAAATTAGCCCGCTGCTCGATTCAAATTCAATTCATAACGCTCCTAACTAACCTCGTTTTCATCGAAATCGTGATCCGGCTCCTATGCGATGCCTGTATGCGTTGGCACGCCGTGTTAATATAATAATAGAATGTGTGTAACGTGGGGGAGGCGAGGGGAAAGACGGAGAAGAAATTCCGTCGCGAGATAATCGCGACTCGCGAGATAATCGATTCACTTTCGATGAATAATTCATAAACGGCGATGTAATGAATTAATCGTTTTAATCGGAGAACAGGGAAATTTTCGAAGGGAGCTACCGAGTCGAGATTAATCGCGCGTTTGGGGAATTCGTCACTTTGCTTTGGACCGGGAGGAAATGATCGAATTTTAAATGGAAATCCTGTATATACTTTGAATTTGCGAGGCGCAATTACGTGGTTTAATCGATGAATCGATTTTGTATCCTCTCTAATTAAAAATATCTCGATACCTAGGCTGTTCTAATTTATTGCGACAATTAATTACGAATGGAGTTATATATTGAAAGCGGAGGGAGGAATATTAATAACGGTGGATAGCGGATGGCATAGACATTGGGGGAGGATTGTTACATCGATAGATATGTATATAAAAGCTTAGATTCTGATTGATTAATCGTTTCGTGTTCTTAATTATATCGACAAATTAATTGGATTAAATATAAATCAATCGTTGGAGCGAATGGGTGGATATAAAAAGGGATACGTTGTAACGTAAAGGGAAATGGGATTTAAATAAAATTAAATGTATATATATGAACACAAATAAAAAAGGGAATCATAATTTTGTAACATTCGTTATTCTTTAAAATAAAAGCTTAAAAGCGGCACAAATTTTTGATATTTTAATATATTTCAATATTTTAAAATTAGCACGAATAAAAATAATGAAAATTACATAATTTTAATCATGCGTCAAACTCTTCGAGGTACGATTTTAATTAAAAATAATCTCCACAGTAATTGCATAGGCTCCTCCACAACGCGAACACGAAACAAATATTAACCCGATAATTTATAAAATAAAATGATCCATGAAATATCGGAAATAATTAAAAATTCACATTTCATCTACGAATATCGCATTTCTGTCCTTAATTAAAAAAAATAAATAATTAAACAAAAGAATAACAATTTTCACCGATATAGAACGCAATAATTCACAAATGATAAAATCGAAACGAATTATCATAAAACGAAAGGAAACGATGTTCAAAAGTCGCGTACGATCGTGTGCAATCCAATTGAACACGGTACAAATACAATTGCCCGCTACCTGTTCGCGATAAAGAACGATGAAAAATATTTCACACCGTGCGCGACTCGTGAAACGTTTCGTATTTCGCGTCTTCTTCAAAAAACAGATGCGCGCGGGCATCGTTTAAAACGTTCGGTCACTTCGATTCACAAATTGGCAACCGGTACCCTATCTTCCCCCCTCCATCTCCCCTCTCACCCCTATCAATTTCACAACACGATACGTTCGCGCCACTCCTCTAGCAAACTCTCATTCCTCCTGTTGGAAAGTAGCCTGCTGGCTGCTATCCGACTAATCGATAACGTCGTCGGTGACACTGTCATTTCCTCCCCGTCCCCTCTTTTCTTTTTTTTTTTTTTTTTATTTCTTTCTGTAACGCGATCTCGACGAGAAAGGAAGCAGATGTTGTTCACACCGTGTTTCGCATGCCGAAACAGAGGATTTCGGGAATCGGGGTCCCGGGCTTTTGTCTCGAAACTCGTGATACCGGTAATCCTTTCTGCAATTTTCCCGGATCGAACGGAACACCTTTCGAAACCTTTCGAATATCTTCGTGACGTTTTGCCACGAAACTGGCACAACGAGCGAGAAAAATGGAGAAATTTATCGCGGAGAAGGGAAATGTTTTTTTTTACAATGATGATTAAATCGTTTTAATTTTCCAATAATTTTTAACAATTTTCGAGCAAATCGGCGAGTGGAAAAGTAGAGGTGTTACGCGATATTATGCTGCGTTTTCTCGATGTACTGTAAATACATGAAATCAGGTTACACACGCCGCTTGGAAAGTATTGTCGCGGCAAAGGTACGCTATATATTTGCGTATGTGATGCTTATCGATATTATCTTTCTTCGAAGATGCTGCAATAAGAGCCAACTCCGTTTTCCAACTCGCGTTGAAAAATCGAAAACGATTAAGTGAAATTAATTTATCTATTTATTTTTAACGAATAATGCTACTCTTAATGCTATTTTATTATAGGGATATAATTTCTATCGAATTTATTATCACTCTGCTGAAATTGTACGCCTCGATAAAGGTAATTTCGAAGAAATAATATTTGCGAATAGAATCGGCACGATTTTGTCGGGGAAGGGGGAAATTTTATTCCCGTGGACGGGATAATTGAAATTCCTTTTTTGATGTAACAATCGAGGTGTGCACGTTGCTCGGGTGAAATTTCAATCTCGCGTGAAAATTCAACGTTACGTTAAATACGCTTTTTAAATAAATTCGATGCTAATTGGTTTAGACAACGTGGAGAAATATCGTCCTTCACTGGGTGAATAATTAATCATTAACACGCTATTGAAATTATCGGCTCGACTAAACTTTCGCGTGGAACAACTTGGTTGATTGTCGACGTCTTATCAATTATTAAACGGGATTATTGCACTTTTCGAGGCTCGCGTTTGAGCTTCATGTTTTTTTCTGTTCTCTTTTCTTTTTTAAAAAGTGCATTATTAATTAGACATCAGAGTCTGTATAAATAAATTTCACCGATCTCCTTATACTTTTCTCTCGATGTATCAAAGCGAATAAGTAAATATCTATAAATATTCTAGAAAGATATTTTACTTTCCAAGCCTCGTCTTCATCCGAGAGATCCAAGTTTCGAGACGTATCAAACTCTTAAAGAAACTCGTAATTCTTTATTGGATTCTGGCGAATAATTAGTAGGAAGTTATTTTCTTTCTACGTTCAAAATTCCGCATCGAAAGTTCGTCGTTTTCCGAAAAAAAAAAAAAAAATATTTCAAAACTTTGGATTCGTGTACAAACTTAACCGAAGATGTTACAACTCTATTTTCTAAGAAATAAGAGTTTAACGTTTCTTTTAACTTATCTTTGCATGTTATCCGCCGAGTTTTCGAAACTCAATTTACTATAAAATTGAGATTTTTGAAGAAGAGAAATTTTATTTCATAGAATTAACGCATCTTCGATCGATAATAATTTTGTTGAATCCTTTATTCGAGCATTACATGTCCCACTTCGATATAACGAAGAGTAAAAAGTTATACACATTAAGCAAATCTAGGTATTATTTAACCCTTTAAGCGCTGAATTATGTTGGCTATATTTTGTGCATGCGATATAACGTTCCAAAGCATTTCTCTTTTGAATTTCAGAGATGTTATGTACATTGAAATTTCATCCCGAGTATATTTAATCTATGGAAGCATTATAATAAATTGTACTAAAATAAATACACTATAATAGAAAGCACTGTCAAACGATTAATGGTTAACGGGTATATTTATCTATTCGTTAAAGCTCGGATCGTTAAAGCTGCTTTCAAATTAAGCAACTTTCGGTCGGTCAAGCAAATTAATCAACTTCGAGCCGATCAAAATCACTCTTCTAATCTAAATTTTAATCGAATAAAATAAAGGGGACAGGAGTTGAGTAACTTGGCTCATAAGTTCCCCGACACAAATCCATTTTCGTTATCGGGAGATATAAAATAAACGATATAAAAAAAAAAAATGACCAGAAAACTCGTAATTATAATCTTTATCGAGAAAAAGTATCTAAAAAACTGTGTTATAAATTGTACGTTGATCGTGAATTTGACACTGGCTTCCTAAATCGCGTACTAAAATTGCTCAGGAAAGGGAAAAAGCTTAAGTTAACAAGTTAAGTGTTGATACAAATTGTTGCATTAACAATTCAAAACAATAACGTGTCATTTAATCGACAAAGAGAATAGAAAAATAGTCGCGAAGCGGTGGAAAAATTGCTCTCCTCTCAAGATCAAGAACATTCCTTCCCATTAATTTCCAAGAGCGAAAAAATCTCGTGAAAATCACCCAGATAAAATATACTTTTGTTTATCCGGTTGTTGCTCTCATATATTATACGAAATTATACGAAAATCCGACATTCATCAAGCTGCTCGATAACAACCCCATCCCATATATATTCACAGAAGTTAATCTTCCAATTCCAAACCGTCTATTTTCCACGTGATGTACGAGTTTCGTTCTTATTCATCGCAAACTTCAAACACAGCCTGCCTTTCTCCCACGGAATCATTTAAATATTTCATCACGATGTCGTGTTTGGAAAATACTATACACAATACTACTCCTCCGTGTCCTCCGCGACGTGTCATTTAATCGCACAAATCATTTTGGGTGAAACTATGATGACAGTTGATTCGTTGATATTTGTAATTTTTTTTTCTCTCCCCCTTTTTTTTCGTAGATGTGTAATAAAAGCTAACATGCAATTTAATTCCCATTTCGCGTGATAGAAAATTCTGACGAATGGATGATTACATCGATTTTTTAAGGGAGGAAGAGAGGGGAGAGGGGGAGAAAGAGGGAAAATCGTATAGAAAAATAATTCTGGCAATAACTCGCTGTTATGATAATAGATGTGTTTTCCTAGTATTTCCATATAGAGGTTACAATTCTTTCTCGACGATGAAATTTCACGAATAATTAGTGGTTTGTTTCTTTTTTTTTTTTATTTCTTTTTTTCCTTTTTCGTGGGACAGAGATCACTGAGAGGGTGTTGATGAAACCTTGAAAAAGGATATGAATATTTAATGCGGTTTTCCTTGTCCCGAACGCGCTCAATCGAATCAATTATACTCCGGATGCTACATTCCGGAAAGTTTGAATTGAAATTTATTTTATTTATTGGAATAAAATTATTAAATTTGTTAACATCCTTTGAAAAATTTCAAATTCAGTTATTATTACTTGGCATATTTCTTTCGATTTGTATTTAGAATTATATATATATATATAAAAAAAAAACTGTTAAAATCAGAAATTGAGTGGAAAATTTTATTTGTCGATATAAGGGTTGATTAATAAAATTAATACAACATATTTCCATTCGTATTGAATATTGGTAATATGAGATAATATTATTTAATACAGAATATCGTTTATGAAATTAGATTATTAAAATTAAATATTTAAATAGTTATTATATTAATTGATATGTTAAAACTTATTAAACTTAACGCCTCCCTTAGAGTCCTTAGGGATTTTCCTTTATTACGTACTTGCATGCAACTAAGTTTGCTGCAAACAATTGTATCGATCGTATTTGTAAACAGGCCAATTTCATTTATTTAATTCGTTCATTACGAATCCCTATTTTTTCCTTTTTTTAAATATAAAAATATACTAAATTATGCTTATATAGTTTAAGATTTAACATACGTAGTTTTAATTTTTTTTCTTTTCCTCACTTTCTCGTCAACATATTTCCATTCGTATGTTCAAATTTATCGAAGAATCGTTAATAAATATTCTTAATATTTCGAAATTGTCGTTTCACGTAAATGTACGAAATCTAATAGTTCGTTGTATCCGCGAACGAATCCATGTTGAATTCGAGAAATTTTCGTACAAATTGTGACACAAAGCTTTTCGTTTAAAAAGATTTTATTTTAACAAGCATTTAAAAAAAAATTTGGTAGACAGTTATCGTTGTCAAAATTATAAGAATACAAATGTATCAAGAACGAAGAGTGATTTTATTATTATTTAAAATTTTCATATTATTTATATTATTCGTATAATAATAACAACATTTTCTTTCTTTTTCATAATTATATATGCATTGGATCTATAAAAATGCATGCTACCGCCAAACAATGAATATTATTTCCGGTAAAATTACATGCATTGAAAGTTTTATTAAAAATTCAATTCAATTTAATCTGTAATCTATTTCTAGCGTAAAATAAAAGCGAGTGCAAAAAAGTTGCATGCCAAAAAAAAAATAGGACAAAAAGAAAAGAAACAAATCATCGCTCTTGAAATTGTATCAATTTCATTAATTAACGGATTAAAAAGCGAGGCTCTTATCTTATCTTCGATTCTTCGGTAATAATTAAGGAATAATTAATTCGAATCCGAAAACTTTCGTCTCCCTGAAAAACTTTTATTCGTGTTTTATCGTTTGACATAGTTACAAAAAAAAATTCTTTCAATAAAAAAACAGATTTCGTTCATTTATTTTCATTTATTCTCGTTTATTTCCCTATAATTTCGAGATTTGGAAAATAGAAAGGAGAAGCACTCTTTTGCTCTCCACCATAAATAATCTCGTATAATCAACGATTATACCAGCAACATTCTTCATTTCCTTTTCTTTCTCTCTCTCGTCTCGCCAATAACCGGATGTTTATGAACAGAAACAGGGAACATCTGGTATTCGGGATTTTATTTTAAAAGAACGACAGGCAAGATTTTAGATTTCGTCGAATAAATCACGATGATGGCTGGCCGTGAAAGGATTGCGGACCAATTCAACGATACGACAGAGAAATATCATTTCGTCCATCTCTCTCCATTGAAATTCGTCGGATGCGTGAAATTTTATTTCGCGCTTTATTATCTCGTTACTCGATGCGAGCTACCATCCGCCATTTGTAATTAATATTGTAAAGTTTTTGTGCAACGAATTCGTAAAAAAAAAAAAGAAAAAAGGAAGAAGAGAAAAAAAAATGAGATGGATGATTTATTTAAAATGAAATAAATCATAAAAGATACGACGAGTGAATATTCAAGGAAACGTTCTTTGGATAGACGAAAATAATATAGTCGATGATAACGTTTAACGAAATGAGATTGGAAAAACGAAAGGGAAGGCCTTTACGTTTGAAAGGGATAACTTTCGAAGCTTTTATTTTAATGAAAGTTTGTGAAAATCACGTGCCCCATCTTCGATAAATGAATGTTTCAGAATTTCCTCCTTTGTTCTTTTTTTTTTTAATGTCAATGTATAAATCCGTGAGAAAATCACGATTGCCGATACGATAAGTGTCGATTCTTCTTCTATCAGTGAGATCGGTGTTTTGAATGATCGAACAAGTAAAATTATAATGTAATTAAAATCAATTTATCATTTATTGTTTATAATTAATAATAATAATAATAATATAATTGACAGTAATGATATAATTTACATTACTGAAATTCAATTTATTAAGGGAGAAATATTTGTCCCTCTCTTTCTCTCGATAATTCGAGCCGATTAATTAATTTAATTATCGATCCCGTTCAATTTTATCCGTTTTTATTTCAATTGTCAATATTGATGCCAACCATTCTTCATTTACATGGCAGAAGCGTATAGAAAACACAAAAGGGCCAGGGTTGGGTTTTATTTTACAACGAAATATAAGTATATGGTCGTATAAAAAAAAACATCGATTTCGCATCTTTCGTTTTATATGCAAACCGCGTGTTTTCCTTTACACAGTGTACGACCGCCATTTTTATAAATGATAATCAATACCTTGCCCGTTCGAATTTCACGTGTAATTGGAATTCATTACGTAACTTGTTTAAAATGTTTCGAATTTTTTCGAAGAATAATTATTTTAGCTTGCCAAAATTAATCGTATTAAATTGTATTAAATCTAAAAAAAATGTTTTTCTTTTCTTTTTTACTACACAAATCTTCTATATTTCTCCGAGACATATTTCGCGATACTTCTAAAATAATTTCTAAAATACCGATCAATTACTCTACTGTTCAGAGTTCCATCGTACGTGGAACGTTCATTATTCTATTTTATTTCCAAAGTGACTTGTGAAAATTACTCGAGGAGAAGATTATTATTGCAAAGAGAAATTTTTCCAACGTTGGAAAAAGCGATACTTTTAATGGAGAACTATAATTATTCCATTTGATTGCTTATTAACTTTATCGTTAATATCGATGAAGAATAAACTAACCCCTATATAATACACCTTTCACGAATCACGAAGTTAACGAAAGAAAAAAAAACTTTTGGAATAATCCCGGAATATTACCACAAAGTTTGCATAAACTCGGACCAATCATATAATTTGGATTATCGAGGGTATGAAGAGCGTGGGAAACGGTTCGTGGAGAATTCGTGATTCGTTTATCGAAGTCGACAAGTCCCCAACTTGTCGGCTTTTCCTTGGACTTAAGGGAACGTTCCAAACGATCGAGACGAGGAGAGGTTGCTCGAGAAAATTGGGGAGACAAAATTTGTCTAACCGGAGAAGGTTAATTGAGAAATCTCGCTGCTCTGACTCGGAAGGAAACTTTCGTCCGTTAGGGTCGGAATTAGATTCGGTGGGCGATGATCGATGAGGATGACTCACCCTTAAGAACCCTCAGGCGAAAGACACAAGGCCTAATAATCGATGGCCGGATATCACGTGCCACGTCTCGAAAACGGTGGCAAAAATTTCAACGATCGAAAAAGTCGGGGAAATAAAGTTATTTCAATTACGTTATTCGAATTAATTAAATGCAAGGACTGAGATAATACGAAGAACGATCGATTACGTACGAACAAATATTTATTCGAAATTTTAACTTGATTAATCTTTCAGCATGATTCTAATTCTAATTTGTATTTAGTGTCATTGGATTTGAATTGGTAATGATTACTATGGACAGGAATTTATTTATTTATTTTCACCATTATATCAGTCGTCAATAAAAGAAGGAATATTTGATATCTTTTTTATTTTTTCGAGGGATATTGGATTTTTCACTTTTTCATCTTTATTCAGATATCGATGCAACGTATTCAAGAAATGAGGAAGATATTCGAAAATATCGATTACATCAACTGGAAAGGCGAATTATTTTATGGAAATGAAATTCTCGAAATTACGAATATTCTTTGAATTCTGGCCCGATCGTGTATATATATATCACTTTGTAAAACGTATTTACAAAATTCGAAGAAAATCGTAAATTTTTACACGAAGCTATACGAATTATCGACTCGAAAAGTTTCACAATTCTCGCATCCGCTGAATAACGAAGAATGCGGGCTCCCTTCGCTCAGTTAATCGAGAGAACTTAACTTTTACGTAATAACTGGGAAAAACCCGCGTGTCAGACGATTAAAGAGTTTCAAATGAACAACTTGAAAAAAAAACATTTGCATTTGAGAAATGTTAAGGCACGTGAAAGAGGCAGAAAAGTACGAAAGTAGCAACCGTGATAAAAAATGGCCCCAAACGGTTTTCCAAACTTCTCTCTCTCTCTCTCTCTTTCTCTTTCTCTCTTTTTCTCTACATAAAAATGTAACGCTGTTTCAGGATAAAGAATTGTTATCGAAGAATCCGCGAGTGGATGATTTAGCGACGCACTTACTGCTGCTTTATTACGAAAAATATGGAAATATGAAAAATTTTGCAAGCGTATTTAAGAGGCTGACGAGTTCAAATTTCAATGGGGAGAAATAAAATTTGAGAATCGAATTTATCAACGGAATTATTCTAACGAGATCTAACGACACAACGCCTTGTTCAGACACCAGATCAACGTTTTATATAATATTTTACACAGCTACACAGCTAAAGTGCTTGCGCACTTTAACACAGCACCGGCACAGCAGCGCTCCAGTTATTCACACGCAGACGACACAGAAATGAGATTTCTTCGTTGTTTTGACAAAAAATATTGAAATTTATTGTAATTTCAATCCCAACTCCTTAACTTTCGTATAAATATCAAAAGATATTAATTTTAAAATTAATTCTAACTAATTTTTCATGATCCACGATTCTTCTTGCCAAATTCATCTTGCAGCGTCAACTGCACAATGGATGATACTTGTTGATACTTGTTTAAGGTTGTTTCCATTTTTAACGCGTCAGCTGTATGGACGATGATCCACGATGATCCGAGAGTCGATTGAGCGTGACACCTAGCTATGAATATAAACGTCATGAATATAGAAAAAAATAAAAAAAAGAAATATTTGAATGGAAATACCGGATAGAGAGATTTTACTCGAATATTCATCTTTTTGATCTTCCATTTTTCGTTTTATTGGTATTTTGTCAAACGTTTCAGTCCAGATATATTCGAATATTCACGAAACATTTCTATTTACAAAATTTATACGCGAAGTGAGTTTTTAAGACATTAACTTGAAAGGAACAAGAAAATTCCTAACCTAACTTGAAAATTCCGTTTTTCATGAGAGTTTGTGCGTAATGGGTCGTGCACAATTTCTTTTTCGAATGGGAAAATGTCTTTTGGTGCGTGATATTAATCTTCAAATTCTCATCATTCTTGCATCTATCGTACAACACAATTTTCAAGCATTCTAACTTTTTTTTCAATATTTAAAAATTTATTCCATCGCAAAATTAAGTAAAAAAAAAAAAGGAAAACATTATTATTGATGACACAACTCGTTGATCTCGATATTAAAATATCCACATTCGTCAAAATTCAACGAATTTAATTATCCGTATAATATTTATACTATTTTATGGTGAAATAATCTCAATGAAATTTTATAGAGATGAATAATACGAGAAAGGATATTTCGAGATGAAATAGAGAACTAAAAAGGTAGAAATCTTTTTGATGTCAAGAGTACTTAAATTAACGCGTAGATCAAAGAATTTTTCGATATATTCGCTCTCAAAAAAGTTATCTCGTCTAGCCAAATTCTATGCTAATTCAAAAATTCAAAGACGAACCCTCGAATTTCGAATAACGCAAAAATTCTTCGAGACTTTCGAAACATCATACCGCTCTTCTTGTATCGAAAATACGCATGTGGAAGATCCAAAACACTGTTCCAATATTTCATTCATAATTAGAAGAATTCATCGTTACACAATGAATCCTTTATCGCCTCTTTCGTCCGACTTACTTTACTCTCTCGAGGGAACTCGGATAAACTCGAATCTGATTAATTATTCCCCTCTTTTCCTCGAAACTTCGAAACACGAAGAAGCAAGAAAACTATTGGTGACTCTTTCTAAAAGAGTATTACAATTGATGATCCTTAAAATTCGTAGTATCCCAGTCGAATCACAAATTTCCCCGATTCAAGTCCGGTTTCGCATTCGATTAACGATCTTCAACGATCGCCCCGAATAGAATAGAATCTTTCCCTTATTATCGAGATCGTTTCATCGATATTAAATTTATCAATGTTCGAGATCGTCACGTTAGAATCTTTGATTTCTACTTACAATCAACATCGAAGATCATTCGGATGATCATCGTAACCACTTGAAAATTGTTGCAAGATCAGATTTGGAGAATTTCTTTTCCCCCTCTGAGAGTAGTTGCATAACGGACGCCTCCTCACGAAACAGATCTCCCGATGTTCCCTTGCTCCACTTGCTCGTCGCAACTCAAGAACACTTTAAATTCTCTCTCCTCGAAAAAGGGATCGATCGGTCACGTGACCTGGCTAATGGCGCGACGGGTGAAGAAGGGAAAGCGAGAGAGGCGAACGGGAAATGGACTGTGTCACTCGACCGGCCGAAAATACCCCGAAAGGACACGGTTCCACCTCGCTTCACTTGGCGGCCATCCATCAGATTTTCGGTTTTAATGGGCTGATCCCATCTCTCCACGAGTATCGATCCCTCGGATACTTCTCCCCCCGCGCTCGTTTTATTATTAATCCGTATACACGGATCCCCGCGTCGGTTTTAAGGCAATTCGAATTCCCGAAAATCGAGGAATCGAGGATAGATATGAATTGAAACCGCCTCGAGAATTCTGAATTCGCGGAATCAAGTCGATGATGCATCTCAACTCTTTATTACGAAAGGAAAGGCGAGAAAAAAAAGAAAAAGAAAATTTACTCGAATTTTCAACTTCCAAAGACCATGCGACCATGATTCGCGTCTTTGAGGAGATTTCTTGACCGAGTGGCAAAGAGAAGAATCTCATTTTTCTCCTTTAATGCATGTGATAATGAGCAAGGGCCTTCGAAGAGGGATAGGCGGTGGTAAAAATCCAACAACTTCGAAATCGCTGGAAAACATGGAATATGTTGATATTAACGAATAAAGGGAGTTACAAGAATACGTGAAATAAATTCGTGCCTATCGTGTTTCGTCTCGAGAAATTTATATCACGGATGTGCACAGTGATTCACAAGTTGTTTGAAGAAAAGTTGTTGGAAAGAAAAGCGTTGCCTCTCTCTCTTTCCTCCCAACTTTTCACCCGACAGAGCGGGAAATACGAATGATAGCCGTATAACTTGTTGAACGTGGAAGCTTGACGGGGCCGAATTTCTCGCGAATGCTAACCCAGCGGCCAGCGGGGATATCGGGGAGAATTTGTTCAATATTTGTTCGAAAGACGAGCGGAGAAAGGACGAATCGCGTGTGATGAACCGTATATTCCCAACTCGTGTGCCTCGTTCATCGATTCCTCCCCTGCGAATCGATGGTATTCCATCGCGTGTCGATTTCAAAAGAATTTCGAATTCAAAAGAAATGGCTCGATATTCTATCCTTCCGACGGTTTTATTTTATTTTATTTTATTTTACTTCTCTCTCCACGAGCAGTTGGCTAACAACTGTTCTTCTGAAATTCGTGAAAAAAATAGGATACATGTTGAAAGAACACACGTAATTCTACTTGGATCCAGTTTATCTCGCCCTGGCCGAGAAAATATTTCTACGATATAATACAACTAACTCTTTGTAAAATTGTTGGTTGTGCTTTTATCGCCAATTTCTACGGATTTGTATCCACCTTCCTGAGCAAGTATTTGAAAATTCTGGTTTATAGTTGTGGTATCCTCGTTTCGTTAAACTTTTAACCAATCTTTCGAAAATGTAGATGAATTATAATAATACGATGAGGAGTATTCAGAAAAAAGAGAGATAGGCGCGACCGTCTGATATATTTCAGTTTACTCCACTTGCTTGTTGCATAGATTGAAAAATGGCGGATCGCAACTCGAAATAATTCATGTTTCCAAAGAACGAGAGAGAGAGAGTTTTAAAAAAGTTTTCAAAGTTTATCGTCAGCTGTGTGGTTATGAAATTTTAATGAACTTTACGTCGACTTTACGTCTCCAACAGATTCCTCCAAAGAAAGTAGTATGGTAAAGCGTTTGAACGTTTTAGAATAATTTAGAGTTTAATTCAATCTCTAGATTCCAATTTTAATTTCGATACGCTCTTTTTTCTTGTGTCTTATTCATTATCAATTCTAATTGTCATTTATTACTCGTTCGGTGTAACGATCTTTTCCTTGTTCTAAAATTAACCAGCTGATCGCTGGAACGATGATTAAAAGCGTCCACGAAAGCATTTGGAACTAATTGCGCGATGATGAATGGACGCACAATCATTCTTCATAATTTTCCTTTCAGAATACTCTGAAAAAAGATCTCAAGATTGAGTCGAATGACTTACCAACTCGCGACACCATATCACCATCCATTTTCCCTTAATTTCAACCTAAACACGAAAGATCCCTCTTTCTTAAATAACCCCTCTTTCAATATTCCATTCGTCTTTTCGCATTCTACGCATTTTCATTTAAATTTTCCACGAATGTGCACATGGTGCATCTCCACGATTTAACAATAGGAAGCTTTCAGAATTACTCTTGACAAATCGCATCTCTCGGGATATGTACTATGAAAGGATTGATTAATTTTTTCCAGGAGAAGAAATTCTATCTATAGATCAGAACCTCAAAAAGGGATCTCGAGATATTACAATTTTCGATATATCATCATCTTGTAAAATCCCTGTAAAGCAAAGCAAGGTTCAACAAGCGAAATAAGAAGGAAATTTTCCGTCGAAAAATATTCGTTGAACCTTGTCAACGTTGCTTGCGTCGGGATGAAGCGTTTCCTTCCATTTATTTCGACAAGTCGATTTTCGCGATAGATGAAAATTCAATGTTCCACCTTCGAGGAATAAATAAAAAAAAAAAAGAAATGGAAATTTTTCCAATTCTAACGAGTCTTGCAAACTTGCCTCGCGCGTCAAATTCGTATCGAATTACTCTGTCTCTCCCTGCCATTCCTCTTCTCGAGGATCAGAGACTAATACAACGCGATGGACGATTCCTAGTACCTTAGATTCTTGGCCCAATTGAAAGCATTGAATTGATACCCACACTTTGAATAAATACCGCCCTTTGTAGCTGCAACTCGATCGCGTAGTGTCGAAATTGCTGTTTAAAAGGCAATTTAGAGTGTAGGAATTCTAGAGTACGTAGTGTAGAGTTGAAAACTGTAGATGAATGATCGGATAATTGAAAGAGAAGAAAAAAATTTTGTTAGAATTGTTGAAGGAGAGAAAGAAAATTTCGAATTATTTAAATTGTTATGCCTTTTTTAAATTTTCGGAATTATTCTTTTTTAGGCTCGCTTTTTTATTATTCATCTTCGAGGAGCATGAAAGACAAGCATGCACAGTCGATAGGATAAATACGGAAAACAAATATGGCGCATCGTATACGTAAAATGCAAGATTATGCGTGTCTTAAATTCTTGGTAAAATTACTTTGCTCTTCCGCGTTCAGTTTCGCTTCGATCATTTCGCAATACGCGAATCATTCTTCCCTCAAATGAATTTATTCTTCGCTTTTTAGCGACTTAAATTTGGCCTCCTCGTCGCGATGCAAAAGAAAGATTCGCACTTAGATCGTTGGCGATAGCGAGTGAGCTTGAATTTCGCTGGAACAGCGCGATTTCTGAGATAACTTATTCCAGTGTCTCTCAATCGAACGAAAATTCCCGAAAATTGTATCAAAATCTCCACCAGATTTAAAAACCGTTATCGTTAAAATCATTTTACTTTTTATAAATATTTAATATTTACAATTTACATCTCTATACCTACCGATATTAATTAAATTGAAACGCTTATATACCTTTCACATTCTTCTTCGAATACTTTTTCTTTTTTAAATAAATAAATAAAAATTGAAAATTAAAAATTCTCTTCGAAAAAATGCTCGTTTCGAAATACTTGAATCGGTAGATGCGAAAAAGTTGGGAAACACTGGCTTATTCGCATTCAATGACGGAACGAAATTTTTCTACATTCGAGGGGCTGTGAAGAAAGTGTCTGAAAGGAATACGCGAAATTCGCCTTGCTCCCATTCACGAGAATGAAGAGCGCGCGTATTCTCCTTTTTTCCCCCTTTTTCTTTTAACTCGATGCCGCGAAACCGCGATTTCTCGAGAAGACATGTCTGCCGCTTAACTCGGCTCTGAATAATTAAAACGAGAAAGGGGATTTTCTTCTTGAATTGCGTTTTAAGCTAGCTCTCGCTTTCAGGTCAACAACTTTTGTCACGGTTCGGCTCGTCACGATATCTTTTTGAGACTCGATTTTTCCACATTCCAAATTTCTAGGCGTCCCTAGAAAGACTGGGCAATTTTCACCCCCATAGGTTCGTTGGTTACGCAGATGCCAGACAACGGGAAGTGGCAACAGGCGAAAGTTGATCGCGACTCGGCGACGAACAGCTGCGAGAACGATGATGTCACGTCGCTGGATCAACGCGACAGTTAACAAAACGTCGGCAGGGATTGACAAAAAGGAAGGGAGAATTCATTGTCGCCTTCCCACCGAAATCGACTTATTTCCTTTAAGATAAAATAAAATAAAGTAAAAGCGGCCAGCATGGAGATAAAGGAAAACGGACGTTCCGCTTGTTGGTTGAAAAAAAACGAACGATTTCACCCACGATAATTAAAAAAGGAAGATAAGAGGAATGAGAGATGAGAGATTAAAGGAAGCTGTTTGATTCTTCCAGAGGTTGAGATCGAGGAAAAAGAAAAAGAAAGAAAGAAAGCGAAATCGTTTCGAAGAAAAATAGAGAGGAACCGCTTCCTATTTAACCCGACCGATTCGAAAGGAGTCGGGCCATCTAAAGTTTTCGTGGAGGAAGTCGAGAAGGTTCATTGTGATCCAATAGGCAATAGCTTCGAACGATCGAACTCCCGGAACGATACCAATCGTTTCGTGTCGACGACGATTCTTCGCATCTTGGCAACGGTCAATACCATTCTCTCGATCGACTCGAGATCTCTCTCGCTCCACTCCGTGGATACTAACGCCGGAGATCGAAGGACTCTCCCCTCTCCTCCCCCTATAAAAACTTCGTTCCAACGAAATTATCTCTCAAACTACCCCTGTCCCACAAATTTGACCGAACATCCAACCGAATATCCCCCGCAACACGAGACAATAATCCCCCGACTCGAGGGGAGGAGAAGAATAATCGAAAAGCGCATAATTTCCAATCGATCTCGAAAACCCTGGCGACGCTCTCCGCTCTTCCTCCCGAGGAGCGGAGGAACGACCCTCGAGCCTTGCCTCCCGCGAGCACAAATCCCGTAAGCGCACACCGATAATATAATCATCACGATAAACTGGAGCATCAAGGAGGCCCTCTACTTCATCTCTGGCCAACTCTCTGGCCAGGGCGCGGAACCGCCGGAGGAGAGGGGGGGGCCCGAGAAGGAGGAGGAGGAGGAGGAGGGGGAGGAGGCGGGAGGCGGGGGGAGCGGGAGGGGGCAGAGGAGCAGCAGTAGCCTCCGCGAGCTGGTGCGCAGGTTGAGCGTGAGCAGCGGAATTGGACGGTACGCGATTGGTTCGTTCGGCGAGGGTGGGGGAAGCGGGCCCAGCGGTGCGGGGCCGGTGGAGGGGTTGGCCGTGAACGGTTGCCCGGGCGACTCGCAGCAGGTGGCGGGGCCTGGCGGCGGCGGCGGCGGCGGTGGCGGTGGTGGTGGTTGCGCGAGGGGCACGGCGTCGGCCGCCGCTGCGGGCGGTCGTGTCGGTGGTGTGCTGAGCCGGCGGTCGAGTCGGGACCAAAGCCCGTCGAGGTCGTCGGAGGGGCAGGATGCGCCCACCCACGGGGGCGGGGGTGGTGGCGGTACCGGGGGCGCATCCGGTGGTGGCGCAACCGGTCCCGGACAGGATTGGCGAAGGTTAGTGGGGAGCATAAGGCGCAAGGTGCGGCGGAAGACCGGGCAGAGCAGCGCGAGCATCTCCGCGCTGCACGAGACCAACCGCAACCAAGATGACTTTCTCAAGGCCACCATGAGAATATTCCTGGTGGTGTCGCCACCGATGGGCCGAGTTCAGGTACCGTATCGTATGTACGAGTTTCGATAAGTTGTTGGCTTTCGTAATTATTAGAGCGTGTCAGTGCGATCGGTTTTGAATCTTGTCGATCGATTTCTGGACCCACTGCAAAATTTCACTTCATATCAGTATCTAATTAAACGCACAGAGAGATAGTGTGCAGATAGAGAGACGAGGTTCGTTTGAAAATATATCCGATTGGCGCGTTTACTCTCGAAAGGGGGGGAGCTTAAGATTTGTTAATAGTAAATTCGAAGATTGGAATATTTCACACAGCGAACTGTAGACACGCTTGTACGCGTTATTGGAGACACGGGCCGCCTAATTTTGCCGCGGCGAAGCCCGAGGCGCGTCGAGATAGAACGAAAACGCGGAATTTAATAATTGCCGTGGAAATTAATTCGTTGCACTGCCGGTTACTAGTAGATAAAGTGTTACCGGCTGGCACGCGCTTATCCCGAAATAGAGGATACGAAAGCCGAGGATTCTCTCGAAACTTTCCGTCCAATCATCCGACCTGGCTGACCTAGTTCTTCTTGCACGGAAGTCGACCGTCCGATCGGTGGAACGGATAATTGGCCTGGGTAATCGCGATCGAAATGGGATCGTTCCTCATCGATCGCCTCGTTGATCGTTCGTATCCATTATCAGAATCGTTGATCAAATTTCTTCGTAATCAAATTCCTTTTGTTTCCTTCTGTTGTTCTCCTTTGCTGGAGAGTAGCTGTTTCTTTGATTTCTTTTTTTTTTTTTTTCGAAATCGTTCATAACGATAGGTAAACAACTGAGTCTGAGATCTGTCCTCAGATTTGCATGAAAATTGACAGCGATGTCGAGTGATAAGTATTAGTATTCGTACAGGATTTCGTGTATCGCGATATTTGTTTTTGCTTCGCATTTTTTTGGTTTATGGTTCAACACGATTAAAATTTGCAAAATTTATTTTAAAATAATTACCACATTTTTGGGAATCACGATAAATAGGAATCAGGAATTTGATTGTTCATAGATATCACGTGTGCCATGAGATAAAGAAATAATCATTCGATAAATATCACATTTTTATCACATTTTTTTTAAAAGTTATCGAGAAATCGATAAATAATTGCAATATCGTTGTTTTCAACTTATCGGAACGATAAATATCCGATCGATGAAGCGTAGAATCCAGATCGATACGTCGTGGAAATTAATTAACATCTTATTATTTTCGATATCGTCGATTTTTGCATCGTACATGTAATTTCGAGCGTAACGAATCCCGCATCCTGCTCGTAATATCGCGAAGTAATTTTAAATGTTCGCAACTATGTCGCATAATTTCAACAACCCCCGCATCAATCTTGAACGTTTCAGCGATATCTCACGCGTTCGAAACTTTTCCAAAAATAAACTTTCGCCTCCGCCATCACCTCCTCCGTGTAATTTATTATCTCTTCTTCGAATTCATAACTTGGAAACTTTTCCTCCTTTTAAAAAAAGAAACTAAAAAAAAAAATAAAAAAACTTAACCCTGCTTCCACAATTATCGGAATCGTCCCCCTCACTCTTTCGCTTCGCCGTCGTTAAACTTCCTCGATCGTTATCGAAACGATTTGCAAAAGTTCTGGCCGAGGACGGGATCGTTTATCGAGCGACCGATTAAAACAGTTATCGGGGTGTTTCGTTCCGAGGCGTGTACACGAGGCGAGCAAACACGACCGGTTTCCACCGATGGAATATCCACCGAGCTGACGTCGACCTGAAAACCGATTATCCATTAGTCGAATCGATCGAGTTGTCGGTCAGAGCTGGCAGAACAACAAAAGATTATCGTCGTTATTCCCGCCGTTTGTTATTTTCACCGTTTCGAGAGATCTATCCCGCCCGTGTCGAGAGAGGATGTGGAATAAAACTTCCGCAAATGGACGATATTTGTCTTTGAATACATCATCGCGCCCTGTTTGGGGAATATACCCGCGCCATTAATCATTCCACATCTGAATTCACTTCGAGAAATGATTACTCGAACGCCTTGGAAAATCGAGGGTGTTCGTTCACGCGTGTCGCATCCCTCTTGGGGATTTCCTCTCTTCTCCCTCTTTTTCCCTCCCACATTTCGCTTTCGATTCGATTCGGTTCCCATTTTCGCGAGGAGAGCGTTCTCCTCGCCACGGGTATTAATAAGGCGACGGGTATTTAAACGTAAAACATCGTATTTACATCGTAATGCGTAATATTATAGAGATACTACAGCGGCGTGAGTCATTGGCGCGCAATGGCATTTATCGATCACACGTGGGAAAACAAATGATGAGACTCGGGATCGATCGTCCGTTTGAATACACCGATAATCGCTTATCGAATTTATATCGTGAGTTGCGGAGCGAAGGCGTGAAATAAAATTTTTAAACCAAGATTTATCGAGTTTCCCGCCGCGACGCGAGCCGAGCGCGATATACACGTAAAGACGTACCGGTCGATAAATCACTGTCAACATTATCGACTTCTTTCCATAGGCGGTTGAATTTTTTATTAAGCACGTATACGGGAAAAAGTTGGAGTGTATTCAATTTCATCGTTCGACTTTATCCGCTCCGGGATATTATCAAGAAGCCCTCCGTTATTACAATGAAAACGTTTCGACGTTATCGATTTTATTATTCGCAATATCTCAATTTATTATTATTATTAGTAGTAAACAAATTACAAACACGGGAAGATTAGTACGAATTTATCGAAATGTTCGGCGCAATATGCGATGCAATATAATCTCTGCCAGAGGGAGCAAATTGATTTCTATGCCTCGGATTAATCGGATTATTTTTATCAAAATTTTTCGACGTTTATTCATTTTGGCACAGATATATATATATATATATATATAGGAGTAATAACAAATAAAACTGATCTTATCGCGGCGAATATTAAAAAGTTATTAAAAATTTACGAAACAAAAATAATAGTAGACGAGCACAAATTTTTATTAAAAATTATTCACATTATTTTTATCACTTTTTGCAACCTATTTTTTTCTCCCAACTTCAGCTTCCATTTTATTTATTTTTTAATATCCCCACCAGATCTTACTTTCGAGAAGAGGCTCTATGTACAACGACTCGAGATACAAATACATCGAACCGCAAATAACTGTTATCATTATATGCTCCATTATAGGCGAACAAATACACGCAGATATTATGCATATCCGAAAACGCATCGACGCGCGTGTTTAAGCATAGGAATAAACAGTCGTTGAACGTAAGCTAAATTACCCACCCCTTATCGTCGTTATTTATCGTCGATATAGCATTCCGCTCGAATATCGTTTTTGAATATTGTCGGAGGATCGAAGCTCTTAACCGCCGTGGTTTCCGGAAATACAGTTGCGTCAGCCATGAAATTCTGAAACGTGAATAATAACTCCGCTACCCCCGTGGACTCGCAATAAAACGGCCCCAAACGCTTGGAGAAGAATTAATAGCGATGGCCGGCCAGGCACTCAGCCTTTTCCTCCCCCCTTCCCCCTCCCCCTCCTCGTTTTAATACGCCAATGAAATTCCAAATTACATAACCGATGGAGCCTCTCTCTGTGGCATAAAGAAAATTTATCGAGTCATCTTCCGCGATTATATAGCCACCACTTGACGCGTCACCCACCCAACGTTGGAGCAAGAAGCTCCAGCTACCCCCTCGCTTCGACCTTCGACCTCCTAACTACCGACCACTCGTGCCACTTTAGCAGCAGCTGCTGCTACAACCGGATGCACGTTAAATTCGCTTGATTCCTATTATCATTTGGCTCTCGCGGCTTCCATTTCCCGCTCCATAAATCCGTCCGTAGTTTGCTCAATGTACGAACACGCGTCGTTTCCCGTCTCCCCGTCTGTATCGATTCCTGCCGACGTGGTTCCCTTTTTATTTCGACTCGTGGACCTTTGTCGTTCGTAACATCGTTTACGTTTTCAATTAAACCACCTTTGACGCACGATAATTCGATAATTCGAATACTCTATTTTTCGCGTTCTTTGTATAAGTGTATATGTGACTTTATCTTATAGAGTATCTCTATAATTGGGGGAGGGGAGGGAAGAAAAAAGAGGAAAGAGGAGAGCTCTTTATTTGATTCGAAGAGGCAAACGTTATTACGAGATTTCTATTCTTGGAGATTTTTTTTCAATCTATGTTGGAGTTTCTTTTTTAGAACAGGAGGGGAACGAATGGCTTGATGATCTCGAAGAATGCAACGTTGAGAGAAATATTTTGCTTTTTTCTCTCTTTCTATTTCTCTCGTTAACGATAAGCTTTAACGTTTAATTACGATCGAGTTAAAATGGAAATATCCCGTGTACAATCCTGTAAGGGAACTACCGAAAATTCGCGCGGGAACGATTCTGCAATATGGGGCAGGAAACATGGATGATGTCGTGATATCGTGGGTATGAATAATTTTTGGTCGGATGCGTCTGGAAACGGAATATCGTGCAATGAGCTATGAGTCGAGTATGTACAACGGTGTTTTGTATTTAAGGGAAACGGGGTTATAACGCGGACGTCAAACTAACTTTACAAAACTTTGAGCAAAATTCATCATTCCAGAAAATTATTCTTTTCTTTCTTCTTCTTCTTCTTGCTCCCTTTCTGATCTTTAAGAATGAAAATTAATACACTGAAGACTAAATATTTATCATTTTGATACAAAAAATTGTAATTTTCGAAAATATTTTAAACGAAGAACAATTTTTTGACACACTTCTTCGTTCCAGCATTTCCATTTCCTGGACTTATCCCATTTTCGATTCTCAACTCTTCCACTTCTTACATAACTCGAAGAATGTTGCATCGATACAAAACAATTACACGATAAAACACCTTTCTCAGGAGGTCGAAATCTCTCCCAATGTCCAAGCAAACGTCCGGTGGTCCGGTCTCGCAAACCGCCGATTCCTGCGGAGGGGGGAGGGGGGCGTGGGATTTCTGACCGCAGAGAACAGATTGAAATTCCAACGGAGACGCGGTTATGAATCATTCATTCCGTTCGATGGAAGAGCGGTTCCGTTCGATTATTTATCCCCGGGAAATCGATCGATTGAGAGAAAATCGTTGGAAGGTTGGGTTTGGGAAAGGATTGAAAAAAGATTTGAATGGGGGAGGAGGGGGCGCCGTTCCTCTCATTTCGGTTATGAAGTTCCTCGAGGGAGGAACGATGCCAGGGATAATCTTTGGCCCTGTTCCAACCGTCTTGAGCATCGGGCAAAGCGCTGCCAGCTTGTCTCTCGTGGGTGGCCCATCTCTCTCCATCGAAATCTTATCGGCCGTGCCATACCTCTTTTTACGCTCCGCGGGAAATGAACGCTGTCGAAAGACGTTAGACACGGGATAGAAATACGATCGCGGGGAAATTAATAGGGATGCTAGTGAGAATATTATATATTTTAAAGGGGAATTCTCGTAATCTGAGAATTCTGATTCTCAGGTACGTGATTCGAATTTTTTATATATCGATGAATGAAATGTTAAATTTTGGGTAAATTTCGCAGTTTCAAATTTTGCTCTGTCTTCTTGTTATCGTAAAGGAGTTAAAACGAGTTAAAAGTCGTTCGGCATTTTTATTTTTGTTATAAATTCTTGCGTTGAATCTCGCTTGGCACGAATAACAATTTTAAATCATTTGATTAATAAGTAAAAGTGTTTAAAATATTCGATGTGAGTTGGAATTTTTGAAATTGATAGTATAAATGTTACCTGTATAAGGAATATGGTTGATGATTTGAAGAAAAATTGAATGATTCGTACGTAGATGCATATTTTCTTAAATGGAAAAAGTTTTTTACGTTTCTTATATCTTTCTTTTCCGCCATGAAAAACTTTTTTGATTACCAGATGTGCATATAGCCAACTAAAAAGGCGGACATATCTACCATTCTGAAGATATCTATTATACAGAAAAAACAAATAAAAATAACAAGAATAAAGCAATCCAAGTAACTATAATAAACTTCAAGATTTTTAGTAAATCTTTCTACTTCGATCAAGAGAACGAAAAAAACAAGAAACAAACAAGAAGAAATAAATAGAAGAAATAATTTTGAAGAAATAAACAAGTAACAATCGTTTTATTTGAGAAAAATTTTAATCTAATTGAAAAAAAAATTTACAACGAACACCATGTAATAACAATGAGTTGAATATTTTAATATCTTTATGAAAGAAATGAAATTATAATTTTAAATAAATTTAAAAAATTAGAAAAAAAAATTATTAATGAATACGAAATTAATTATATTCGTTTGAATTTTCCTCTTTCTCGTTTCCTTCAAACGTTTATTGGGACTACAGAATGGTATGTGTTTGATAAACACTTTGTAATATTCAGAGATATTTTTTTTTTTCGTCCCGATATATGTAGAAAATTTTGTTAAAATTTTTATCCATAACTACATAAAAGATACGGAATGGATATACAATTTTTATGCAAACAGAATGATAGATGGATTGGACCATAGGAGAATAAAAATAAATTTAATAAATTCATGAAGTAAAGGCGACATTTACGACAGCGTATAAAGAAATAACATATTTTCTCAAAGGGAAATATTTATGCAGCGAACAATCGATATTATTCAAACGTATTGTGGTATTGAGATCTCAGAAAAATTTGTAATGGTGATATGTAAACTACAACAGCTTTTTAAAAATTACATTATATTTACTTCTTGTAAACAATTTTTAAAAAAACTCATCATTGCGTGCGCCACTGATTTTGATATTCATAAATCTCCATCTCGTATATGAGGAACACTATGCATAATAAAAAGGAGGCTATCCGCGTTTGATATCAACGATCGCTCTTCTTAAAAGAAAGAAGAGGTTCGATAAAAAGAAGGGATGAAATATAGGTAGGCTATCAAAGATGAAACAAAATTGTCGTAAATGCAGAGTTCATATACGTAAAAAAAAGAGAAAAAAAAAAAAGAAATACATCACTTGTCGTTTCTGTTTCGTATCCGCGGAATCAAATTCAAATTTTTGCATATCTTATTGCATACAAATACAAATGGTTGCACACAAATAACTGTATAAAAAATTCAACGCAATAACCGTATCCTATTTTCTTATAATACCTTTATCTTCATATTTCTCTAGTATTTCTTGTTACAACTTGGTATTCACTTTCAAAACTTGCTCGTTTAAAACTCTTTGGTGACTTAAGACTTAATATATTTCTTTAATTCAACTTTATTTCAGTTAATGAAAGCTGAAAGAAACTATTTATATTAAAACTAATAAAAACTGTAATTATAAAATAGATTTTAGAATCGCGTTAAAAGTACTTGTTTGTGAAAATGATCAATTTAATTTTACAAATTTAACTCGCAAAGAAAAACAAGAAACTTGCTCAAAGAGTTTACGACGAAAGTAGAAAAATATACAGTTGCGTATAAAATCGAGGTACAAAGAACAACAGAGTTTAGAGAAATCGATAATTATTGATTGAACACCGAAAACGCTCTTCTCCTGATCGAAGAGCAGTGACAACGATCGAGCGAAAATTGTTCCACAAAATAGCATCTTGTTTTAAATACTTCCAATATCATTATTTAACGGAATAATGATCTCATAAATCTTCGTATAAACGCGTTGCAAATGATCGAACGAAAAGAAAGGTTAAAGTCTCAAAGGATCTCTTTTCTTTCCGATTTTAACACGGTTTGGCAGATTTGTCGCATACTTATTCTACTGTACTCAGTATAAGTAGAGAGAAGCAAAATATGTGCGACGCGCGTGACCATATTTTTTTCTCCGCGGAGCGTCTTTTCTTATTATTATACGGGAATTTTTGGCACGCTTTGCACGGTGATTCACTTTCCTGGCATTATAAAGTACTCTCATCGTAGAGAGAACTGATCAAAAAATGCGATAGAACGAATCGAAGCATATGTACAGACCGTTTAATAACAGATTGGCCGGTTGGTTTCCTTCACAAAGGTTGATACTTTTTATCAAAAATAACTTTCCTTCCTTCGAGTCTACTTGCACTGCAGATATTTCTTTAATTTTGAAATCTTACATCATGGGAATACTTTTTGATTTCAACTCAAACAAATTTTCTGTCATTATCGTTATATAACTTTCTCCTTCTCATAATGCATAAATATTAGGATTAATTTTCCTTTTTAATGGATCCAGTAGTTCCTTCGATCCCACGAAAACTTATTTTTTTAATGATACGTACGAAGGATACAACGATTCAATTTTCAATTTAGGGAATCTATTACGACCGTGTGGAACGTTTCAACGCAATTTTATGCGGGTTATAGGCCTATATTGTGGCACGAAATTTCGATGCTGGCCATTAATTAACTCGCTGTGAAATAATTTGCCATTTCGAGCCTCGGTCATCGAAACTGTGCGTTCTGTGTCAGCTCCAAGGAAGCAATTCCCCCCTCAGCCATTGGCCAGCGTAATTGTAGCGGCCATTCTGCGAAAGACAATGAGCGAACGTGTAGGGATTACGCTAGAATTAACCAATTAATTACTCTGAAACCTTCGTAGCCAGATCTAAATAAAGACGCCGAAGACTTCTTTTAATCGAAGTCGAAGTAATCAGACGGTATACGTGTAACTATTTTACCTTTTAAGTGGAAATGACGTGCGCTTATCGATCATGCAAATGACGTACATTTATTGATTGATGCAGTTTTCGTTCGTGTCGAACGAAAACTGAGAATATGTTGTTGGAGATTTTTTTTTTTTTTCGTTTAAACTTTCTCTATAATTTATTGTTTCACGTCGATTCTTATCCCATTTTCTTATATGAAATTTGAAAAATTATATATAACGAGTGGTAAGAATCATTGATTAAATATGATCATGGTTTTTAAAAGATACTGGAGAGCAATGGTTAGCGCGTTTCTCGCAAGATAACACGTGATTAATTATACACGTGATGAATTAAAAAACGAATGCATTTAAAACTTTCGAAAGTTTCGAACTCGAAAGTAATTTTCATAAGTGGAAATTGCAATTTGGAAGTGACTGTTCGAGGATGAAATTTATTGTCGAACAGTCGCTCTCGATGTTCGTTGCAGTGTCCACTCGTGAACAGTACTCTTGAGAGTTTTCGTTCTCAAATGTATTCACACTCTGACTTTATCGCTCGTATTATGGACTATAACGCCGCTGTAATTTAGAATTTTACTGGCATCTTACGTATTCGATATGAATACAACGTCGTCAGCATTATTTATTACAGTCAGAAGTCAGAATTATAATACTGTTTCGAACTTATTGATCTTTTTCGCTTCGAGTCAATTTTTTACGCGTGACATTATCGCGAAAATCGTTTGGTTTAAATAATATAAATGGTTGATTAACATTATTTTAGAATTCGAATATACAGGAAATGTAAATAGCGAAAAAAAGTATTCGTGATCTCGTTTTATTGTATTCACAATAAATTTAATATAATACACGCTCGATGTTTAATTTATATATAGTTTAATTTCACGAATAATAGTATGTTTCTGTACATATAGAATTTCATTGAATTTCAGGGATGAATCTAAACAATTTTAATTTTAAATACATTAGCGCGTACAAAAAGGGAGGAAATCTGTTTAAAATTGTTCACACTTACAATTTTAACTTTTGTAAAACGGAAATAAATATTTTTATGAATAAATTCGAGTGAAAATTTTATCCTCTTCTATTTTTCCATTAAAGGAGAGAGATAAAGTTATAAATTACGTTTAAAGAGATCATAACCTTCTTTTCTTCTTTTCTTCTTTTTCCTCTGGAACAAGAAGAACAAGATAATCGTCAAAAATTATGCTGTTCTTTCATAACTAATTGAAATTTTTATTTTTAATCCCTGCTTATGATACACCCACGAAACAGAATGTTTCCTATATTCAACTGAAATTTTATTACACTTTCGAGGAAATAAAAGTTCTAGCTATTATAAATGTATGGGATTATAAACTTCTTTTTCCTTTCTTCCCCGTTTCCTCGAAATGTAATAATATAATTAAAAATTACTGCTCTTCTCCCTTTCCCATAACTAATTGAAAATTTTTATTTTTCGCTCGATCCTGATTCGTAACTCTCTCCCTCGTATTCGTATATAAATTTCTTTTCTTTTACAATGACCAATAATAAAATGTAATACCAAAAAAAAAAAATATATTCACCGAGTTAATTAATTTAACAGTAAACTGATTAAACTAATTTAAATTAAATAAAATTGATTGAATTAAATCGAATTCAAAGAATTTCAATAGAAAAATTTTCCTCCTACTTGTCTCTCTCTCTCTCTCTCTCAAAAAAAGAAGAAAATACTCGACCAATTAAATTAGAACAAATTCAAAGGAATCGATCTACGATCGCTTATTAAAAAAAAAATAACGCTTTGAATCTTGGGATAACTTAAACCGTATACCCATCACTCGAACACAATTGAATCCAATTGATTGAGAATAATAGATTTGTTCAAACATTTAGCAAACCTTCCACGACTGGGTTAGGCTTTCAACGGTGCACTGAAACGTTGCACTTTTATTTACTTAGCTCGGTGATTATCGCGAAGCGACAAACAGAATAAATTATCGTCTTTTTTTTTATCAAGTTCACACCGTCGAGCACACCGCGTCCTCCATTTCCTTTCCTCCTGCGCTGCGCCCATCGAGAGAGAAAGGATAGATAGAACTTGCTCGCAAACAATTGTGCGTAATTACGGTTTATTAATTAAATGGCGAGCGTTCTACGGGATGGAGCTTTAATTAACGCTGCGCTCGATGTTTTTGTCGCCAGATGGCCAACTTTGATCCGCTTGTAACACCAAGAATAGGGACCTCGTGGATGTAGAATTTTTTTAAAAATATTTTAACCGTTTATGTTATTCTATTTCTCTCCTCCCATTTTTCGTTAATCGAATTTTCACGGCCATTGAGGAAATCGTTGGAACGAATTCGTTGGAAGGAAATCGGCAATTCCGTTTCAAATTATCGATTTCGATTCCTTTCGAGATCGAGGATCAAGCCGATTTCAATATGGCCATTGACAATATAGAAGAACAATCGTTTCAAGGGTGGATTCGTGGTACGGAAAAAGCAATTTGAACGACTAACGTCGTTCCTTTGTGGGCATCAAAGCTTGGGCAAAAAATGGTTAGTTTTCGAATCAAACGAAATTCGTTAAAAGCGACTACAGTTTTCGAAAATATTGCAGTGGAAATATCAAACGCGTGGATGATACGAGATAAAAGAAGTTTAAATTTTTATTTTTTTGAAGGAAAAAGCAAAATGGTTAATAATTTAAATGCCGATAAATATAGTGAAAGTAATTATTACATTGGACATTGAAAGTTCATTGAATATTTTATCGAATAGGAAATATTTCAAAAATACTCCTTTCATATTTATTTCTTTGTGAATTCACGATGATATATGAATATTTTTTCCAGAAACTTCTCGTCGATTAAATACTTTCCTTTAATCTCTGTTTTGTTCTTTCATAATACATTTAAATTAATTTTTTTTTGTTTTTTAATTATTATCACATCGATTTAACATTCTTGTGCGTCTTATATTTATACTACTTAAGTTAATTACAGTATTTTTAATTTCCTTAATCTGAAAACTTTTAAGAAGTTAATTTTTAAACGAAACTCAGCAAAAAAGTTGGTATAATTTTTAATTCTTTTCTTCCATGGACTGGAATCTTTATTCCACCGTTAAGCCAACAGTCGTTGATGTTCGCTTTAACGCCATTCTCATATTGGAAATTTTCGATGAGACTTCGTTCGATAAGTTTCACGATCGAATCATTGTTTAAAATCGTAAACGAGACTCTGTTGTTCCGCCATTGCCATTGAAACTGGGAAAAAATTTTCTTATTCTGGCTGACCGCGCTTTCGTTCGAATGGAAGTAGCCATTGAGTTACTCGAGAATAAAAAGAAATTCCTTGTATTCGAAAGAAAAGTCGCCTGGAACATTCTATTGGTGAAAAACTTTTGATCGATATTACTCGCCGGAGGCAAATCAATTAATGCGAGATCCAACAAACTTTTCCAATATCTCGCCTGATTTTCCATAAAAACGTACATCTACTCGTCCTCTTTTCTTCCCTTTCTTCTTTTTTTAATACAAATACGGAATTTAAATGGAATTTTCTATTATTATATTTCGCCTTCTATTATTTTTTTCACAGATTGATAAATATATATATATATAATGAACGATATTTGTAGACGAGATTGCAAATTTCATCACGATAAAAAAAAAGTTCAAAGTGCATGTTTGCGCTATTTGCGAGACTTTTGTTTTTTCAAGTTGTAAACAAGTCAATACCACGCTCGAAACGCCTGTGTATAGGCAATCAACCAAGACAAATTGACCGAATGACGAGTAATCCAATCAATAATAATATATCCCATATTTTATTGTTGTAGGGCTCGATCGATATCGGTTTTTATAAATCGACTATTATAAATATCACCGATGTATTTTTCCAGATTCAATCACGATTCACCTGTGAATTTAATATATGTTTTTATATGCAAAATTGCGATTGAAATCGCTAAGGTATATATATACGTCGATGATCTCAGCATTAAACAATTTTCTCTGTAAAAAAAAAATTACAAACGATAACGGTGTAGCCTCTATGAATATTTATCATCCCCGCTGCTGGCTTTACTTCCACTATATCGGAATCTCGATCTACTTCTCATTTCCATTACCGATCCATCGCTGTCCGTAGAGAAATATTTTTGGGACGAAAGTTTCGGATTCTTGGCTAAAATCGTACGATTCTCAAACGAGGTGTTGCAAGACGTGGTCGAGATTTCCAACAGCCATTAATCAGAGGCGTCGTGTACTTCGTTATTCGCCGACCTGGTTCCAGCCTGGTTACCGATCGAGCTCGATTATCGATCGCGCAATCACAGAGAAAAAAATATCGTCCGGCCGCGCAATTAATCGGTCGTCGGGATAAACTTTATGTTTCGTTTTATTTAACTTTCTGGTCGATTTATTATGATATACGAGCAGGGAGGGAGAGGTGATAAATTCGGTCAAGGGTGGCTACGCTTATAGAGGAGAACAAGCAGGGGGAGGGGGAATGGTTTCTCCGTGGAAACATCGATATGAATCGCTTTTGCGAAACAATCGGCCCGGTTGAGAGGAAAAGGCCGAAGTATCGACTAAGTCTTTTCCGAATGGGAAAGGCTTGAAGGGTTTGACGCGAAGCTTTCATTGGAAATTTTCAATGGCGGGAATGATCGGAAATGATCGATCTTCAAAACGTTATTGTGTTATTGAAAAAACGAAAGAACGTAAAACACTGATCGATTAATCATTTCCCAAATAATCCGGATTCCCTTGCACTCAAATTTTGCACGAGATTGGCATTCGTGTTAATAGTTAATAAAGCGAATCCTTGGATTCTTGGATTTTTAGTTTCCCTAGTTTCTTAAATTCTTGAATTTCTCGAACTTTCTCCGATTCTCTTCAGATAAAGTGCAACAATTTTAAAACGATCTTTCTCCACTAACTTTTTACTTTAAAAAAAAAAAAGAATTAACAGTAAATTTCAATTTCAAATATCCTTTTTTTTACAAAACTATCTTTAGGAATAAATTTGTCGATATTCGTGTATGAATATTTATTTATGCGGTAGGCACTTCTTCAAAGTTTCGAATTTATGCAATGTATTCACGGTGTTCGTTATCGGCTGTGCGAGAGGATCCACAATGAAGGGCCATTGGACGAATAATTAAGCCATATTTCGAACTAGATTTTCCCATCGATTCGAAAGTGCCCGCGGAAATTGTCCGGCTGTGAAACTTTCCAGTCGCGCTTCCGTTGCGTTGGAACGACGCCGATCCGATAAATTCGAAACTTTTCCAATGGTGCATCCTCTCAGTCCTGCCCTATCAGCGTTCGTGATTATTGAATGTTTAAAACGCGATGGAAATGGTTTAACTGCCCCCAAATTTAACTCCCCGCCTTATCGCGTTCCACGCATTTCTCGTAGTACACTTAAAGAATTTGTAACTTGCTTGTTTCTCACAGTTTCGAAAATACTATATCTTATCTCGCGGAATAAATATAAAAAGGAGTTGTAAATGCCGTAACGTACGTTCTTATCTTCCTCCTGTAACCTAGAAAATCTTTCCCAGATTAACTTTTTTAACTTCGTTAAAGTAAAAATATATGATACGCATAAAAATATATATATATATTCTTTCTTCTCTCTGTATCTATCAAATTTCTTCGAAATTCTCTCGATAAATTGATATCGATATTCGAAGTATACTCGTCTCGTAGAGACATTTTTTTCAAATTTCCCCGTCCAAGAACAAATAAAACAACGGGACGATACGATGATCGGAAGGAACTGCAAATAATCCCCAACTGTCCTCGATTCCTTTTACAAACGTGTCTTATCCTAGAAACGGAAGAGGATAGACTTTCAGATCTTCTCCCTCGAGTCGATTATCCAAGCGAACCGGCTATTTACGACACAGATCGTTTACGTCGGATCGATTTCGTCATCTGGAAGATCTATGTGACAGGTTCGATCATGGCCCAATATCCACGAGGGGGAACCCTCCTCGTCATTTTCTTTTCTTCAGGGCTTAGGATGTTTAACCAGATCACGGTATATTGACGGTATCCTTGGACGCCAATCTTGGCCGATTCGAGGTCGTGGAAGATAAACGAGGGACTCTTATGGAACGTGGTTCTCCTTCTAGTTTTCTTTTCTACGGCCTTCCTTTTAGTGATCTCCTTGAACTGTCGCAGGATCGATTATTCGGTTTTTTTTTTTTAAGAAATTTGTCGATGCCTACGATGAAAATTCACCGAATTCCGTTTACCTAGTCGACTGTGAATCGTTTTAAAAAAGCTGAACTTGTGAATGTGTGAAATTTGTGAAAATCCGTCTATGCTTGTTAAAAAAAAACATCCGAGAACAATTTCTCTTCGAGTAATAATTTTCGCAGCGCATGAAGAGTCTGGAATTTTTTGTAGAGGAGGATTATCCATTTTCTCGATGCGGGACCCTCCAACGAGCGACGTTGATCCTTGGCCCGAGTATTTCCTACTAAGGACACTTGGTAATTCCGCTTTTTTGTCGTGGATTTCATTAGTTTGTGAACGAAGGAAGGAGAACTATTTGTTGTACGGAATAGAAAAGTGATCATCGCGTTCTATTTTACGACTTTCTGAAAGCATTCGTGCCCTTAAAAACGAAACTGCAGTTTTCGAACTCGATAATTTCCACGATAATCAAGACAGAAAGTGCGACGATTAACAATCCTCTAAATTATCGAGATGTGTATAATAACGTTCTTTTCTTTCTTTCGAAAATAGGATTATACTGGTTTCATCTTGGAAATTTGAGAAATGTTACTCGTTCAGATGCGATCTGTCTAGTAAATGTAGGGTAAATTATTAATTAGATTATAATCTCTGCTTCTTGGAATTATCAGAGATGCTCGAGAAGTTGGATTAAGGAAACTCATTCTCCGGCAGATTGTTTTGGTTTAATTAGCAGAACTGTTCGCTATCAACCGCTGCGCGACTTAAAACTGTTAAGAAATTCCGAATTAATTGTTGGCCCAATCCATCTGCATTTAAGTTCTGCAATAAATTATTTATCAAATTCTTTTGAAAAGTTTTCGAATTAAAAATAACTATATATTCGTATAATTACGTTAAACGATATATTTAATTATTCACTATGTAATAAAATTATATTTTCTTGTTCTCTTCGTCCGACGAAAACGAGAATATTTTCACAGTTGTTCGAGGAAGAGAAGAATTTCACGAAACATTTCCATTCTGAGAACTGACAGTAAGATATAGTAACTTAAATGTATCTACTTTCTCGTATGATGGAAGGGAACACAGAAGAATTTCGAAAGAAGAAACTTTCCCGTGTCGTGTTTCTCGTGAAACTTAATGAAAATTCTGACCCAACATTGCGAGATAGACAGAGCAGGGAACAAAATTCCGACCCATCTTTTTTTTTTTTCCTTTTTTTTTATTCATCGGTGTTTTTCCGCACGCCACGAGAATTCGCATTGTGCCTTTTCGCCATTGTTTGTGCGTGCAACGTCAAAGGAGGATGGGTTTTTACGGGTCAACGAGCGGTAGAGATTCGTGACAGAGAAGAAGAAAGGAGGAGGGTGAAATGCCACGGCGACTACTTAATGTCAGATGTTATCGTTAAAACAGTAGTAGAACCTTAATGGTCCACCCGACCTTTTTTAGTCAATTCTACGTTGTTCCCTTTTTATCCTATATTTCGCCTTCTGGCCGAATGGAAACTCTATTTCGTTGAAATTTTAATTTATCTTAAGCTTACAATGTTTCAACCCGAATGGAAGATCGTTCTTTTTCTCTTTTTTGCTATAACGCGATTCCTTGATGTTAAAAAGCGTAGTAAAAGCGTAAGAAGGTTTTTAAAAACTTAATGGTTTCGAAGTATATATTTAAAGATCGGAAACATTTGAACATTTAAACGAAGTTTCTCAGTGCTAAAGTGTCGAATTAGCAAAGGAGGAAACAACTTTTCAAAAAGCTTTTCCTCCAACTTCAAAAAACTTATTAGAATTTTTTGTATATAAAATAAAGATGACTTGTAAATTGACAAGAAACGAATAATAAATAATTTGGAAGAGCAATTAAAGAGCCGTAAGACGGATAATAAATGTCACTGACGACGAAATTTAATCGACTATTCAACAAAAATAAGGAAAACGATTGTAATAGATTTATGCACTCTGTTGCTATCTGCTAGTTATCACATTTGCTCCGTAAGTGGTATAAATCAATGTACGATTAAAGGGAGACTATTAGGGGTTTAGTCGTTGCGACAATAGGGGTAAGGGCTTGCAAGACTTTAAGCTTCCAAGTACTTTGCCACACCGCAAACTTATCCATAATTAAACGATGTGGCTGTGTTATACCGCCACTAAGTCTATATACATTTTATTCAATAATATCTATCCTATCAAATTGTCGATATATCGATAGTCGTCAATCGATATCAATGATATAAGCGGCGTAATGAACAGAGAGATAGAGAGAAAGAGAGAGAGAGGTTAGGTTTGCTCGTTTCACGAGGTTCGATGAGAATACGCTTCATTTATTATTTTCTTACACTTTGTATAATTCAGCCGATAATCTTTCGTTAAGTGTCGATAAACAACGATTAAATAACAATGCGCAATACCAACGTGTATAACGAATAGAAAATAAAGGTTTACTACTCTTTCTTCTACCATTTTGCTGGTCTACGTACAATTTAGCCTCAACAATCTCTCATCGAATTGACATTAAACCGATAATGCTGCAGGAAAGTTCTACTTGTGCTTGTGGAAGAGAAATCGTTATTTATACACGTACAGTCGTCAATAGATATCGATTAAACTGAATGCAACAATAATATTATCGTAATATTACACAACGAACGGAATATATTAAAAGGTTAGATTTATTAGTTAACCAACTTCTCTCCCATCGAGTTGGCATTAAACCGAGAATGTTAACAACGGGATGAATAGGAAAGAAAGGTTAGGCGCGCCCCCTTTACGAGTTCGGTGGAGAATCGTTAGGCACACTTCGTTATCGTTTTCTCGGTCGTTAGATGGCGAATAGAGCGATTTCTAGAGCAAACTTCTCCCAGGCGAAACGACAAAAGCGTTAATGGGTTTCTGGAGTGGGGCGAGCAAGTTTATTTCATTGCCGGGTCATTAGCTGGGGACTCGTTTCGCGACTCGTCGCCTCGCCAAATTCTTGTCGTCGTAAAATTCGCCCCATTGTCCGTTTATCGGTACCATTTCCCAGTGTTGATGGCCTCGACGCATTGTGCGACGCTTATTGTTCGCGGTGGCTGTCAAAATTCGCGGGAATATTTTTTTAATATTCTCGGGATCAACGCCTCGTTTATGCCGCCTCGTGACAACGTACGTGCTTATTCTATTTGCGCTCGTATCCAATCTCGTGACCCACGTCCCTCTGCGGAAGTTTAGCAGTCCCCTAATCCATATTAGCCTGTGACAGTTCCACTCGGATGGCCCACGTCACCCAACGACCGTGCTCTATACCGTGTACTCTATGACCTAGATTCGATTGTGAAAATTCGATCAAGTAGCCTGCCTTTTTTGTCCAGTAATTATGTTATTACGTTATATTACGTTATTGCATACGCTCGTTATTGCATCTATATCCTAACCTCGAAACATAACCTCGTTTTGTGAACCGGCTGTTCTCTATAATCAAAAAAGTGAAGTACACGATAATGATTAAAATAAAAAATTCGTTATCCACCAAACTATTATTCCATAATTAACACAGATCCGTGTCGTGATTTCTTCGTATCGATCCCATTTGCGAGTCGTGATTACGTACGTACGCGATAGCACGGTAATCTACAGTGATCAGCGATGACTTAGTACAGTGATTCCACCAATGAGAGCTTAGTGTTGCCACTCACGCTAGATGCAAGTTTTGTACCTATTTGCTACATCGCGATATCGATCAATTCCCTCTAGTTCCCGCTTAACTATCGTTAATACGGAAAGTTATTCGTAACAGTTTTGTTAAACCGCAAACTTATCAATGTTGTAGTTGTAGGGTATCGGTGAGCATCTTTGAGGGCGTAAACGAGGTTAACATTGGTACACGCAATTACGGATAGCTTCCGTACGTGGGACGGAAGCCCCTTTGTTCCCGTAACGTATAATTAATTCTCGATGCGCGTGCGATGAATTATGTCGCGTGTTTTACGCTGCATTTAATGCATTTCACGATGTAAGACTTTAATCTGAGCGTCGCGAGCACCTTGGGAAGGAGAGAAAAATGGTATCGGCTTAATACCATTGTAAATTTACACGCCACTTAGGTGTACGTGCACGAGGCACGTAAACCAGCCGTGAAAGTATCGTGCAATCGGGCGCCGGTATTCGATCCGCGAAGTAGTAAACGTACTCGTGAAACTTTCAGGGGGGGGATGTCGTTCGAGATTAATCGTAAATCCGTGAAAAGAGTTGTCGTGTCGTGTACAAACAATGGCGGTTGGAATTTCGGTTTTCGTTTGAAATCGATCGAAAAAGCTATCACTGACGAGTAATCGTGGATTTTCGGGGAGGAAAATTGGAGGGACGTGGGCGCACGGTGGAACGGTGAAGTTTTCGCTTAGTTTTCGCAATTTAATTAGCGACGTTGATAAAAGTAGCGAGTATGGTACGGTTGTTATCGAGGAACGATTCCACGAGCAATAATTTTCATTGATCGACACCAGTGGAAATGTTAATTTAACATCGGACCTCGTTGCCACGTAATCGTTCACACGACAATCGACCAATTAAACCCATATTCGTATTTATGCAGTTTTGCATCGAGCCGGCCGGTGTAACGATCGATTCGAATTTCGAGATTTACTCGTGACAATCGCTCATTAGTATTTTATCGTGTTGGCATCGATCTGTTAAATTGAATCCAACGATGAACGGAGAGCATAGTTTTTTACGAATTGGTGCTCGAATTTCGAAATTTAGGGATAGAGAAATTTTTATTTCTTTTTTTAATTATATGTTATGATAAATCCGGAAAATTGTATCCGCTTTTAAAATTTAATTAAACGTTTAACAAACTTTTCGCAAAATGAAGCTGAAACTTCGTACAATCGTTTCCTACTAGTAAAAAAAAAAAAGGCAATCTCGTTTCGAACAAAATAAGAGAGCCACGCTTCTCCTGTGTAATTAACGAATTTACTGCTATAATAAATTGGTTGTTTTCCACGTGATGAAAATCCTATATATGACACACGCAGAAAAGAGCGGTAAACTCGGTTTTATAGTTTTCCTTTACAATAAAAAATAACATCCGCAACGTAACAGCATCGCGTTATTAGAAGTTCCACGAACAACTTTGACGACTCAAATATCAGAAGATGAGTTTTGAGCCTCGTAATCTTCGTTTATTCCCTATCGTTCAGACCTCTTGCGACATCGTTTAATAACACTTTTAACTATCCTCTTTTACCGCGTTCGAAGACCATATTATCCTCTATTGTAAAAGGGATACTTTAAACTGATAGTTTCGAAGACGTTTGTCGTAACTTTTAAAATATAAAAGATCAAGTAATATTGCTCGATAGGTAACTTTTTCTTTTTTTTTTAATTTACAAAAATTATTCATTTCTCAGACAGATGGAAAAACTTTCGTTTCGAGGTTGAGTTAATCTGAATTCATTATTGGCTAACAATTATACTACATCTTCTTATTTTCTCTTCAACTATTTATCGTAAAAAATATTATTACCTTGATAAAAGCCAATTCACCGCGATAAAACTTTTTCAACGACGATTTTCCTTCGAGATACATTTTCTCCCTTTTTCGCAAAAAATTATAGACAAACTTGTTCGAAAATTTAGACCAGTTCTTAATATCTGGACCGTTTACCAGGAACTATTTCATTGGGGATGTTGGTTGCAAGCATCGAGGAAAAGTTTCTCTGGAATTTTCGTGGAAATCGGCGGCGAGCTTTGCCGCCTGTCGCGGTCAGATTTACAGATTTATCCAGGCGAGCTTCCCTCCCTTCGAGCCCGTGGAAATTTTATTTGTCGAGGGCAAATAGGATCGAATTGTTCGTCGATTTCCCTTCGCGTAATCCTCGAGGAAACGGCGCGAACGTCGCAGAAAGTCGGGAGACTGATCCAGGATTCCTGGCATTCGTGGATAATTATTTTTCCAATTAGAGCGTGCGCATTAAGGGTCATAATTAAAGTGAAATGAGGGTTGAAATTCGATTGTGTGAAGGAAGATTGAACGGATTTTCGAGGTATACCGGAAGAAGAAATATATCGATCGAAGGCCATGATTTTTTTTTGAAACGGATTTTTGTTCTCCAATCGATAGATGTATGTTAATTAGAGAATGTTATCACGTTTCGTTGAGTTTTTAATTTTCGTTTTAATCTTATTTCAAATTGCAAATTTCGAAATTTTCATTTTTCCGTATTATCGGATAATTGCAAATAATGCGTTCCACGCATATATATATATATATATATATATATATATATATTTATATATATAACACCCACGAATGTACGAATCATTTGAATAAATTTCGCAACTATTTATACACGCGCCGATGAAATTACTCGTATTCGACCGATTTCAATTTCATCAACCCTGAAAACAGAGCGAAGAACAAATTTCAACCAAACCAAGATTTTTACCGTCCGTATAATTGTTTTCAACGTGCGTATATTTACGCATGTATTTGTACAATATTCAAGGCAAAAATTTAACCAAAGAGTGGAAAAAAAAAATATATTCTGTCGAACGAATCTCGTTCGAAATTATCCACGTGCCGCGTGAAAAACGAGCGATTCACCGGCGAAAAAGGACACGTACCCTAATACATCATATTTTATCCAAGAATATATATATATATATTGGACGGGCCCTCGCAGCAATACCGAAAAAAAGCTATTGGAATTCGTGTTCGTGATAAATGGACGAGGCACCTCGGGCGACATCGAATGAAATAAATAAATAACCGAACGAGAGAAAAAAAGGAAGGGGGGGAAAATGAATCGACAACCACGATTCTCGCGATTGAATTTCATTCTCGCGATCGTTTTACTATCTCATCTTGAATTTTAACCAAAATCGCTGTATCGTATAACTCGCAATATCTTTTCTAATATCCATCCATTTCCTAGTATCCTAGTATGGTGAAAGTGAAATTTAAATCGATAATAAAATCTCTATTTTTTTAATCGATACATTTTTCCCCGCTACATCTTTTATTATTCTTTCCTTCCACCATTCTTGGATTTCGTTATTTAGAAACCTTAATAGGAAACGTGTTTTCTTGTAATCGCGGTAATTATAAAAGATAATATAAAAGAATGAAAATTGTGCAAAGCGGGGAGATAAAGGGGATAGGTTTCGACAGTGGGCGTTAGAATTCAGGATCGCTCGTCGAGGATTCCCAAGAATCAAATTCAACCAAGTATTATGCGCGCCTAGCGAGAAATGCCGCGAGAGAAATGCGGGTTTACGGTTTGATTGGTCGTTTCGAATAGCGCGAGTAAACGCTATTGGTCAGAAATAAAATTATATCGCTTATTGACGAACATTATTATCCTGCGTGTTGTCCCATTTTCTTGTGAGAGGACAATATAAATTCATTCATCTCTCCTCGCTCCTACAAAGCATAATAATAAAAATATACAATATGCAATTTAAACGAATTAACGAATCGAAATAATTTGCTTGGGATAAACGAGTGTTCGATCAAATTTCATTCAAATTTGGGAAATTTCGTTTTTTGTTGGGATCAAAGAAATTCGATTATGGATCCAGATTTAGATCTCTGAGTGGTAATGTTTTCGCTTGTATTTCTCCACTCGTGGAAAGTCGACTGTCCATATTTCCACCACTTGGTCCAAGAGGGTGAATTCTCACGCGACGGTCTAAATGGAAACAGTGGGAGCAAGAATCCGTGTAATGAAATTCCCCGCCGCTCTTCGCTCCCTGCCATTTATTACTCGCTAATGACTGGCCGTTTCATTTGTTTGAGCGGATGAGGGCAGTGGTAATTGTATAACGGTTCACGGAGCGGATGGGAAATGGCACGATGAGCGATATATACCGAATGTATACGTATCTCTGAAAGGTATGGAACCATTCGCAAGAATGGTGCATCGTCGCATCACGTCATTTTGATTAATAGTTTAAGCGTTTGTGGATATCTTACTATTCAAGTTTATCTCGTTGATATATATTTATACGTCGTTCGACGGAGAATATTTTTAAGTCATCCGAAAGGAACGATCCTTCCATTGTTATATTTGTTGCATTTTATCTCTCTCTTTTCGAATTCAAAGATTTTCAATAAATGTTTCGCTTTTTTTAAATTAAAATAGTATATTAATATTAATTGATATGTGATCTGAATTTTCAAAAACTGGGACATTTTTCAATTTCTTTTTTTTTTTTTTGATCGAATAAATGTTTTTTAAAAAATATGTTGGATATATTATTACCAATTAATTTTATTATTTTAGTAATCCTTTTACTACGTATAATCTGAGATCGTTATAGTGAATAAAAATTTTTTCGCAATTTAATAATATCGATCATTTGCATATTATTTATTGCAATTCCACGATATAATTTAAAGACTTGAAAAAAAAGTAAATTGATTTTTTTTAAACAAATTATAAATCGTTTCTCACAATTTTTAAATTTACAATAATTCTTTTTAATAATCGTATTTCCAAAAAAAAAACGATATTGTACGATCTAACACGAAATATCAATAGTTGTAAATTCGTAAGCTTAACCTTATGAAATAGGGACAACTTTTCTCGAACAATTTCTCTCCGAGGGAAAAAGACGATGACTCAACAACGTTGGTCTGCATTCGACTGCAATTTGTATGGGTTACGTTGGATGCACATAGCTCTCTCTTTTCAATTCATCCAACGTTGGTTGCATTTCAAACAAGTGCGGTAAGGGAGGATGTGCCTTCGAAAAGCAGAAGTTACTTCATTCGTTCTCTTTTTACCCGTTTTTCCCGATATATAAACAAGATTTATGCGTTTTATTTTCCGATAGGTGTCTCTCCAGATATTAAATTTTCGCAAGCGATTTTTTCAAATGTCTGTGACAATGCGTTACACATTGTACAATAGATCGTAATAGATTTAAAACTAAATTGTGTCGAATACGAAGAGGAGTAACAGTGAAAAAAAAAAAAAAAAAAAAAAAATAAAGGAAGAAAAAATTGATGAACGACACGCATGATACGATATCGATAGAAAAATTCTCGTAAAAAAACAAAAATGTTTCATATTTTTGAAAAATGAGCCCTTTTTCTCCTCCTCCTCTCGATATGTTGAAACTAGGTTGGAATTCTGTACATGGGTACGTAATCTATTATAAAAAAAAAAAATAGTCGCCCACGTATTTCGTTTCCTATTTTCGTTTTTTTTTTTTTTATTCGATTTCGATGAATATCAATCCGAAAAAAAAATGATACACGTGAAAAATATATCTTGTAAAGGAACGGACTCCATATTAGAACTTGCTTTATTGATTTGAAGTCTTTTACCGTGAGAATTATATTACTTGATATTTCTAATTTTTCTAATTTTGTTCACTTTTTTTTTCTCGTAAGAAATATAACGAGGGAAAAATTTGTGCCATTTGTTTATTCCGTTATCGATTGAATCAAGATTTCATTCTTTAGAAAATTTATAATATTTTCCGTTCGAAGTTTGTTTTTTATTTATGTAATAAAATATTTTGGTTTTTGTTAGGGAAAAATACGTGAAAGAAATATGTGACACATCGATCGAAGAATTAATAAATACATAAATATGATATTGTCTTTGAAACGCATGTGGACACATGTTAAAAGATTAAAAAAAAACTTCGTATATACGCTTCAGGATATTATTTTAGCCCCGAGTTAACTCTGGAGAAAAATATTTCGCGTTAAAATGTCAATTGCAAGAAAAAAAAAAAATTCACCCAATTTAAATCCAATTTATTCGCAGTCATTATATATATTCATTAAATATTCATATATGGAATTATTTTGTTGATACGAAACTTTTTAGTTGAATCCACTGTCCATTTTCCAATAATTTGAAATAAATCGATTTATTTATACAAATTCGTATGCATGAAAGACATGAAACGAAATCAAAAGAGACCACAGGTATGAATCGATGAAGCCATATTGTAAACAAGTGAAAAATGGGAATAAACTAAAAGAAATGTAAAAAAAAAAAAAAAAAAAAGTAAACAAACGAATTTAAAACAAAACCGTAAAAAAAACTGGCTTATTTCAATATTTCTGCTCGCGCTAAAATAGTTCTCGATGTGTACTCCATCGTGCACAAATATCGTGCACAAATATATATATACATATGTATATATAGGTGACATCGAGAATTGCGTATCTTATTTTTCACTCAGGGATTCGTTCGATATTGAATTACCACTGGTGCTTTTATAAAACGCTTTGCGAATATGTGCGCGCCAATCCATATACGGGATTATTTTATTAAATATATTGATCCTATATACACTTTCCTTAAATATATAATCGGATAAATATCGTAAAGAAGATTTTTACGATCTAAGAATTATCTATATCAATATCGTGTTTGTTTAAAAATTCAGATAGAATTTTTACGAAGTAATGTAGTGAATTGAAAAGGAATATAAAAAAAGAAAAAAAAAAAGGTGATATCAAAATATTCCCCCCTCGAGACCGTTCAACTTTTATCCTAGGCACTTTTTTTTTAATATTGGAGAAAGAAAAGTGATATTCCGGATAACGAAGTTTTTTATTATTCTTAAGCGATATAATTAAACGGTCCCTTCTGGATATTCTCGAATCCTTTCAAATTAAGAAACTTAACTGCAGTTTTGTTTTATACCCTCTTTGTAAAAAACTTCATAAATTGTAAAGACATTTCTCTTCTCGAATTACATAGTTTTTTTTTCTTTTTTCTATATAAAATTAGCAAGAAAAATTTTTCATCCTCGTATTAGGGGAATATAATCTGAAAAGAAGTGACACGTAGCGAAACGTTTATCTATTTAGATAACTTTTTACATTTTTTTCATTCTTTTCGGGATAAAATCCCGCGAAAGATGAAAGGTTTATCCTGTCTCCTGATCCAGTAGTTACAGTATCTTTTGTTTCTTTCTTTTCTTTTTATTCTGAAAAATATGTCTGCCAGGGGGCATTCTGATTATTACCGCCAAAATTATTCTTTCCCATTCTTTTCCTTTTTATCTTTTTTTTTTTAATACAGTATGAAAAATTCAGAGACTTCGCGCGATACTTTATCAAAGACGCGCACAATTTTTCGCGCAAAGCTCTCGATTCATTCGGCGAGATTCGATTAATATCCCCTCTCAGAATATCGTTAATTTGCAAGATGAAATAGATAGATATAGATATCGAGAGCACAGAAGCTGATATTTTCTCCTCTACCTTTTCAAGTTATTTGGCCCAATTCGTGTTATATATCGGCAAAGTGCAACAGTGATTCGGATTCATCGCCCCTCTGAAAATCGAAAAATAGGGGACAGAATTATTGGAATCACACACGGTGAAATCATACGAGAAAGTATTGTTATTTCCTCTTTTTTCTTTCATTTTTCTAAAATATTCAAATATATTTTGCTACGCATCTCTCGAGAAGCGCGCCATTCTTTCCAAATGTGTGAATGGAAAATGGTAAAATGTGAACTGGGGAATTTTTCTCCGCTGAAAAATGCGCACTTGGGCGGCTTGATTTATGACGAAAGCACGCAAGCGTGGACAGTAACTAAAACTGCGGTGCTGCCTCCTTTATCTTCGATTAATTTATCGGCAAATCTGACGCGATCGTTTTTCTCCCTTCTGAAAAATCGGCGCAACCGATTTTAACAAAGTTTTATGTACTCCAGTTTCCAAGCAACTCGTTTCACCATTCGTTTTTCTTTAATAGGAAGGAACCTTCCCTATTTTCCTTTCTTATTTTCTCCCCATCTCTTTTGATATTTGACATTCTCCTTTTAACCTCTTCGATATAATCTATCGTATCGTCGAATTCTTCTTTCTCGATGGACGCCACAAGATTCTTATCATTAGATTTGAATGTATTCGATTTTAAGGATAAATACAATTCAAACTCGAATTTTATTATTAAAAATAAATCCATCGATTCCACCTATTCCAGATTCAAATTAATACATTTAACACGCAGTTGCGTTGGAATATATATTATATTTTTATATGTAATTTCAGATCGTATCGAGAATTTTTCTCACTTGGATCTATTGGGTATCGCTTCAAAATGATCATCACTGGTTTCCACTGGAGTACTGATTATACATGCACGTTATCGTTTGTTTCGAGGCTCGAAATATCTGCACACGCCACTTAATACCAGTTCCAGATGAGGTCAATATCGGATCGTTATCCAGCAAAATCATTAACATCTCTCTTCTTCGCTTGTGCTCCACGGCAAAAAATCTCGCGCTCTTATCAAAACTTAAAATCAGGAAAATCTTCGTTTCCGAAAATTGGAAAGAGTTGCTTGCATCTCATAAACAAGGTCAAAGAAGGTCGCCAATTTAAATTGCACCATCTCGATGATTACACCTTTCGAACTCTTGTTACTCTTGGACGATGTTCAAGATGGAGGGAGCCAACCGTGGGTCAATTTTCGCGAAACAGATCGATCGGGACAGGAGAAATCGGTGTCAAGACTGTGTAGTCGAGGCGGGCCGAGTGGATAAGCGAATAAAAAAAAGAGAGAGAGAGAAAGAAGAAAGAGTTAGATAAAGGCCGAGGAAGAATACCTTTCGGCCAGATCGAGATAACGAAGGCCCTCGAGAGGGACGATCGATAACCTCGTAAAACCGGTCGATTGCGACCCAGTTACCAGAAAATTTCCCCGCGTTTCGAATTTATTTTTCGAAGTCGCCTTTAATTACTAAACAATTTTTATGCAATCTCCTCTTGGCCGTGCCTCTTGTTAACTCGTACGACAACACTCGACGACATTCCATCACGTCGTGATCGCGACCCAATTTTCGTTTTCTCATATATATATATATATATACACAAGAATATCTTTCTTCCTGTTTCCGTTCGCAAGGGTCACATACGACCCATACTTCCACTTCAAGCTCGACTCGAACGCTCCCTACGCGTTCCACTTTTCCCTTGTTACTGTTCAACGGGTCAACTGCGGTTGATTTTTCTTCTCATACGAGAGATAGAAAGAATTAGAATGTAACATGGCGAGCGATTGACAATGCAAAGTTAATCGATGGACTCGATTTAGAAGAGTCTCTAGGAGAAAATCGCAATATATTATCCGTGGCGTGAAAGATTGTGACATTAAGAGATTGGAAGAATAAAAAGTGGAAAGCGAATATTGCAGATGATGTAAGATCTTTTAAGATCTTAACTAATTGTTCTGCTTTCGAGTGATTTAGATCGACGTGTATTGACGAGAGATTAATCGTTATTACTGAGGTTGTTGCTTATAAGAATCGAAAGAGAGAAGTAAAAACGGAAAGCTTTTTCCTATACGAATAATTGCACGAAAGGATTAATGGGTTGCAGGTGCGTTCGAGGTCGTTGACCCAGCTGGACGCTCTGGGCAGCAAAATGCTGGATACGGGGGAGCACCATCTGGGGGGTGGTCCCTCGCAACAGCAATCCCATCACCTTCACCACCATTATCAACCTCAACAATTGCAACACCCCCAAAATGTGGAGAGTAATCCTCGTTTCCTTGCGCCCACCGCGCCTTCCGTCGAGGGATCGCGTCAGAATCGCAGACACAAATTGTCTCGGTCACAGGTTGGTACATCTTTTTCAGATTAAATATACGTATGTGTATTCGTCATGTTGTACGAGACTGAAGATATTTATGCAAATTCAACTGCATAACTGAAATAAAAGAGAAAGAATTTTGAATATTATCGTATATACTTCGTTTTAAATACTCTTGTCTTTCTACATTTCGTTTGCATTTTGTAAATTTTTATTCAAATTTCCTGTACCCCAAATGCACGAATATTTTCGTAGTCTGTGTTTTAATGTCTCTTTTATTTTGCACAGGTTGGGTTGCACAGAAATATTTTAATGACGAGTAAATTAATAAAATAAAAGTCGATGTTAATTTTAAAGTTTTATCGACTTAAAAGAAACATAGAGAATAGAAAATGAGACTATGGAAAATCGATTTATACCCGGTTATTTATTATTTACGTATAAATTTTAAATAAAATTTTATAATCATCAAAAATGCATAATTGCACTTTCATTGCAAAATCCATATTATATATATATATCGATTTCTAATTAAGGTACCATTGATATTTATTTGAAGCTTTGAATTCGAAGAAGCAAATAATCTACCCTTAACGATCATAAAACATGCACACCTCTTATACATAATATATCCAATACATAATATATTATATGGAGATACCACATCTGCACAATAGAAAGTAACAAATATTTAATGACGTGGATTTACCCTACTAAACACAAAAACCTATTAACCTTGGATTAAAAGCAAAGTATGCTACGAATTTATGTCATTAAAATACATAAATTCGTTCGTATATTGTACCAATAATTAAATAAATATTTTTATTTAATCAAAGATTTATACGAACGTAAATTTGTATCACGCACGCAGGATAAATAAAAAAAAAACATAAAATGCATGTGTTTCGATGCGAGTGAGGTAACAATTAAAACGTGGCCTAATTTTAGGGATACCAAGCTTACATAACCTTTACGATGTTGTTTTTCAGGCCGATCAATAACAGCAAACAATTCTGTACATGCCAGACATCAAGAAATTAATCTTGGTGGCTGACTGTAAGAATACACTTACTACTTACCAAGCCAAAGTAGTTGGCCAAACTTGGGGGAAGATCAGAAGATCTTGTTAAAGAGTTTTGAAATCGATATAACATTGCGTCTTTCTTCTTCTTTTTCTTTTTCTTTTTTTTTTCACGACGATAAGAGAAATCTCATCGCGAAACAAATCGTTAAATAGAAACGGTTCGAATATTTTATTGTTGAGGATTTATCGGTGGTGAAATATAGAAAGGAGAAGAACGAAAGCCTTGATCTCTCAAAGATTTCGCTCGATCTTGTCGATATTTCAACGCCGGATTTCAACTTGAAAGATGGAATGACGAAAGATCTTGTTATCCAGAGCGAAGTATCAGAGATTACTATCGATTTTTATAATCATTGAAAGTATATTTTACTTTATTTAAATCGAGGGCTTTATTAATGAGACACGATAATTGTAACAAAAGGATAATATAAAATTATGAAGTATAAGGAAAATAACGATGAATGTGTTCTCTTTGTGAAGGAACGAATGAATTGAATTTGTAAATAAATTCATTATGCATGATGAAAAATATTAATTCAGTCTACTTATATTTCTTTTCAATAAGATTCTAATTTGTATTATAAACAACTTTGATTAAAAAAATTTTAATTAAATTGAGAATAAATTGATTATGCCTGATAAAACATTGAAACAAAACGAGTAAATAATTTTGAAGTAATTTGATATGTTTGATATTTACAACTCGGAATTAAATATGTTATATATATAAATATTTAAATCATTGGACTTACACTTGATAAATTGAGGCAGAAAAAAGGTAATTTAATATGTTTAATATGTATTATAAAATTACATTAATACTAAGAATTTTTCGATGACCGTGTTCAGAATTGATAAATTAAATTTTACGAATGAAAAATGTATTCATTTCTATTGTAATATATATATATTATTTTACACGATACATTCGATAAATATTCATGAATGACGAATGAATTTGCATTTCGTTATATTTACATTGAAATAATATTGATCATAAAACATAAATATTTAATTACAATTTAATAACAATCATTTAATTCCATAAATATTTGTTCTTATTCGTTAGAAATGTAAAACCAGAATCTATTACAAATATTTACAAATATTTTTTTATCAAATATTCTTCTAACAATATTATTATTTTAATTCAAAATTAAATATTAAAAGTTCTTTTTCGCATGTGCAATTATAATGCTTAAAATTTGAAAAATTCACGGATTTTCTTTTTAATTTATTTTCAAAATTAATCAGTAATATTAAAAATTCGATTCTTCGAATTTCTTAAAAACCATCTGGAATATTTAGAAAATTATAGAAAGTTAAAAATAGAATGGAACTTGCAAAAAAATAAAAAAAAATAATTATAACGCATGTAAATTGCTACGAATGATAAAATATCAATATACGAATAATCTTTGTTCGTTATTTTAGAAAAATGAAATCCTAAAGGCCCAGAGAAAGGAAATCTGTATAGTAATCTATTAACAGTAATATATTCTAAATATTGTAATTCTCCAAAAATTCGATCTAAGAAACAATAATCCAATCTCACTACCATCGAATCACGCGATTAACCCAATATCGCCTAACGTCCAAAGAATTTAGATCGGGCGGGATAAATTGAAAACGAGCCCCGAAAATCGAAGGACGGGCGAGACGAAAAAAAGAAAAAGAGAAGGGAGTCTCGCTGCGAGCACAAAGGACACGAATGGGGAGAAAATGGAAAGCCGGGAGAAGGCGATTCTCAGACGGAGGTGAATGAAATTACGCGGTGGTTGCCCTTCGAGTAACGCGAGAGGGAGAAAAATTAAGGAATAAGAGGGTGGCGGTTGAAAATTAATTCCAACCCACCATCGAAACGAGAATCGTCGGGAGCGTAAATGGCTCGTAATCGTCGGCATTACGCGACGCACGAAACGCCTTCCCAGACATTTTATCGTCTTATTTCCATCGCCGGTTAACGAACGCGACGCAGGCCAGACTCTAGCTGCCTCCCTCCTGTCATTTGAATTGCTAAGCGGCCTATCCTCGTCAAACACCTGCCACTCGGCCGCTTGTATCCCCAGAAGCTTCTTTCCCTGTAATCCTTTCTGAACCGACCAAGGTTGAGGACAAACTAGACACCCCTCGACTCGACTTGGGGGAGTTTAGTTTGAACATCGTTCGACTTAAAAGTTGACCGATGTTTTGCGAAACTTGATAACTTCATTTCTTCGGATCTTTGGAGGGGAGGAAGGATATTTGATTGATTAAATTTTGGATTTTCGTTCTGGAGAGATTCTTTTTCTGGGGAGAAATATTTGATTTTGTAAATAATTAATTATCCAATGTGAAAAACGAATACGCGATATTGCGACGAGGGTGAAATATCTGTCTAATTTTCGAGAACTTTAATCAAAAAATCGGATTAATATTCGTTCGAAATTGACTCGCCCGTGGAAAGGAATAAATGGAAAAGAGACATTTATATTTTTCAAAAAGATCTCAAATTTGTTGCAATATTTGTAACATCCTTGCGAAAGAACAGAAACGAAACAATCTGATATCAAAATTTCAACTTTGTCCTTGTCACAAGTTTTTTCCGAAACATCCATAATATCACAACGATAATAATCTAATTAATATCCTTGGATGCGAAGAATAATTACATTAAAGGAGCCCGATATAACGGAAAAGATTTTAAAGGAAAAAGTTTGTTTTAAAAATCGTTTCAACCTGTTTATCCAATCTTTCCCTTTTTTTTCCCTCGGTTCACGTTTTATCAGGAAATTGAAAGCGGGATTGATTCAAGGAAAATTCAGTTTATCGAGAGCACGGATGATCTTTCCCTTCCTTTGTTATTAAGTATCGCGAGATCTCATCAAAGAAAGTGGCCTTAGTAGCGAATAAAAGGGTGGCGAGATATTATGCAAACACTAGCGCCGCCGCTGTCCGTTTATGATAACTAAGTCTAGGGGAGAAGGTCTCGGGGAAAACTCGTAGGGAATTGGAGCACTTGGGTCCCAAGTCGGGTCGACGTCGTCGTTTCCGTTCTCGCCGACTCGGAAAAAAAGGGATCGATATTACAGACAGTCGCATGTTGAACAGCTCCATTCTTGTTTCCAATTATGTAAAACAGTCTGAATGGTTTGTAGAAAAAGGAAATTGCGCTTTATATAAAAGAGCGTGCACTAACGATCGCAAAATTCCAACAACAAAATATTTCTTTCTCTCCTTTTTTTCCCCCCGTTTCGTTAACAACAACGGAACGAGCAACGATTAATTTGTCTCTGTTTTTTGCCGCCCCAGCTTCTGAACGGGATGAGGAAAAACACCGTAATGGAAAATATATCAATATATCAATGTGTATCGATGTTCGTATCGATGAAATTGGCCATAGTGATGGTTAGCTAAATGATAAGAAATGGTAAACCGATACGGTTGAACGGTGAATGGATATCGAGGTAAAGAAAAATGTCCGATTGAAAGTGGAATGAAAAGGGAGTGGCAAAAAAAAAGGGGGGGAGAGGAGAGGGGAAGGGGGATGATCGATTTCAGGCAACGAAACAACCGGTTCGACAACTTATCGATGGACGATTTCCTACGATTATTAGAGAGATCATCGTCCTGTTTTTATCTCTTCGAAGTTGGACAATATAATAAATTTTTTTGAAAGCAATTTCAAAAAAATCAAGTATAATGATTACGTAGCATTATCACGAACGTATAAGATATTTATTTTCGTGGACACCGATGAAATTGCAGAATCCAGCCTCATGGGTTTCTTGGCCAAGCTCGAATCGATAACATGCAAACGGACCGCAAGCCTGTTCGCCATTATCGATTCGCCGAATGTAAGTTACAAACGTGTCCAAGGACGCGGTGGAGGTCGAATTTTCTAACGATATATCGATGGACCATTTGCCAAGAAAATTCGAGGAACGATGATTAAAATCCTGACCCGAAATATTAATATTAAAATTATAATATAAAATATTAACGCTAGAATTATCGAGTTTATTTATTTATTTACTGCGATGCTACTCATCAACACATGCAAAATTCAACAGTATTAAAAGATTAAAAACGATGAAAAAGCTCGTTACTAAAAATTAATATTAATTTATCATTAAAAAACCAGTTTATAACTTGTCCTTTAATCTTAATCTTAATCTCTGTTAATCAACAAAATGAAACAAAAGTAATCTTTTTCCGTTACACGAAATAGAAGAAACATAGCTTCCTTTTCAATGGAATTCCTTGTTACGAGAATTCTCGAAAACTCGTATAATTAGAAATTCGGTTAAAAGTTAAAAAAAAAAAAAAAGTCTTTATCGTTGGACAAGGCAAAACCTTGAACGAGTTTTTTTTTTTATCCTATTTTTCGTTACATACGCTTTCAAGCTATTTTCTCGTTGGAACGAGAGTTAGTAAAAGTGATATATACAAGGTAGTAGTAAATGGTAGTTTCGTTAAATAAATTGACTTCGCGGTCTCGCTCGACTTGTCCGACCATTTTCGCGCTGTTCCACTTAGTCAACTATTTGCGACTCTGTTCGATTTGTCTGATCATTCGTATCACATTCCACTGGATTCCACCGGCGTTATTCCCGCCAATGAATTAATTATAGGGATAGGAGGAATATGAAGATCGTTTTATTGCATAATTTGAACATGAAATAATAATAATAATAATAATAATAATAATGCAACTACTCGACGAATTGGCGAACTTAACTCGATGGTATAAACCATTTCGACAGAACATCACGGCAATGTTAAAATTTCGAACGAGTTGAGATTGCTCGCAATGGACCGATAAATGTGCAAATGGATGATTCTTGGTTCTATTAAAGGTGTAAAGAAATCGTAATGCGTCCGAATCCTTTTAACCGTGGGATTATTGCGTGTATAAAAGCATAATCGCCAACGTTCTGGGTTAATGTGGTTGAGTTTATTTTAACAATTGGTATGTGGAAACACGAACATGTGGATAGTTAAGAATCTGCAAATAAAAGTTGAGAATTGTAGAGAAAGAGAATAGAAGAATTTTAATGGAATTTAGCACGAGAATAATTTTTTTGTACTTTTTTTACTTCTATTCAATTATTAATTCCATTTAAAATCTTAAAAGTTTAAATAACGCAGCATTCTTTAATTCAGTTATGTTTAATTTCTTTTTTCTTTAAGGAAATAATATAATAAACTTAATCGTGTCTTATTTCGTTTCTCAATTTTTCGAGATTTTTCACATTTGTATTCATACTATAAAAGATGTACATTATTCGATTTAAAGTTTTTTTTGAAATGTATATATATATACAAATTGTAAATGTATCGTGTAAATATGTCACGTTCTCTAAAATTCATCCAAGACTTTATCGTGCCAAACTTTCAGTAACGTAATTGAAAATTTGTCGAAAAAGAAAAAGAAAGACGCGCAAAAGATCGTGGAACAATGTGATGGCAAAAAGATCATGGCAAATGAACACGACCCATTTTCTAATGTGCTTCCATAAATGAGAAAGCTCTTTCTCATTTTATTACCTGTCATCGTCAGCATGAAGGCATGAACCTCTTCGGATAAGAACTCAGCATTTTCGCTAGGCTTACATTGCATAACATATCAGAACATGCTATTATTTTTTTGCCAACAAGCCTGCTTCTTTATTAATAAACAAATATTATATAGGAAAAATTCTTTCTCTTTCTTTCTCTATATATATATGTATGTATATATAAAGACAAAATTGTATTTATACATATTTTCTATTTCTTCTTTCAAATCAACTTTTTATTTCGTGCTGATCTTCGTATGAATTAATCTGTTTGAATGTCACGCATAAATATTCTTCTAATTTAAAAAAAAAAGCCATATTATTGAAGTTATTGGACGATTTAATGCATGAAATTTTATCGAGAATTCGTGGAAAAATTTTTTATGAATTTTCTATGAAAAATTCTACGAAGAAGAAATTCCTTTCTTTTCATTAGAAATTCAAATTTCCAGGGAACGTCCCGATTACAATCATTATATAGAGTCGAAGACTCTTTCTTCGATTCTTTGAAGCGCCGCTATCAAATTTTCCATCAAACTTTCTAGTGTTCTCGAGTATTCTCGTTTCGAATTCGTGTAACGTAATCCGAAATTGCGAACCCGATTCCTCAATTCTTGATTCAATAGCCAATGCTATTGTCGTAAATAAATTTCCTCGAAATAATTAAAACGTTGGAATCAATTTTTCAGGTATCCAGCAGCGAGTTTTTCAGCGTCAGCTTCGATCTCTCGGACGATTCGAGTGGCCTGGATCGGGACGAGTTTCTGCCCGCTGCGAAGGGCACTTACTTGGCGTGAGTTTAATTCTGTTAAAATTTAATATAAATAAACTCTTTTGTGGAAAATATTGGAAAAAATATTGCTATTAAAATTCGGTGGAAGAAACGTATTTGCAAACATTTTAAATTAAAGCATTTATACATTTATATATCACGATTTTTAAAGTTTCAAAATAAATCGATATTTAGTAATTGTAAATAAAAAGTAAATATTATTATTTCCTCTAGAACATTATACAAAATACGTTAAAAATTGAAGATCTCGTTTCTTTTAATTCGCGTATACGATTCTTAATGTACGAGATGATGTATCGAATTTCGTCTCGAGAAGGATTCGAAAGGCGGATAATGATCTTGAAACAAAGTTACGCCTCGACGAACCCTTTGACGAGTTCGCTTGACATCGTTTAATAATCACCTTTAAATAACGAGGAAATATCGCTTGCACCACGTGATCTCTCAACGAAAATTGTTCTGTTTACGGCCGCATTGTAACGCGGCTACTTACTTGTATCCTCGCTGTAGGGATTTGTCGAGAAGCCATTACGCGTGGCCTCCATTCTTGTTCTTCCATTTACTCGATAATCCTACTACTACGATTCCGTCGTTAGCTGAAAATGGAAAATTATGAAACAACCCGTGAACAACCGCCGCCGCTTTGTTGCAGCGAGGCGATCAACGCCGCTTGCGAGAGGCGCGGGATCGACATCTCGCGGATCGAGGTCTTCGACGGTTTCTCGTCGCCATTACCGATCCTCACCACGGACACCTCCAGCCTTGGCGGCAAGCATTTGCGAATAACAGGTAAAATTTACTACTCGCGAATTCGCATTTTACATTCATTTTACATTCATTTCTTATATTCCCTGAAACGTCTGGATATTAAGGTCAGGAAGAGGACTTTCAGGGGAATTCGTGAATTTGTTTTAATTTTAGTAGAGATAGGGATTGGATTCCTTGACTGTCTGCTATTATTATCCCAGAAATCATTCAACGTAGGAAATTGAACATCGAAAGGACGAAGACGATATTACCAAAAGTACGATATATATATCTATATCTATTTGTAGTTGTAGACAGAGATATAAGGGATTTGGGGAAACGAAACGTCGAACGTGATTGGCGAGAGAGTGGCCAATCCGCTAAAGTTATCGCGAAAGTTCACTCGTTAGAGAGCCATTTGCATTCTCGGTTGCTCGGCTCCGAAAGTTAAAGGTAAGATCGAAATGGGGCCGAGTGTAATTCACTGAGTGGAAGTGATAACAGATAGGATCGTGATTTCGGTGGGCGAAACTAATTGACATTCGTGCACGCGACGAATCTTCCTCCCCCCGAGCGAATTGATAAAGTTAAACGGGCCATAAGAATCGGGGCGGACATCGATGCAAACACGCGATCGTAATTGCGACGTTAATAGCAACGTTATCGATGTTACTGTACGAATCGATGATCGAGGGGACGGGTAAAAAGAAAGGGAATTGAATTCGATGCGAAACGGATGTAAAGTGGACGTGCGGGGACGACACCTTTTGATCGATGCGAAAGAAGGGGGGGAGGAAGAAGAGAAAAAAATGGTATAGGTGCACGTATCACGAGTGATAAATGTATACACAAGCGACGATAAATGGATTCGCGTCGAAGGCGAAACTTTGACCGTAAAGTCGCTCTGTCCGAGCATAATCGGGTCATACTACTTAAAGCTCGAGATAAAATCGAGTTTGAACTACTACTACTGTTACCGCGACTGTAGACCAGGCGTGTTTGACTTTGTATCTGGCCATATATAAATGAATTCTACTTAACTTTCCTGATGAAATTTATTATATAGAATTTTATTACATGTACATTCGTGAAATTATTCGTTTCGATATCCATCCGCGTATAATCTCCATCAAGGTTAATTACGAAGGATTATCGAAACGAATATGATTCTCAATATATATTTTTTTTTAAATTAAAAACGACAATGATTTAAAGTGAACGATGGATGAAACTGTTTTATCGGCCATTTTAATCGACGTTCTTTACTCGCGCAATTAGAAAATGGTGGTAGAAAGATGGCCCGATGACAGGAATTATTTATTTATCGAGCTTTTCCATTTGACGCGGACAGAAATCGATTTCGAAAAAATCCCGCGATTTTTATCGCGTGAAACAGGGTATTCCATCTAGACGTTGTACAATCTAACGATTAAATAAAAAGGGTGAAACGGTGAGCGCGGTGAGCGCGTATGGGCGCGTATCACGCGACGAGCCGTGGAGCTTTTATAGGATCGTGAAGGAGGGAAGGACGCATAGGTGCTATAATTCCTTAATTTACCACCCCTATCCTTGAGAGCGCTAAAAAGGAATTCACAAGGACAAAGGAAGCCACTTAATAGACCCTGTTCTCATATACCTTGCCGAGAAAACCTACTTACCTAGTACTCGTCGAAGCGATATCGAATATCGAAAAAAGTAAACGGATGCTCCGTTATGATACAGTAAGGCGCGTTTAACTCGATTAATCGTAACCAGGATACAATAATAGATAGTGCACGTAATGCGATTTTGTATCAACGATACAATTATCGAAGGGAAATTCGATGAAAATTTTCGTTTATAATTCGAGTCGAGTGGGTTTCTTTTTTTTTTTTCGAGCCGCGTTTCATTCGATCGAGAAAAAAGAAAAGTACGTTTTTATCCCATGGACAAAGTAACAATAAGGGATAATGAAATGAAATGGAAAAAGGAATGGAAACGTATAAAGTAAAGTTCATAACCTACGTTGGTGGAAACATGGTTCGAATAATTTTATCTCGGGAAGGTTGTTGTCTTGGAACAAGAAAACCTCAAAATCGTAATTTTCCTCGTCGTTTCTCGCGTCGAAACAACTTCGATAAGCGGTTCGGATAGCTATAACGTTATAACACTCGTTGAAAACCACCAATGAAATATCTTGTTTAAATTCGAATTCCTCGCTCGAGCAATATTCGATCATAGTTCACATTTCGCTGCGATTACTTAAGTTTTAGACGAGCTTTAATAATAAATTTTATTCATATATTCCAAGTTCTTTCCGCATTTAAATATCTTCGTTTAAATATATACATATAATTATTATTTAAGTGTGAAAAATATAGAAAAATATTTCGAATAAATATCGTGTGAATAATAAAATCAAACGATAGAAACATACATAAAGTTTAAATGTGACAAGTTTCAACAAAATTATCGTAACATCAAGACGATCTTTTTTAATATTTAAGAAAACGCGAGTACACAAGATTATCTTGTGAAACGTAAAATTCTTTAAAAGAGCCAAAGCTCCTGAGATTTTTAATTACAACTTTATTACAACTCTATAATCTTGAAAAATACGATATCTCTCTTTTATATGCACATTATTTGAGATTAGAACAAAGGTAATCCGCAATGCATGGTCCGATTTATGACTACCTAGAGAAAAAAAAATTGAAATTTTCTTATCAAGGCTATTTCAAAAAAAAAAAAATTATACAACGAATTATTTTTAGAATTGTGCGTGTGAAAGAGTGGAACAGGATGCGACCTTGAGCCTTAAAACCTGCTACCTCGAAAGAAATTATCAGGACTATGACGTAAACACGATTTTAATGCGTGAACAAAAGCTCACGCAATTATTTACCACAGATTTAGATGGATATCAGTTGATAGTCATTCTTTTTTCGCAGCGAAACATCGCTCTCGTTTCACAGAAGAACTGTCTAAAGAGAGGGTAAAACGTGCGATCAGATACAGGATGGAGCTTAGTACAGGATAGAGCGAGTGGAAAACGTCCATCATTGTTCGAGCTCACCCCATGCGAGAACATCGATAACGCGATGTCTGTGAAATGAGCTTTTTCGTTGTCACAAGCTGTAATTCCTGAAAAATTCCAAGTTTATATACATGTACATATATCGATCAGAAATAATCGGTCGCGTTAATCGCTTTTGCAGACGAATATGAAATATCCTTTTTTTAACTTGATTGAATTTGATCGATTCGCGCCGCTCGTTAAATCTCCTTCTTACGTTCTTCAGTTTGAATCGATATCGATTGAAGGGGGAAAAAAATTTTCTACGGATCATTGAACACAGTTAATATCACGTTTACCCAACAGGATTTTCTTTCGTACGATCGAACTTAGCAGAAATCTTTTTCAAGCAACTTTTTTCAACAAAGTTTAAAGAACGATCGCAGTTCGCCTTCCCTCTTTTCCCGAGTCGAATCGATCGTATGACGGCGGAAACGCATGATGACAAACGGCCGCGGAAAAGGAAGCTACAACTTCCCCTGCATCGCTTTAGGGAAACGTTACGTATTCCAAAGTGGATTGGAAACAATTGACTGCCCATTTTCTGTTCCAGTTAAGGACAACGAAAAATCGAGCTCGAGATCGTCGAGCCAGAGAAGCAACCAGAGCGTCTCCTTGAGAAAGCCAAGCGGGGTAAGAATTTCTATATCCATCTTCGTAACCGAAAGGAAAACTGAGCACCGTTTAATCCCTGTAATGGAACCTTGAACACTTTCCCCGTCCCAGAAGCAACACCGAGGACACAGTCGATAACTCGAAGAACCTCTTCTCTTGCCCCCTCCAATTCTCTCGTCTCGTCCCTCGAGACGAATCCAACCCTCCTCCATCCTCTTCTCCTCTGTCCTCGTCCAACCGTCGTTGCTCGTTCCGTTTCAATTGCCACGGATTTTTTAATTAGCGCGGATGACGATTCTAAAAATGATTCAAACGAATCGTTTGCTCGTCCCTGTAATCTCTCTATCCCGAGGATGTTCGAATATCGAAGCGAGATTGCTCATTGTGCGCTCATATATATATATATATATATAAGCTTCTTTCTTTCGATCATCTTCGATCGCAGATAACTATACGGTTTTTTAATAATCTCGGACAATGCGGCGACATCGTGGGATTTTTTCTTCTTTTTTTTCGAACCTTGACCCGCTCGAACGATCCTCGATAAAGAAGGCCGACGGTCGATAGTCGACGCTAATCCTTCTATTACGAAGCGGGGTTGTAACGAGGTGAGAAGATCGGCCGATTGCCTCATCAATTTTCGACGCGGATAATATCGAGCTTTGTTTGTCTACATCGTGTGTTAGGGATATATATATGTATATATTCGAAATGAAGCGTTTGACAGCGATACTGAATTCGACTAATGAGGTCTTCTGGTTGATTTAGCGATGGAATCGTTTTACTGCGATACAATGCGGATAATAACGATTTCGAGATCTGTTTCTTCGTTAATAATAAAATGTTGCTTTTATATCTTATATGACTTTGTGTTATAACATTATGTATAGGGATGAGATAATTAATATGCGATTTTGAAGAGATCTATGAATTTATTTTTATGCTTAATTAATGATTAACAATCCGAATCGAGTTCGTCTTTTATTATCTCTCATTGGCATAGATGAGAAATTGTCCTTGGCTGACGTAGACGATAATATATATGTATACACGTAACATTTAATTTATAAGTAACTTTGAACCGTGTGTTATAACCCTCACTGGTCATTAATTAACTCCCAGATGGTACATATATGTCGATCTTCCAATTACTTCAATCATGTATTGGAACTTCTCAATCAAATATTTAATCATGGTAGGGGATGGAAGCACGGATTATTGACACGTATATGCATTTCCTATTAGATTTCCCTTAATATCTAATTTCCTTTGAAAAATTAAAAATATTCCTCTATATCTATAAAATATCTATAATAATTTTTCATTCGTGATAGTTTTAAATAGCTGTTTCGCCTCGTAAATCCGTAATATAATTTTATATGAAATAAAATGCGATCAGCTTCGTATCATAAATTGTTACAACTTGCTTAAAGAAAGATCATTCCTTCGTTTAACATTCTTCCATAACACAAACGTAGTTCTTACGATGTCGGAAATTAAACCGTTCATCATTATGAAACTAACTTTGGTTAATTCCAATGCATCAATGACAAACAGTCTTCTCAACTCGGTTCACAAATCCATTAACGAGTCTTCGAATCGCCATATTTATAGCCAAGTTTTTCATTTATTATCAGAGAAAAATATTCGCAGAATTATCGGAGCCGCAGCGGCCGTTTCTTCAGCGTCTCGACGGAAGACTCGAGCGTCGACTCCGAGGTCGGAAGCAGCACCACGCTCACATCTGGTCGGAGCTCCGTTGGGGCTGCGGGGCTCAAACCTAGTAAACAGCGATGGAGCGGCTTCTTCACCAACACGAAGGGCACAAAAATTGATCTACTCACCTCTCTGCTGGACGATTATAACAAACACGGGGTACCCAAGGATACACAATTGTCGTACGAGCTCGCCTTTAACGAAGATGGTAAGGAAACTTTCGAATCATTGTAAAACTGTTGAAGATAATTAGTTTAGGGAATCTCGTCGATTTCAATATTCTTGAAGTACGTGTTCGAGATTATTATCTTAATTACTTAATGGTTAGTTAGCGATCGATGATTCGAGATCTCGTCTGCAGCATCCTTAAGATTTTAATTAAAAAAATGAGAAAGCGATAGATATATACATACATATATATGTATTCTGTACAAACTTATACTTTTATCCAATAAATTATCTTACACTGCGAGACGTTTAATATACATATTTATAACACTGGGGATCGATGGGTATTTTTTTTTCCTTTTTCTTTTTTTTTTTTTTTTTATACATTGTCGACAAAATATACACGTGATGAAAATATTTTACAATCTCCCCCGTGACTAACACTTCACGTGTCGTTTGTGAACGTACAATTGTGATTTTGAACGGAGGATGTTACTTGCTCGTATTCTCGGAAAGTTCCAGGCTGAAAAGATACAAAATTAATCGATTATATTTTTGCGTATTAATTCTTTTTTCTTTTTTTCAATTTTAGCCTTGTACTTAGAACAAGATTGGCGCGACATCGTTCAAAACTCGGATCAATTATCGGAGAAACAACAGCAACAACAGACTGCTTTATGGGAACTGGCTCAAACGGAAGTGGCTTATATCAAGACTCTAAAGGTTGTGACAGACGTAAGTATCCTTTTTTCTTTTTTGTAAGGAATATATTTTTAATATACGTGTATATATTTTACGATATCGAATTTATTCAACAACGTTTATCAACACTTTAGCTGTTTATGGCGTGCCTCTGCAGCCTGCAGGCCTCGAATATCCTGAACGAGGTCGACAGGACGAAGCTATTCAGTAACATCCCCGAGATCTACGCCGCGAATCGCTACTTCTGGACCGAGTACGTCCTAGCCATGGTAAATACGTCGAGGACCACTGGACAACCGCTCGAACCGGGCCACCTTCTGCAAGGTTTCGAGACGTTCGAGCAAACCTTCGCACCCTACACCAGATATTGCGCGGAGCAAAGCAAATGTCAGCAATACTGCAGAGACCGTCTCAACGATAATCAATTATTCACGGTCTATCTGGTGGTGAGAATTTTTTTAGAACGAAAAATTAAGTTTCTTAAAATTAAGTTTTCTTTTTTCATTCTTCGTTTTTTTATCAGTGGTGTGAGACTCAGAAGGATTGCAATCGATTGAAACTGCTCGACATACTGGTGAAACCTATGCAGAGGTTGACGAAGTATTCTCTGCTCTTGAAGGCCGTTCACAAGAACACGGAGAACGAGGAGCAACGAGCAGAATTGACTCATATGGTAAAGGAAATTATCACGAATACGCTAGTATTGTTATCTTACTTTACAAACTGTTGCAGATCAAATCTGTGGACGACTTCGTGGCGTCTGTGAATGCAGCATTGAAGAGGAACGAGGAGACAGCGCGGTTGGCCAGCGCTGCATCTCGAATAGAAAGTTACGATGTGGTCGAGTCGAGAGACGAAGAATTGGAGAAACTGATTAAAATTCACAGCACGTTCGATATTACCACGGTTCCGATACCGGGTTGTCCGAAAGACACCCTTAGAGTACTTCTTCGCGAGGGAGATTTAAAATTAAGAGACGCCGTTAGCAGCAAGGTAATAATAACATCGTTATAAGATAAAAATTTGACAAAATTTTAAATGAGAAAAAGCAATCGAAACTTTCTCTTTTTCTACAACGCAGATGGAAGTACACATACTGTTGCTGACAGACATGCTATTGATCTGCAAACCGTCGACCAAGAAAACTTCGTCCAGTGGGCTGACTGGCACCGTGGGGGGCGGTTTGAAGATTATAAGACAACCGTACGTGATCGATCGTATCCGAATACACGAGCTGAAGGAGCCAACCAGTTTAGGCTTGGTTTATCTGAACGAGTATGGGGCGGCATCAGCTGCTCTGGTTCTCAGCGCTGGAGAATCGAAATTGGCCAAGGTATACATACGCTTCGCCCGTGAAACTTATACTTTTACAAACCTTTTTTCTTTCACATCTATATATATATACACTCTTTCACAGTCTTGGATGGAATCGATCAGGAAAGCTCAACAACAATTTGCGTTAATGAAAGTGCCACCGCTTGGCAACACGATGAACTTGACCGCGGTCAATAGACAACACAGCAGTTTCCTCGGTGACGAGTACGAGGCAGAGGAATGCGAGGGGATCCCGAAAACGCCTCGAGGGAGTAGCCGGGCGTCAAGAGTGAGCAGCCTCGCCCACAGTCACAGGTAATAGGCTGAAGCTTGGTTGAAAACGGATCGAAAAGTAGAGAAGTAGAATATCAAAGGTTTGCAAGCACTAATAGCCATGAAACCGCTTCCAGTGGAAGTATAGAGATGGAAGGTGTCTCGCCGGGAAGCAGCACTTTTCTCCCTAGCTATAATCCAAGCAGAAATATCAGCGTGGAAACGAGCGAACCACCTCGAGCCTCGAGCGTATCATCCGAAGAAGGTGGCGACAGTTCCGGTCACAATCATAGACCGTTGCAAATAAGGTAAACGTACAGGATACGAACAGCGAATGTTTAACAAGTTTAACACAAATAAGTGTTTATTATATGCAATCTGACCAACGTTTAACCGTTATTTTAGTCCTAACAAATTTGATAATAGACGATACCCGCTGAGTAAGTCACCGACGCCTAACACGTTGAGTGTCCAAGTGCCGGCGTACTCTAGCTTGGGCCAATCGCTGCCAAACTTGACCCTAGCCACTTCGCCACAAACTTCAACCGTGTCTCCGACACCGCCAAACTCGCTTCTAATCGTACCCCAAATAACAAAAAGCAAGGACACTTTGCTTTCACCAGGGCACCGAGGTAGCAATTACCCACGCGGGACTATATCTCTTTCCACCCTTTTTATCCCTTAGAAGTCTACTGCGGCTAAGAAACACCGGCGAACCGGTAGCACTGTGCATGCTTAAACAGAAATTTAGACAATAGGAGAATATAGAAAGTTTAAAATTCAAGGGATCAAACAAAATAATCGGTGTAACAATTTATTTATTTTCCCTGATTGCACTGAACTCCAACTTTTAGAGATAGTCGATCCTATTCCTTCTTTTATGCTTCTCCCGATCCTGTTATTACCATGAAATTAGTAATACAAAGTAATAATAAAATACTCACTCTGCTTGATATTAGCACCAAGAAAAAAAAAAAGAAACGATCGAAATAATCTAATTACGTTAGGGTGCTAATCGAAAAAATACCATTAGGTATCTCCTATCCACCACCGTCACCCCCGAGAGGGGCGCTTAGAAGAGCGTTCGCGATTCCTCAATCACGAAATCCACCTCTCGTTAAAACGAGACACATAAGCACGTCTGTGACACAAACGGTTCAGCCTACGATGAATCTAGACGCGGAAGCCATTGAAGAGAGGCGAAGAAGGTTGGAACCTTCGCACAGGATGCCATCGACCAGCAGCATCGCGGAGGAAAAGGTTTTATTTAAAATATTATGATTTAATTTCTACAAATTTGAAATTAATCTTGTCGATATTGTTCCTTTACAAGATGTCTTATGTCTTATTGCGAAAGATTATTCAAATAAGCATAAAGAAAAGATTAAAATTGTTCTTAATGATGATCATTTTTTTGAGACTATACATTTCTTGAATATTCAGACAAGACGTATTAGCGCCTCGTTAATAATGAAATAAATAATGAAATACAGTTTGTTAAAAATCAATATGATACCCATCGGTCGTGCATTTTTCTTTAATCTTACATAGAGCAAAGAAATGTTTAATTTAAAGAGAACACCATAAAACACCTTGTATTTTCTATACGTGGATATTTTGAATGTGTATTTATAAAATAGAGAGTTTGGAGATGAATCTATTTTTTTTTAGAAATGACTAGAATCGGGATACAAGAGTAACCTATTAAGAAGATAGATTGCTATGGACCATCTTACATTTGATGAGGGAGTACACGTTGGATGATGTCATGTTTAGAAATAAAATGTTGCTTTCTGTTGCCTGTATGCAAGTGCTGCACACACTTTCATGCAGGAGCAGAAAAATGATTCGATTGAGAAGGGATTCAAATTGAATTAAAAAAAATGTTTACGTACTCCTTATGCCTACAATATGAATCGAGCAATTTTACAATCGGTGAGTGGAAATTTATTTTATCTACCAAGTTTTGAAAAGAAAAGAAAAAAAAAAACGCAAAGCAGGTGTATGATTCTATTACTGTACAAGAATCTGTTTCAGATTGGGGCCATTCGAAATCAACGTGAAGTTTGTTATTACGATCATATCATTGTAATTTGATTCTAGCGGTGTAACTTTTAGATCTCATTTTGTAATTAATTCGTCGGGTTGTGACGATCACGTTTCAATATTACTCTAACTCATTCAGAATCCTAAGCGACGAACAGAAAAAAGAAAAAGGCCTACCTAGTGTAATTAATATTACGACTATTTATCGTGATTTAAGTTTAGATGATTATAATAGTTGGAATAAGACGCCTTTAGAGCAACAATTTTAAAATAAACGAGTTCGAGTTTCGTGATTTAACGATATAAAAGCAGGTACGGACATTTAGAAATGAGGACACACACGTAGAAAAGTATTACATTTCATGTAGAAGAAAAAAAAAAAAAGCAAAAGAAAATGAAAAATTACGTTAATCCCTCGTATAAGCTTTGATAAACACACTAAATGTGGAAAGTTACGAAAAGCGTGAAAAGAGAGTGAAAGATAAATTTTCTTTAGGTACAAATTAAATTTCACGATATTTTGTTCAAGAGACTGAACTAACGATTGTCGGGATGTCGACGAACGTCACCTAACTAGAGACAACAATATGTAAAGAGAAAAGAAGAGCAATGATTTTATACGAGCTCCTTTGCGTAAGGTTTCTTTCAATCCCCCCCTCCCCCTCTTCCAAAATTTGCGCTTGTATTAAGCTTCAAGTGTTAAAATTATCATAAAAAAAAAAATTATCGATTGTGCGTGTATGTACGATCATTCATAATCAAGGTCAAAATATAGTACATAATTTATTAATTACGTGTCTCGTTTAATATCCAATTGAACCACTTATTTCTAAACCTAATATCAAAATCTTCTTAATGGATAATACCAACTATTGAAAATTAAAATATAATTTTTTTTTTTTTATTTTTTATTCGAACAAGGCAAATATTATACGAGTAATATTAAGCGATCCAATAAATATTTTTTATTTATTCCTTTTTACAAGAAATTTTCAATAAATCATATTTTATGTACAAATAAATTAAATATTCTAAAGATATTCACAATCTTTAATTTTATATTCAGCTTTCATATTTTATTTACCTATTTACATACGCGCACGATATTTTAAGTTTTTCAGACACTCATCTACTATATACCCATAACCCAAAAGATAAAAGATGTTGAATGTTGTTAGAATACTGTATTGCACACTTACTTGAAAGCTCGAGGGCGAAGGCAAATCCCAACTACGGGGACGACGATGTGAGCCCGAGATCCGTCAGCAATCATTCGCCATGTCTTGACATGTTCGAGCTTCACTACGTTCATCGGCCAATGCTTCCAGAATATCCAGTAAAAGTTCGCGACTTAATTGTTTTAACTTCGGTAACCTTGCAACCTATGATGAAATACAATAATATTTATGATAAAAAAAAATTGTTTATTTCATAAAATAAAAAAAGAAATTAAGGAAATATATGAACCTTTGTAAAATGATGCACGATAAGATTTAATGCATATTTTTTCATATCAACAGCTTGCATTCTATCCGCAGCTTCCAAGATTTGTATAACATTTTCGAAAGTAACATTCATTTCGAGATTTTGTTTGCAAAATGCTTGCAATCGATTATTTGTAAAACCATAAAAAACTGGTGCGGTAAATAAATACAAAGAATCTTCAGGTGGCATCGAAACATCCGCATAATAAATGTACCTCAATAAAGAATCAAATGATTCGGAAGATGGGATCATTTCACCGATTTGTATCTGTAATAAAAGCACACGTTTTGTTAAGATGTATTTAATTGTTAAATAAAAACGTAAAAAATGAATAACTTACATTCACAGTATTATTTTCTGGCATAAAAGAACGGAACATTCCTTCGAAATAGCTACATCGTGCCGCAAGAATAGCTTTATGAGCTGGAATTGGCACACCATCTAACATGAGCGTTATATCACAAAATTCTCTGCCAACGCTTTTAAGAAATGCTTCCATATCCTGTTCCAAAGTTGTTCCTAAAACAAAACAAAACAAAAAAAAATCATTAAAACTCCAAATAAAATTATTATTTTACAAACAATTTTGAAAAATCGTACCTGCATTAAGATCAAATTGTCTAGGAAATGCACCTTTTTGAGGCATTTGTCTTTTTCTAATAATTTCCACCATTAAAGGTTGATCCAAAGTCTCAAATTCTTTACTCATTACAATTTGATTATAATTATTTTCTTTCACGATAAAATTCAAACAAAACTCTTTTATGAAATAAAGTTTTAAATGAGCAGCGTTACGCAATGCTTCCAAAACATTAGCACGACTTATAGTTGCTTTTAGATATTGGACACACAACTGTTCTAATCTTTTCATATTAAACTGTAAAGCTAAACGATAGACATCCATCATAAGAAGCACAATTCGATTGCTTAATGGATCTTCAGCAACACGACTGCTCGATCCATCTTCGTTTTTTTTCGTTGGATCAATACGATCGGTGTAAATATAGTTTAGGACCATTTCAAATGCTTCTGGCACAGCATCTTTCAGTCTTACCTATGATATAGTAACAATATATCAAAGTATTGATACCCAATATTGGGTATCAAATAAATATATTTACCTCTAATAATGGCATATCTTTAATCGGTATATCGACAGTTCCAAATACTTCTTCCATATGTTTATCTCGTTTTTCTCGAGCGTGTCTAATACGAGTCCTAAGAAATTGCGAACGAGCTGCTACCATAGCTATATGAGCAGGTATTTTTGTTTCAGTATCTCCTACTATAAATTCTACATCACAGAAAAGACGCCCGCTTAACAATCTTCCGAAATCGTCATGCAAAGTACATTTTGGATACGACGAAAATTGAAATCGATATGTCTCTCCAGATCGTACATTATTGTCAACTGTTCCGCCAAAAATAAACATCGCTTCTCCAATTACTGCTGCTGCGTGAAACAGACGACCAGATGGAACCTGACTATCAGCAGATGGCAAAATAATATTCCATGTTTGTGTATCAAGATCATAACAATGAAGATCATTTGGCAGCGTAGAATCAGCTGCTCCGCCAAATACATAAAGATATCTATCAAAGCTGACCATAGTATGACCATATCGTCGTGCTGGCGGAGGTGGTGCACCACGAAGTATATGTTCCGTTGAAATTCGCGTCCATCTGATGATTTATATTTCATTGAATACAATATAATTTTAAAATATAAAATTACAAACTTACCGTTTTTCTCGAAAGTGAAATTGAAAGAGACTATTTGTAATTTTAGCTCCACTCTGGCCACTAAATACGAACATAGATTCACGTGCTACAGCAACAGGAAAATTGCAACATGTTGGTGGACAATCACCAGATTGATCAACTTCTTCCCATACTCTTAATTCTCCAGGCTAAAAACAGTGACAAAATAATAATTTATCATTTATATTAAATATGATATATTAACTTACTAATAATGATATAGTCCACATATCATTCAATCTTGCATTGCCATCATAGCCAGCAAATATCCATAATTTATTATCATATACAGCAGCTCCATGTGCAGATCTAGCTACAGGTGTTCTATAAAGGAATATATTTTTATAATTATACAATTAATAATTTGAAATAATAATAAAAAACAAAAATAAGCTAAATGAGATAAATAAGACATACTTCCCAATAAATTTCCATTCTGTCCATTGACCAGTTTGGAATCGGTACTCAAATAAATCATTTTTATTGGTGAGATTTGAATTGGAATGTATATCACCAGTATAACCACCAAATACAAACATAGAAGAATCATGCACAACTGCAGAATGATGATATCTTGGGGCAGGAGGTGCTCCTGTTGCAAATGCACGTCCCCAAGATTTTTCTTTCACATCAAATCTCAACAAATCATTTAACATTCTTTTACCATTATCACCACCAAACACATAGATTGCATCTTTATAGGCTACAACAGTATGTTTGCTACGCCTGTGTATAATACAATATAGTGAACTTTTGAAATGATGTATTTACATTATTTTTTCTAACATGACATATAATTTAAGGAAATAAAATGCAATAAAAAGGAATGAATTTAATCAATCATAGTTATAATTTCTATTATAACTTAACTTAAATAAGAATTATATTGGTAATAATTAAAAACTCTATAAATTACTTATTATTATTTATTTACAATTAGCAATTACAAATATCTTTAAAACAAAGTTAGAAAGTAAATAAATAGATTCAAAAATGCTGGATTTAATTGAAACACTGATGCACAGTTAATGGAATTGAAATGCTGTAACAAAATTATTGTTTGAATATTGTAAAAGATATTAAAGAAGGTCCAAAGTAATTTACAAAAATTGAAAATAATAATTTGTATAGTTAAGATTAAAATAATTTAATTTATTACCTAGCACCAACGAATTCGTCGCATTCTGGCATACGTTGCCAACGATGAACAGTTTCGAAGGGACCAAAATCAAGAGTTAAACACTCTGCAGTCGAAACGTTATCCATTTTTTTTATTACTTTTAATAATAGAATCACTTTAAAAGATTCATGTTTAACCTATATATTATTGACTTAACCATTCTTCATTCTTTATTCAATTTTGAAATAGAAATTTACATACATTTTCAGAAACAAGACTTAATAATATTGTATTGAAATATCAATAATTTTATTTTTATTTTTACTTTTTATTCTATATATAAGTTAAATAAATCACCCGCTAATTGAAAAGAACTGTCAAAAACGTGTCTTCGATTGATTGAATAGATTACAGCCGAATATAATAGAACAAAGTTAAATTTATATATTATTTATTTTACGAGCAATTAATGTAAACTGTCAATAATAATATTTTTTATAATTATATTTTTTAATATATGTAATTATTTACATATGTATAAAATATTAGATTCAAAAATTATCACAAGAAAATTGATTCTGTTCTCAACTCTTCTTATCAGTAGTACCACAAACGAAACACAATATAGATCTAACATTTAATACATTTTTTTTTCCCTATATTTCAAAAACACTAGAAACTTTTTATCATTGAATGCCAAAAATTTATTTTTAAAAGCACTCAAAATATAGTACTGATATTCTATTTTTATCTCTATATTTCTGCTAATATTTATTTTTCTTAATATTTATTCTTCTAATATTTAATTAACATTTTTTTTTGTTTAACCTATTCAAAAGTTTAAACGAAATTGTCTACATATGTATATATTATAATGGATAATCATATTCTAATAAAAATTTAACAAGGACTGAAACTTATTCGAATAATTTTATTAATTCTTTACATTCTTACAATATATTTTCAATTATATGCGTTATATCATTATTCATTTATTTTGTATAGTAAAACTTTGATTTTTTACACAATCGGTATTTCAAAATATGAAACGCAAAAATCTCATAAAATGTTAATCTATTCTATATATCATCTATGGTAGTATCAAGTTGACAAACGGAGAGAGTTGGCGCTTTTGAAAAAGGATTTATTTTGTACCGTTAGAAATTCACACAAATGCAAATAATCTTATAAATGCGTTTCATAAGTCTTATAATTATCGCCCAACTCATTTAAACGATGAGAGGTAAATGTCATGCGGTAAAGTGACAATTCATAAGATAACGTGCCAACACGCGAAATTTAAGCCGAGAAAGTCGGCACTACTTTTCAGTCTTTCATTAAATAACAATATTTGCGAATAATGATACGAAATGTATTTCAAAACGGTCAAAAGATCTTTTGGATCGGATGTACATGCATTGGTACATACATCGCATATCGATATTGGAAAAAACGAGAACTTTTGGCAATAGACGAAGGTTTTGAAGAAGTGTCTAAGGTTAGAATTCTAATTTGGAACTATTTTTGATCGGTCTAGAGTTGATTTAATGATGTCGATTTTATTGTTTATATTTATTTGTTGAAAGAAATCTCAATAACAATTCTCATTGCTTTATTTTTATAGATTGATGATAGTCATGAAAAACGAGTGCTTCTATTAGGTTTATCCGGAGCTGGAAAAACGTCGATTATAAACCAAATATGTGTAGCAAACGGTGATGAAACTTCATATATTGTCCCTCCAAAACCCACAGAAGGTTCTTCTGTATATAGAATAAAAAACGGGGTTTTATTTTATAATGTTTGGGATAGTATGTAAATTTTATTTTATTTTATCAAAGATTATTTATAGTGTAATTGTTAAATATTATTTTATATTAGTCGGAGGTTCAGATGCCACTAGAAAATATTGGACTGCTTTCTTGCAAGACACAGATTTGTTATTATTTGTAGTAGATGCATCTGACATAAACAAATTATCTTCCGCTGCTTCTATTTTGAAACAGTTATTAAGTGATGCAAGAATGGATGATGTACCAATTTTAGTAGTTGCTAATAAGCAGGTAAATATTTTTAATAATACTTATTTAAGGATTCATTAAAAGTTCTCTAATGTATGTTAATATATAAAATTAGGATTGTCCCAGTGCTCTAAAGCCAGAAGAAGTTAAGAAAGCTTTAGATTTATTAAGTATTTCACCTCATAAGCATAAAGTAGAAATAATTGGATGCCAAACAAGACCTTTTCCTGAAATTCCAGAAACAACTGAATATACTTGGTATCATGCATCCGTTGATTCTGTTAGAAAAAAAATGTTTTATATGGCAAAAGATAGTGTATCTGCTCCTCTTTTTTGTTAAATACTTTATAAAAGAAAGAAAGGAATAGAAGAATAAGAAGTAAATAAGAAAATGACAATATGCCTAATTTAGCATATTGTATACAATTTTTCAATGGATTAAAGTGATTACAGTTTGTGCACAAAATGAACCTTTTTAAAACAAATAATTCAAGCTTTAAAAAAAGAAATATAAATAAAAATATACAATTTTTAAGGTTTTTTCAGTATAATATATTTGCAATCATTTAATTTTTTATGAAGTCTCTTTTCAGCACATACACATATATTTATTTAATAAATTATTTATTTACTTTATCAAATCACAGTAAAAGTCTTTCATTTTTTTTTTTTATGTGAATTATGCATAAATCAAACTACATTAGTTTTTGTAATTGATACATAAAATAAAGATTTAGAGATTGCATTTAGAAATATAAATCTATTTTATTCATTTACAGTGAATAGTATTACACATATTTATATAAATCTGTTGTAATAAGTATTAATTTTTCTTGTCTATTGTTTTTGTACTTACCTAAATAAGAATATTAATTTATTAATTTTATACTTTGATACTTTATATACCAATTTGTATGAAAATTGAAATATATTTGTGTTAAACACTAAGAAATTAATGAATTATATTATGAATCATGTTATGTATTTTTATTCTGAAGATACTCATTGTATTGCTCAGGGATACCTTTGAATATCTTAATTTTAGCACGTATTTGTTTCCAAGTTAATTGATTATAATTCTTTCTATCTAATGCCATAGCCTATATATGATTTATTTAGAAATAATTTATATAATAATTCATAACAAAAAAAATATTTGTCAAATAAATTATATATATAATTAAAATATTACCTTATAATTTTCTTCATACTTATCCATCAAATAGGTAAGAAAATGAACTTGACTATTTGGTAACCTAAACATCCTTCTTCTTGGAGCTTTTGCCTCTGTTTCAAGTTCTTGTGCTACATGCATTTTTACTGATGTCATTTCAGTATCTTCTTCATTCTGCAATTTATTTTCATCATTTTCCTCGACTTTCCATTTTGAAACTTTGTCAATAAGTTCTTTTTTTGTATTGGGTATCTTTAAAGTTTCATTTGGATCATATGCTAATCCCATTTGATTTAAATTAGTTCGTGTGGATTTAGTTATATCCCACGACTGTTTTATTTGAGCACTATAAATAATAAACTTCATTTTAATGTTTATACATATATTAATTAAAATAATACCATTACTTGGTTATACTTACCATGTTATTGTAGGTAATTTGTATAATTTATTTCGTAATCGCTTACGATTTACATTCATACGATATTTCTTTCTACGCTTCACCTTTCTAATTTTTGTCATTTTTATAATTTCAAACTAACACGTGCTTCTCAAAAAAGAAACAATTGTTCATTCAAATTTACTTATGTTACTTAATAATGTGAATATATATCCTACATGTTATACACTTAAAAATTGTCCCTAGTTAAATTTCTAGTGTAAAAAATAGAATATAATGGCATGATTGATATATATACGAACTTCAAATTATTTTTAATTTAAGTTTAAGAGAAACATAGTCCTAGTAAGAATTTTTCTGTTGAAATTAATATATTTTGTATATAGAATAGAGAATACATGAAATAATAAGAAGTAATGTATTAATTTATATTATTAATCTTATGTATTAAATTAATAGATATTATATTTCAATTCATTATACTTTAATTCACTTCTAAATAATTTATTTCGAATTTATCAATTCATAATTCTACAACCTTATTTAATATACAACATATTTCAACCATACTATAAAAATCATATCGTATAATTAATATATTTATTAATAATTATTTAAGTAATCATAAAATTTATATTTATAAATTGATATAAATAATAAATTATGTATAATTTTAATATTAATATTTAATTAAATATATATTATACTGAATGTGGAAAGAATATTTGGAATTTTTAAAAATAAACATAACGAATCGGAATCGATAATTAGATTCGATTGTCTATTATTCATTATATTGACTTTAAAATGAAGTTATTTTATAATTGTGATAGGAAATTTTTTTATAAAAAGCATGAATTGGAAGCACATCTTGTTTTTAGTATTTTATTTTTCTATAGTATTTTGTTATTACTTTCTATTGAAATATATTATCTCAAAAAACCATTAAATAAGTAATTACAGTTTATTATTAAATAATTTAATCGTTCCTTGCATGACGAAAAAAAGAAAAATTTTATTCATTTATTTATTTATGTGATTTTAAATTTTTTAAAGAATATAATAAATTATTATTTTTGTTTGAATAAAAATAAATCGAAATATTACAATAAATTAAAGTATTTGTAATATAAATTCAAACTGATGTAATAAATTTATTATTTTAATTAGAATATTGGAAAACAAAAGTACTTTTAATATTATTTGTAAATAAATTGTGATAATATTAAATTATATTATTAATATATTATTATATAAATATTTTTTTTAGGAAAAATAAATAAAACAAGATAAACAAGATATCGTTGAATAAAAAAAAATTAAAATTTATTTGACAATCATTTAGATACACAAAAAATAAATTTCTTAGATTTGAAAATCTATTTCATTAATGCGACAGTAAAAGGTAATTTGTGTTTGTAATATAAATAAAATTAATATCACTTATATCTTATATCACTTATATAAATAAAATTAATATCACTTATATTTACACACAATACACGTATATCTACATCTATTTGTATTATTTATACGTGTACAATGAAATTTGATAGTTCTATAGCGTAAAATAATCAAAATATTTATCTACAAATCTGGATCATTTCGTCATATTAACTTTTTCGTTTCTAATGAATCACATATTAAAAAAAACAATGCTTTCTTCAGTAAAAAATATTCATTGTCTTAATTATATCTCAATAGAAGTTTGTCTAACAAATAATATTTTTTTTAGAATCATCGAACCTCTGAAATTTTATTCGAGAGATCTAATATTCCAAAGACAATAAGAAGACCAAGATCTAACCTTCTCTCAAAGGAAATCAAAAGGGTTGTCACATGGAATTAAAAATTTACCAGGCATAGCTGGTACCGAAACCATTGAAAACGGTGTGTACAACAGGAGCGGCAGCTTCGTATCCGTAAGCCTTGGTGATCAGTTGAGCCTGGTGAGCAAGAGGAGCAGCGGCATAAGTCTTGGTCAAAAGAGGAGCAGCTGGTGTAATGGAGGCAGCATATCCGGCGGCTGGAGCGATCAGAGCACTTTTAGCGATGATTGGAGCCTGGGCGGCGTATCCATAGCTCTTGGCAAGAAGAGGAGCAGCCGGTGCAGCGTGCAAGAAGGAAGCTGGAGCGGCGTGTAACAAAGGTTCAGCTGATGTAGCATGCAAAAGAGGAGCTGGAGCTACAGTACTGATTGGAGCGGCATATCTGGTCAGAAGAGAAGCTGGTGCAGCGTGCAAAAGAGGAGCTGGTGCAGCTATAGCAGTCTTGGTAATCAAAGGAGCAGAGGCGGTGTAGGTCTTCGTCAATAAAGGAGCACTGTAGCTGTATGATGCAGCATAAGTCTTGGCAATAAGAGGAGCAGCGGTTGGGGCGAGGTAGGCTGGGGTAGAATAGGCAGTCTTCACGAGGGGAGTATGGGCAATGTCGTAATTCAAAAGAGCATCGTTGCTGATACTCTGACTGCTGACACGAACAAAGGAATGAGCGGAATCGTCAGATTTTGTGTAAGAGGAGATCACATTCTGGCCAGCGAATCCTTTTTGCGTTGACTCCTGGCTAAAACCAATGCTGCTATGATCTCCTGATGATGCTGCGATGTCGTAAGAAGTTGCATTGGCTATTGCCAAGAAGGTTGCGAATACTACAAACTGAAAAAAAATTGTTTTTTTATTTTTAATTGAAGTTATACTATTTGATATGTTACTATACTATTTGATGAATAACAGCAAGAATCTTTCAAAAACTAAGAAAGATCTAACAAGTTGAAGATTATTTTTGAAATTTTTATTTTAAAGATCATAGAAAAAGATCAAATTAATTAAATTTAAAATTTAAACAAAATCTTTTCCTATGAAACATTATGCTTCGTTACAATATATAAAATATCTCTCTGTAAGTTATTATAATTTGAAGGGCGTATACGGAAGAAACTTACCTTGAATGCCATTTTACTTTTACGTGAAGAAATCTTGCTCTGACGAAGTTTCGAACTTGGCTCAGTATTTATATGCAGCTAAGGTTGCAGGGGGATCAATCGAATTTTGGGTGCCACTGTTTCCAATGGGATTGGATATAGTCGATAAAGAGTGGGGAAACTGTATCGCGATACTTTTTTTCGTAAGGAATTAAGATTGAAAGATAGAAAGTATAGAAGGATACCCAGGTTAAGAGGGGACACGAACAAATACATAAACATTGGGTGTGGTTCTGATATAATTAGAATCATCGAATTTAGTAAGTATTTGCAATTTTAAATAATTTAGTTTATATTTTAGTAATCTTAAGAAAATATCTTTCTATCAGATATTTTTATTATATGATAAAATCAAATTTTTATAAAATTTATTATAACATATATTTATTTGATAAAGTTTTTATAACTATGCAAATATATATTAATATATTAAATATATTAAATTTAATAATATTTTATAATTTTACAAAAGTGCAATTAACATACATTATTCTTATAAATAAAGGATTTACGAAGATCATATTTAATATCTTATGTGTTACATCATTTAAACTTCATTAAAAATCTAAAAAAATTTAGGTAACTATATGTTCACATAATAAAATTCGATGAACTAAATAAAAAAGCTGTTCCATTATATGTGAATGATCTTTTTTCAGGTTACTCACTTTAATTTGTATTGCATAAAATAATGCTGCAACGTCACATAAGGCGATTAAATTTTTTTTCCCCTTGTATCCTGGCCTTCCTTTCGTTTATGTAATGTGATACATATACCAATGCCGGGTCATGATATTGTGGAACCTGTCAAGGACGCACTTTCTCCAAATTGTGGCACTGACATATAAAGTAATACATGTTTCTACTGATAATTTTTGCTCATGTGTCAGTGATTTTATTATATTTAATGTTAGAGAAAATTGATTGTTCCAACATGATTCTGAAGACGAATAAAATCTGCATAGAGAAATAAGTGTAATACTAATACTAATTAATCTTATATTATAAACCGTCATGACGCAATTTCAAGTTTTAATCCAGATCGCGCGCATGATCGATGTTAAATTTATTTAATAAAAATCGCAAAAAAAGTGATTTTCTACATAGTTTGTTATTTCAAGTTATTTTATCATTTTCTTCTTAATATCTAGAAATAAAAAATAAAAATTAGAATCATCAAGTATTTTTATAAAATAATGTTCCACATTTAATCTCACTTTTTTCCATAAACTTTTCTTTGTTTGATCACTAGTGCTTTGTTCTTCTTTGCGATTATCTTTTATCCACTGAGTGATGCGCCTTTTTATACATTTATCGTGACCTGTATCGATCAAAGAAAAATCAGAAAAAATATTGTTGATTTTAATTGCTTCTGGATCACAAGGTCGTTCAAATGTGGTGTCTTTGACAATATGTAAACCGAACAAAGGTTCTTCTTCTTCCATAGTTATTACTGTGTTTCTTCGAGATATTGATGACTCTCTTGATACATATTCTTCTTCTTTAATTCTTTCTTTTCGTTTTTCTCTTTTTATTGGAGGTTTAATAATTTCTATAGAATCTTTTTTAATATCTGGTTTAGCTGATTTAACGTATACGTGTTCCGAATCAAAAGTTGCTAAACCATATCCATCATTCAATTCATATATTGTGTAAAGTTCTTTAAGTATCATAGAAGTACGAGGTGATAATGAACCTTTTTCAATGAGACGTTTGGTCATATGAAGATATTCTTCTGTTGGAGACAAAAGACTTGTTGTGGGATCTGTGATATATATTATTTGATTGAAATTGTGACGAAAAATGTGACTTATTTTTATAATATAATAATATACCAGACACGTCTTGACTTTCTACAATAGAAAAATCATTTTCATTTAATTCATTTAATTCTGAAGGCATTGTAATTTCAGTTCCCCAAGTTGGTTTAGGTGGTCTCTTTATTTTAGAATTATTTTGCATCGTTTTATCAAATTTCTTATTGATTTTTAATAAATAACTTAAAAAATAATTATAAAACAATTAATCAAATATTAGGTTACGTAATGTTTATTTATAGCGTTTGTCATTTCAATTTTCTTACTTCACGTAAGAAATTTTAAATTTCAATTTAAGCAATTCATTTTCATTTATGATTTTAAAAAAATTTATATTTCTTATTAAAATTTTGGTAATCAATAATATGCTGTTATTTATATTTCAAGTTATCAATATAAAGAAATAGTTTTTTGACCTGCTTCACCCGTTATACGTATTTTAATTCCCTCCTGCTGTGATATATTTACGCATATATACAAACAAAAGATAAGATAATGCACACGCATTATATTAATAATAATCATTATTTTACAAATATTTTAAAAATAGTTGAATAGCAGTTATATATAAATTGTTCAAAACTTATTTTTTTACAATATATCGTAAAATGAAATTGTATTAAAATAATAATAAAAAAAGAAAACAAAAATAAAATCGACGAGGATGGGATTCGAACCCACGCGTGCAGAGCACATTGGATTAGCAGTCCAACGCCTTAACCACTCGGCCACCTCGTCATATGAAGAATCTTTCTTTCATTATCTATCATATTATGCAATTATTTAATTTAATATATAAATTTCTTTTATTTTTAAATACATTAAACATATTTTTATTTTTTATTGAATACTTTAATTCATTCTAAAAAATTATCTCTATTTTATGTTTTTATACATTTAATAAATAAAGATGTTATGCAATTAAAAGAGTAAAAATGTTGCAATCAATTCAAAATTCTCCAATTTTTTGAATTTTATAATATAATGTTAAAAAAATTACAAATATTATTGTAAAAACATTATCATTTGATGTTTAATAAAATAAATAATGTTTTAATAAAATAAAAAAGCAATATATATATAATATAAAATAATATTTTTATGTTTAAAATAAATATAATTTGAAACAAATATGTAAAATATATGTCGTTGAGTTATTTTCATTTCTAATTTTCGTTATCTTATCTGCAAAATTATTTATTTGAATGTATAAGCAAAAAATATATCAATTTTGTAAATTATACGCTTTTGTTAAAAATTAAAAGTCAAATATATGATAATATTTAAACTTCGACAAAATAATTCTACAAAACATTCTTACAATGTTTTGAATTCAAAGAAATATGAAACATATATTTATAGTCTTTATTAGGTAATCATTTCTGTACTATCTTGTCATTGCCTTGTTCGGTATTATTCTAAAGTGATGAACGTGATCTAATACTAATCTTATTACTTTTAATTTTATTTAATTCGTATATTATAAAATAATCGATATGGAAAATGCGATAAATTCGTCATTACTATATACATCAGTATATGATGGAGAGATCACGAAAAGTTTTGAAAATAATTTTTCAAGAATTAAAGGTAAATGATAAATTATAAATTATATAATCATTATATTTAACGTTTCGTATAAATAGAATGTAATAAAATAATATGAAAGATATTATTAATTTAAAGAATTATAAAAAGAAAGTATATGAAGGTAAAAATATTTTTAATTAACATATATGTTTCAGAAGAATGTTATCTAGATCATGCAGGAGCAACATTATATTCTGATGCACAAATAAAAAATGTTACTTCTGATTTATATAATTCACTTTATGCTAATCCACATTCCATTGGAACAGCAAGTAATGTGACCCAAGATATTATAGAGCATATGAGATATCAGTAAGATATGAATAAACAAAAAAATGAATAATATTAATTAAACAAAATCAGAATTATCTTTTTTTTTTATAGAATTCTAAATCATTTTCACACATCTGCGGATGAATATAGTATTATTTTCACATCAGGTGCAACTGCATCCTTAAAGATTATAGCTGATACATTCTTATTTAATAAAGATGAAAGAAATGTTTCCAATCCAGGCCATTTTGTTTACACACAAGATAATCATACTTCAGTTCTTGGTATGAGAGAAATTGTTTGTAAAAAAGCAAAAATAACTTGCTTAAACCATAATAATGCTTTTGAAGTTTTCAATTGTTTTTCAAAATCTATTAGTTCCCATCCACAACAGAACAATTCATTCAAAACTAATTCACTCTTTGTTTATTCTGCCCAATGTAATTTTTCTGGATTAAAATATCCTTTAACATGGATTGAAGATGTACATAATGGAGTTTTATCTAATGTAATTCCTGGTAATAATTCTACAAAGTGGTATGTCTTACTTGATGCTGCTGCTTTTGCATCAACAAATGAGTTAAATCTGTCTATCTTTAAACCAGATTTTGTTTGCTTATCTTTTTATAAAATGTTTGGATATCCTACTGGAATTGGTGCATTATTAGTAAGAAATGTTAGTGCAAATGCACTTCAAAAAATTTATTATGGAGGTGGTACTGTAAATGTATCTTTGAGCTCTGAATTATTTCATATAAAACGACAAAATCTTCATCAAAGGTAAAAATTAAAAACTATTTTCTAAATTAAATTCCTTATTAATATTTATTCTCTTACAGATTTGAAGATGGTACTATACCATTTCTTTCTATAATATCTTTAAAATATGGTTTTGACATATTATCATTCATCACAATGGAAAAGATTTCAAAACATGTATTTTCTCTTGCAAAATTTTTATATACATCCTTGTTAATGCTTCATCATAGCAATGGAAGACCAGTTGCAAAATTATATTCTGATACAGCTTATGATAATCATGATATGCAAGGAGGTATTGTTGCTTTTAATCTCATACGATCTAATGGTGAATATATAGGATATATGGAAGTTTTAAATATGGCAGCATTATTTAAAATACACTTAAGAACTGGCTGCTTTTGTAATCCTGGTGCATGTCAAAGACATTTAGCATTATCAAATAAAGAAATTCTTCAGAATTATGAAGCTGGTTATGTTTGTGGAGGTTCAACAGATTTAATAAATGGTAAACCAACAGGTGCTATAAGAGTATCATTTGGATATATGTCAACAATTAAAGATGTTCACACATTATTAATTATGATTAAAGAATGTTTTGTTGATGGATCACCAATAAATAAAATTCCAGATTGGTGGTTAGATTATAAAACATTTTTATATAGAAAATATAATCCACATGATGAAAAAATAAAAGATATAACAAAATATGTGATATATAATAATGCAACTGAAATTAGTAATAATTTACAAGATAGAAAAAAAGAAACATTAACACATATTATTAATGATAATCCAACTTTTAAACTAATAACAAACACTAGTGAAATTAAAAAAGAATGTATTTTAGAACAATTATATATATATCCAATAAAATCATGTGCTGCTTATAAGATAACAAATTCTTGGAATTTAAATTCAAAAGGTTTAGAATACGATAGAGAATGGATGATTATTACATCTTCTGGTACTTGTTTAACACAAAAACAACATATTAATCTTTGTTTGTTAAAACCAATTATATTTAAAGACAAAGGGATTATGCAATTACATTATCCAGGTAAAAATTCCATTTATTTTATATATATATATTGTAAATTTAATATTTCAAAAAAATTGTAGGAATGCCTACTATGGATATTCCTTTAGATAATTCTATAAATATTATAAATGGAACTATATGCCAAAGTAGAGTATGTGGACATAAAGTACAAGGTACTGATTGTGGTTCAGATGTTTCTAATTGGATAAGTTTAGCATTAGGACTTCCAAATTTGAAACTTATAAAACAAAGTAATAATGATAACAAAGAAAAAGGTATGCTTTATATTACACTATTAATTAAAAGTAAAATTAAAATTTCATCATATAAATATATTTTTTTTTTACAGCTAACATTAAATCTGAATTATCATTTTCTAGTCAAGCTCAATTTTTATTAATAAATAAAGCAAGTGTGTTATGGCTTAGTGATAAAATACGTAATAAAGAAGTGCAAAAAGATACAATTATACATAGATTTAGAGGAAATATAATAATAAGTGGTTGTGAAGCTTTCGAGGAAACACAATGGAAACATATTTATATTGGAAAAAATAGTTTTGCGGTATGTTTTGAAAGAATAAAAATAAAAATAATTAACTTTTTGATTATTAATGATTTCTTTTTCAGATAATAGGACCATGTACTAGATGTCAAATGATTTGCATTGATCAAACTACTGGTGTAAAAACAGTAGAACCATTACGTACACTTACAGAACAGTTTCACGGAAAAATGAAATTTGGTATTTATTTAAGTAAAGAAAATAAAGAAAATGGAATTATTACTATTGGAGACACCGTTTATATTTCATAATTGAATAATTAATATTATTATTACTAAAATAGATGAAAATATATCTTAAGTTGCTTTTAAGGTTATGAATAATAACAAATAATTGCAATTATACTTATTAAAAAAAGATAAGTATAATAAATTTTAAATTATAATTTATTAAAAAAGATTTAGTATTAATTATTAATTATTATATTGGGTTTTTATATAAAATATAAGCTATTATTATTCTTAAGATATAGATATGCACCACAGTTACCAACTATTTCTATGAAAATGTTCATTTTATAATTCACTTTTTTATATTTAAAAAAAAAAATCTTTTTATACTACACATAAACATAATATATAAAAAACTATAGTCTTATAAATTTTATTATAAAAAATTTAAATATAAAATTTATAAAATTTATAAAAATTTAAATAAAAAAATCAATGTATTTTTTTATAAAAATTTATATCATTTAATAAAATGTAAATATAAATCAATTGCAATGTCAAATATCACAATTATTTAATTTCTCATTTGTCTTCTAAAATTGCATTATATTTTTTCGAATTTCCTTTGTTAATTTGGTAATACTGTAATTATCAGCAATTTCCGTGGCGTTATTCTATACACATCTATCTTACGTCATTGTGAACAAGGTTCAGTATAGTTCATGAATTTTGAGTAAGGTGTTGTTTCTACGTGTTTTTTCTGTTTATCTCTGATCGTAAAATATTCAAATTTATTAGAATAAATGACGTTACACGTTGAATATTATATCGTGAAACGCGCGAATGTTTTGAAAATTGTACACGTAGGCAACAGGTGTCTAATGCCGCACATGTTTTTCTTTGACTGTAGCGATCATTTTTCATTTTAAAATTGGAAGATTAAGCGTAATCGCATACAAGTTATATTTTTTTGGATTTTTAGTCATGCTAAAAACAGTTCATAGAATTTTATATCAAAATAGCCATTTTAACAAAGTTTTACGATAGAATTAGTGCATAATTAGTTATTAATATATCAAAATGGAATACGATTATCTTATTAAATTTTTGGCTCTTGGAAATTCTGGAGTCGGTAAAACTAGTTTTTTATATCAATATACTGATGGCACGTTCGAATCTCGTTTTATATCCACTGTTGGTATTGACTTTAAAGAAAAACGTGTGGTAAGAAATTACTCTCATTAAATATGTTATTGCTTATGTTATTTTATTTATTATTAAATACAAATCGTTTTATGTTATATAAATTTTATTTATTTAAAATATATTGAGAACATTTATATAAGTAATATACATTTATATAAGTAAAATATAAATGTATAATATAATAATTGTCTTTCATACACATATGTTATCACTTATAAGTTAAATTCATTAATTATTACAGATATACCAGACGGCAAATGGTAGAACTCAACGTGTGCATTTGCAATTGTGGGATACAGCTGGTCAAGAGCGGTAACATTTGTTATAATAATATATTAGAGAATATGTATTTTATAATAATGCATATCAAAGAAAGCTTTTAGTGCTTTTTAACAATAATTTAATAAAAAAAATTATATTTATTAATATAAATTAAAAAAGAAAAGATTTCATTGCAAGCAATTAATATTTTATAATAGAGCAATGTTAGATTTCATAGCAAGTGCTGCAATGCTACTAATGTTCAGGTTCAGAAGTCTAACTACAGCCTTTTACCGGGATTCTATGGGTTTTCTTCTAATTTTTGATCTGACCAATGAGTTGTCCTTTCTTGAAGTAAGAAATTGGCTGGAGCAGCTTAGGGTATACATTATTTATTAACATTAATATCATAAACAATGAATGATGATTTGAGTTAATCTATTTATTGTAACTATTATAATTCTATTTTGATTTTGATATATTGCATGATATAAATTAAAATTGTTTAGAAATTTTGGATCTTGAAATAAAAAAAATTTAATCAGTTGTGCCTGAAAATTTGAAGCATAAAATGTGCTTTATTTTGTTTGCATGCTAAATAATAATTGTAAATAAACTAGTATTAATTCAATAGTAGATATTAAATATTTTTTATTTTATATATATTTACATAAAAAAAACTCAAACTATCGTTCGATCGAAAGATCGTAAAATTTATTAATATACAAATAATGTACAACAGTTATTGAATGAAAATTAAAAAAGATTTGCACCATGTTTTTATTGAAATAATCGTTAATATACTGCGTATTTAATGTTCTATGATATGTAATTAATATTTATATAAAAAGCAATTCGATCATGAAGCATTGATTTCTTAATTTTAATTCACATAAAAAAAATAATTTAAATAATTGTTAAAATTCTGAAAATAAAATATATTTTTGTAAAATATATAAACAAATTTAAATAACTCATTAGTAGAATATATATAAATAAATTTGTCTAGAAAATTTTTGTTTAAATTATTCTCAATTGATTTTTCAATTAATTGATTATTCTGATGAATAATGTAAAAAATATATATTATTAGCGTTAAAAATATTTTAGAAAGCATTATATTATACGTAGTATATTAATATATATTCTTAATTAGAATAATTTAAAAAAAAAATTTATTAAAGTTTAAAGTCTTCTTTTCATATATTTTATTATAACAAAAAATGAATTAGAATTGTATCAGTTTTAGTTCTTGAGCTGTTTACTGTCTACTACTTTATTATGGCATTATTTTTATTTCTTATTAAATATTCTTTTGTTTGATCGTTGATTCATATCTGTATATATGTAGACTCACGCATATTGCGAAGATCCAGACATAATTCTCTGTGGAAACAAGTCCGATCTCGAAGATAAACGAGTTGTTAGTGAACATAAGGCACGGGAATTAGCAGAGAAACATGGGTAAATAACATAGTACATGGTATTACTCATTGCCTTCCTTATTAATTATGCGATTAATTATTACATGTAGCATTATTGCAATCATATTTTTATTTCAAATTATAAATTTCTATATTTTTATAATAATTTCTCAAGCAAACTTATTTATTGTATTATTTATCAATTATTTTGTTTCATATATTATATTGTTTTGTTTCTATCGTAATTTTAAAATAAAATAAATTAAACCAATTTACATGCATTATTTCCATTTCAAATCTTTAAAAGATATAAGTTTATTGGAATATCCTATTTAAATATTTTTGTTTTGAAGAAAATACCACTTAGAAGTATAAATTAAGATCAAGAAGAACGGGAAAGATTAAAAATTTTAATGAATTATGCTCTTCAGCTTGGTCTATCTGGAAACAAGTGCAGCCACGGGTCAGAATGTAGCACGTGCCGTGGAGATACTTCTGGACAGGGTGATGCGCAGGATGGAGACGACTGTGGATAAATCACTGCTACCTCACCAGAAAGTGTTACGATGCAACGAGCGTGACACACCGCCTCCAAGTACTTCCTGTTACTGCTGACACTGTTCTTACGCATAGCGTAACTGAATAATTTGCTTCGTCAAATTTATATTTTATTCAACTAACATTGTGGACTGACTGACTTGTACTTGAATCTCTTATCTTTAAATATTTCGAAATATATTATTTGCATATGCGTATGCATGGTAAAATATCGAAGATATACAAAATTTCAAAGCACTAATAATGATTTAAAATTGTATACATGTTGTTTCCTGCATTCATGCGCACACTGTTGTCTTCCATTAATAGCTTCCACTAGTACAAAATTATGTCTCGTTGCAAATCGTTGAACGTATCTTCTTCCCGATAACGTGATCTATCTGTTACTCTCGTACGCACAACGTGTTCAATATATCTTGTTTGTTTTCTCTGTTTATTCGCCAAAAATTGTGATATGATAACGTTGCGATTTATGTAAGGTGAAACGATCAATTTTCGATATATATATATATATGTATATGTATTTTTGATGCTGTTATTGTACCCATACCAAAGTTGTACATCTAGTCGTTAAGAAATTATGCTGAGAATACAATCAAAGTGTTGTCTGATACACTGTTTGTACTGTCGAATGCTGATGAATGTCTCTGATCTTATCAAGTTTTTAAACAAAATGTATTTTACGAAGATTAAATGTTTGTTCTTAGCTATTAAGAGAAAATATTGAAAAATGTTAATCATTGTCTATGCAAATCGAGAAAAATTATATGTTGTTTCTTTCAATTTTTATGTCTATGAATTATGATTGATCAAGAAGTGTTTAAATATATAAATATTTATTGAATATCTATATAAAAATATAAAGTGAGATAATGATTTTCTGATTTTTTTAAATTATATAAATCATCATAAAAATGATGCAAGATTAAAATATTACAGGAATATTATAAGAAAATTGATCTTTTGAAATTTTAAAAATGCGTTTTTGGGAAAAGATATATTTGTAATATTTCTCTTAATGTAACAGATTGTTTAAAATAGAGATATTGTAAGTTGTTGCTCTATCCTATATGTTGTATCACATCGATATAATAAAAGAAGATAGCACGAATTACATCTCTCTGTTTCGACAAAATTCTGTTATTCATTTTCGGTTTGCTACGAATCTCGATAGCAACGGAAAATGACAATGCACGATGATGAATTACTCTAATAAATTTTTGATCTAACTTTTTCTCGCGTACGAAGAGAATCTTGAATCTCAAATTTTGACGTATTTATTGGATTTCGAATGAATTCGTGTGGATCTTGATGTGTTCAAATTCTGATTAGATACTTACTAAGCCGATAAAAATATAAATTTGCATAATGATATTGGAGTTTGCGATTGTGTGTTTTCGACATTGTTTATTGTAAAATTGTTCGACTCGTTTTTATCTGTTGAACAATTCAAATCTAACCAGGCAACTCAAAGAGCGTGCTCTATCGTGTATACGTATTTATCTATCTACTTCATAAAAATTCTCTCTTGAGAAAATAGAAAATAAAATTTGAATGGAAATTTCCAAGAATATTCTCGCAAGGTAAATAAGCCATCTGTAATTCTGCTTAAACGAGTTTCTCTCCGTTTATCTGCAAATCCTCAACTGGTAAGACCATAAAGTAGCGCATTTATGGATAAGCCGAAGCTAAAAGCAACTGCCTCGCCAAAAACTCGACAACAGTTTAAACTCGAGAAGAACACGAAGTTCCAAGCAGATTTCCGATACAATCAATCAAAGGTGACGCTCCGAGACCGTAATGTAGGTCGTTCTTCGAACTTTATCTTACCAGTTGAAAGGTATGAGAAACCGTGCGAAACTTCTTTGCGGCGAAGTTTGAAACAGGAAAAAAAGAGAGAGAGAGAAAGAAAAAAAAATTTTTACCTCCATGAAGGGATCATCGACAGATGTTCTCCGCATAGTACTCCTTCGGGGTTTGATATCAAATGCAAACAGATCGAGAAAGGGAAGATCGGTTAGAAAATTATTTCGAGTATCGACCGGTGAAACTTCGTTTCATCAATAATAGGAAGAAAATGCTCGCAATTCCTGAGACGTTCGCTTTGAAAACTTTCTCGTGGAAACTTCGTTTATGGAAGTTCGATCAAAGTTTCTGACCGGTTGGCCAGATTATTAGCTGACTATTTATACACAACGCTGTTATTGTTTACGGGTACGGATGCTTTTTAAGCTCGTCAATCGAGCGAAATGCATTTTTATGAGCGCAAGTTCGAACACACCGCGCTTTTACGAGGATCCGCGCAATTATTTCACGATTGAACGAACTTTCGACTCCTCATCGAGAGAATCTTTTCAATGAGATGCTATACATTTCTACGCACTTATTCGGGATAAACTTATCGGAATCAATAAAATGCACAAGTTGTAAAAACAAACGTAAACGATACATCGAGTTTTCTTTCCCTGAATAAACGATTTTTCATGGTTGTATTATTTTATTTTATTTTATCGCACGCGTATATATCGTTTTGATTTTATTGCTTCGAATTTTCCTTTTTTTTTTTTTTTAACAACTAACCACTGAACCGATTTAAAAAACACGATAAATCTGTGCAATGATATACCAGATTACTCGAATTTATTTATAATCCATTTTTCGATCTTGTTCACAGTTTCGCATAATTGGAATCCCAATTAAACCCGTTAAATCAAAATATTCTATATCAAAAGCTGTATGTATATAGTAATATACATTACAAAAATAAAATCAATGTTAAATATGATACATTATATACACCAACACATTAATTTGTATTCATACGTGATATTTTTTCCAATCAATTTCCAATTGTATGTATACGTTACAAATATATCAAATAAATTTTTTGTCTTCAAGTTTTAACTCCAACTGTACCTATATCTATATAAATTCATAAAAATATATCTTTACGAACCACATCTCTCCCACATATATTTTCAATTTCTTAATTATAAAATTCCTGTCGAATAATTTATCTATCCTTTCAATCCTATTCGATTCCACACAGTATGTATTAAATAAAAAAATTATGATCTTTTCATTTTGCTGAATAGGGAGAAATACATTTATTCAAGCTTCCCTTTGAAATTTTCATCGATCGTTCGAATGATTAGGTATCTGTAGCAACGGCGTCTCTGTCGACAACGTGCCGTTGATGTCGATAACGACCACTTTGAGACTGCCATTTAGGCCTTGTCTATACCTAATTATTACGTAGACTCTCGAGTTCATTTGATGGCGGGTGGACAAAGCAATGGAACCTGTTCAAAGCGCGCAGGAGCTACCAAAAGGACGCTATTTATCGAACCATGCTTGTTCTCCGATCAGCAGACATAAATGTCTCCTTTCATCAGCCTCTGAAATCTCTTTCCCCCCTTTTATTCCTTCATTCTCAATACTCTCGAAATTTCTCTCTCTCTTTCAAGATGGCGCCAAGTTTCCACGCTGTGGAATCGCGCTGCCAGAAACATTTTAATCAAAAATCTATTTTACGAAAATCGTTGCTTAGAATTGACCTCGATCGTTAATTTAATTCGTTCTCCTCGTGTATTTTTGAACAAAACGAGTTAAAGTTTTGAACTTTAATCAGAGAATTACATATTATCGATCACTCGTTCCTTCTATATTTTTTTTCTTCTATATCGTTAATGTTTCGTAAATCCGTGGATGCTAATCAATAGTATTCCAGTTTCAGGATGGCTGCTCCATAAACGGAACCAAGTTTCCCACCTCCGTCAGTTGCAAATAAACCAGGAAGGCGATGGGTGCTATCAAAAGCAAGACCAGCCAAGAAAGCAGAAGTTGCAGTCTGCTCCCAGTTTATGTATGGGCGTAGACATTACGTCGGGGAAACTTACGGGCGTGTAAGCGAGTCGAAGATGTGTGGTGCCAGATTTTCGATCGCGGAACTGTCTGAAAATTAAATTACTTGGAGCTTAGGAAGGAAGTTCGGTTATCGATTTCGGACACTGATCACTCGAATTAACGATCGAATCTTGGTAAGCTGCAACTTTCACGTGTATTTCATCTCGTGAAACAGAGCTACGTGGACGATCTTGCTCACGTGGCAGATCTCTACATAGAGGATCTAAGAAGGGATTGAGGAATACTTTTAGCAAGATATTGATCTGATAGATAAAATGAAATTGCAGGGGGATCATTCAATCGGACGTTGAAAGTCGTTTCTGGATCGATGCTGATGTTGGCTGATATGTAACTTGGTTGAATAGTGACAGTGAATCAAGGAAGAAGAATTTCTACGAGGAAGGGGAGGAACGAATAAAATGGATTGAATTTGACGGAATGATTTGTTAATTCCTTTTTCAACTCTTTTTATGGCATCTTCGAAAAGATTAATATTGATTTCTACTTATAAAATAATCGCATAAATTCGATGATGTATTTTCCTTGTTTTCCTTTAACTTGTCCAACTTATTGAGATCGGTATTTTTTTTACTTCTTGCCACGTTCTGCTGTTCTGTTAGTTGGAAGATGTGTCACTTGGAAGGAAGGAATATAGGTGATGTCGGAAACTCTTTGCTCTTCTATCGTTCTACAATCCTGGTAACGTTGGATCGAAAGCATCAATATGTTATGATATTAATAATAAAATTATACCCTTTCATTGCTTCTCTTGTCTAACACTTCTATTTTCCTTCTGTATCCCTATTAATATCATACGAAGTGCTAAGATGTTATATTAAAAAATAAACTCTGTTCGATATTGTCGTTCTACGTTCTTATCAATGTAGATACAAAAGTAGTGGAAGTGTATAAGTGTAGATATAGTGGTCTTGAATCTTCTCCTCGCGTATCTATTCGTTTAGTTCCTCTATCAGCATTCTAGACTCCTGTTACAGAAAGTCATTTTTCTTTAAGAATATTTCATACTCGACTCGAGAAAATGTTGAACAATTAATTCTTAATCGAAAGGATTGATTTAAATGAGTATGTAACGACAATTATGCAATAAATATTTTACATATTAATCAACGATAAGTTGGTTATTTGTTGCACGTATATAAATTAAATTTAATTATTTTTCTAATATTTTTTGTTTAATTATTTTCGAGTTGACTGTATCTCTACCCTCGATGAGATATACAGATAATTATTTTAAATGATAAGACAATTGAATTCAAATCAAAATATAAATCACAAATATTTTTAACATTCCACGGAAAAAAGACAATATAAAATACCGTCCTAATTCTTGAAATAATAGCAATGCAATCGAGGAAATCGCCTTTTTATTTCCTGCCTGCGGAAAAACTAACTAAATTTCTCGTTCGAAATAGACCAATTGACAAATAGCTCGTATCGAGGTGGCCCGGAAATTGCTGCGTGCACGAGAAGCTTGAAAAATTAGACATTGCTCTCGCCGGAAGTTGTTGCTCGACAGCCAATCGTCGCTACTTACATCCGTTCCCGGTTCTTTTCGATCGAACTTGGGGACGCTAAGGGTGAAAATTGACATTGCCTTGGCGATGCTGAAACCCATTTTCCAAATTTCACGGCAAATTCGTCCCCTTCATCCTTTAACGAACCTCCAATTATTCGATAAATCTTACGTTTAAAAAGCATTCAAAGTTATTTTAGAGATATTTTACATCGTGTCTCACATCTGATTAACTTTCTACTTTAAATTCTTATTTGCTTCATCTTTTCAAAAATTCCTCGATAACACCTATATTCTATAATAATCAACAAATCCGCTCTGAAAATCATAATCCTAAACCTCTATATTCCCTAACATATTCCCTGATAGTTTCTAAACATTGTTCGAAATACTTTTCTATAAACTACTAATACCTACCTATATCTACCTTTATCTATCCCTCTAAATCTCTTTACACGTCGTTTCGTTCATTTTATCTCTTTCCTATATTAAAAAAAAAAAGAAGAAAAAAAAAAGGAAGGAAAGCAAAAACTCTCGGAAAGTATTCAGTTCAAATTCCCATCGGACGCGCAAGACATCCACACCGTTTCCTTTTTATCGTTCTTTTTCCACTCTTGAATAGCCGTGATCGGCGATGGCCGGTGTCATTTTGCCACCACCGGGTTCCTTCTCCCTCGAAAGAACTTTTCTATCCCCCTCCTTCCTCCCTCCCCCACAGATTGTAAAAGGGAGGCGGATTTGCCGGAAGAAAGAGCGCGGGGAGCCGCATCCGGAAGCATCCGCAGCCGCGCCGCTTACGATTCCCTGGGCTGTCCTAAAACAAAGCGGAAGTGGAATAAGAAGTAGGAGGCGGTTCAACTTTTCTTTTCGTGTGGAACGTTGTGGATCGTTTCCACGCCGGCCTCGAAAGTGGCCGACGATAAGGATAACGATCCCGACGGAGAACGTGACGTTAATTGGAAGAGGATCATCCCTTTCCACCTCTCGATGAACCCTCTCGATTTCCTCTACCAGCTTGCCTGGTAATGACCAGGAATCTTTAATTGTTTCCCACGCGGTGTGGGAATAAATCCCGGTTTCCTAGTAATGGGATCAAGCAGATTCGAAATGGGTTCGAGGTTAGAATTGGGATTAACGTCAAGCGTAAATATTTAAGAAGGGAGTAACCTTGTATAATATTCGTATTAGGTGTGCAAGTAAGTTCTTTCCTCCATTTCCAAATTCAAGATTTTTATTACGTGAATCAGGCACAAGATTACCCAATTGTTTCAGTCGGATAGGTACTGCTTGTCTTTCTGCCAATTCTTCTTACGTCGGATTTTCATCGAACTTTCTCGAACGATCGTCTTCTGAATTAAAATTTCCGGTTTTAAATCTTTGCCACGACTTTTTGCACGTAGGATACAAGAGGTTCTCTCCCTGTGGCGTGCAAACCATTTCAGTAGCTTCAACAGCTGATTTCTTAAATTGGAATGCAAATTCTTCTCGCATTGTTACACAGGAAACTCTCAGAGCGCTCATTTTAAAAACGAAAGAGCGCTCTTCCGGATGGCGTCAGAAACGTAAAGTAACTCGAATTCAGAATAATGACAGAAGGAACTCATTTGCACGCCTAATATTTAAAATAATGTTAAAGGAATATAATACATAAAGATAATTATTTTTCAAGAAGATTTTCAAAAGTTTGCAAACGCTTTCGAGATTCTGAGATCAGTCAGAGGAGAAGGATTCCTCGCTCCGCTTTGAATGAAAGAAAACGCATTCTTCGCATAACACGAGAAATTCGTAAATTGAAACGTTAGATTTGACTTCAATCTAATAATAAATTGAAATCGAGAAATCGATCCCTTCCCCTCTACACCTTTTCCCAATTTACTCTCATTGCCTCTCTCTCTCTGATTAAAACCGATTGCGATCGTTGCGGATCTCGTTTTCGAAGCGAGTTTCGGAAGCCAGATTTTCTGTAAGGATTTAGAGAAGATACCAGATTGAGAAGCATCGAATACGAAGGGTTGAAGAGTAAGAATATCGAAAGAGAGAGAGAGAAGCACTTTTGGTCGATCAAAGGGTATTAATTGTTCGAGAATTATTCGAAAGAGGGAGGAGTTTCGAAAAGAGTAGCAAGGGAATCGATCAAACTGGCGAGGCGATTCTTTTTCACTGTTTCACGGGAAAGTTACGATCGAAATGATAATTCCTCCCTGTCGATCCGTTCAGATCGAATTTGCATTAGCGAACAATGGTCCGAGTTCGAGCTCTCGAAATTTTCCGATCGAGAAATAATTCGATCGTCCGACGATAATATTTAAATCTTCACCTGGTTCGACAGGTAGCGGGAAGTTTCGCCGTTTTCGGGGAAGGAGACGGGGATGCTTTTGTCCGCGTGAATGAAAAATGACCGCGCGCGTATAAAAATTCCACTATTTGCATATCGCCGTCGATAGGAAATCGTTTAGCATCGATGGGAAAACATATTTTTTTCAACGTGATGGACGAAAAAAAAAAAAAGGAAAATAAATCTGGGGGAACTGGCAGAAACTCGCCGTTCACCGTAGTTGAGAAAATTGTTCGGGCAGGAATATTATACACGGATTCTCGAACTTTTTAGAATCCGTGGATCAATATTTTCATACGATATTCGTGAAAAAATTCCCAAACTTTACACATGTCTCGTTGCGAGAGACGAGATAATAAGAAAAAAAAATCTGTTCGTCGAGTTTCGAAGGAGAAAAAAACAGATCGATCAAGAGGGATAAATTTAAACGTTTCTTTTTTTTCACCCAAAAATTGGATTTTCACCCGAGTCAATAGAGTTATTATCAATTGTAACGAGCGTTTATCGAGCGTTTATAGAGGATGTATCAACAATGGATTTTTAATTAAACCTGTTCGCTCGTGAACTTTGCCGATTCCCCCTTTTCGAGATCGGGATGCCGGGGAACCGGTTCGGCAGCCATGCAGCAATTTCTGAACCGCGAAGTTTCGATTAACGCGATCCAGCTTTAACGATTCGATTTTGATTCAGAGATCTATCGAGCAAACGGCGCATTATCATTCCGTACACTCATCCCGATCGTCCTCCGAAATCGGAACGCGTTATCGTGTCCGAACGAGCCGAATCAAAATCCGTTCGACATTTTATAAAATAAATTATTTATAAAACGTTACAAATTATCCTTTCTCCGTGAAATCGCGCGAACGTTCAAACCGTTCGAGGCAAATTAATTTCCAATTCCAATTCGAGTTTTGACGTTAAAAGGTGAAAAAAAAGAAATATCGAAATATTCCGAATTTCGCACGACAAAAGTAAGAAACAAACGAATGGAAAAATTAAATTTTTAAGAATTATACCGGATATCTTCTCCCCCCGGAGTTTCCCCTGGAGTGGCAGTTAGTTTCTCGTGTTTCACAATCCTCCTGTGGAACAATCGGGCGCATCGTATTGTCCCGGTGGAGACGCGGAGGAATGAACATCAACCGAATAGAAGCGTGCGGGAGAGAGGGTTGCGAGCCACGTAGAAGCGGTTCTTTCGCTCGAAACGCTACGTCTGTTCCGTGCCTATACATCGATCCATCCCCCTTTCTCGATTGTCTCTGGGACAAGACGGTGAATCCGAGGCTGGCAATATTGTTCATTGATTCGTGGGTTTTAGGAGACTAGGTGGAAGGAGTCCGGGGAATTTAGACATTTTTTTACTCCTTGGAAGGAGGAGTGGTCTCTTGTCATTCTGAAAAAAAAAGAAACAAATAAAAATACCCCAAGCCTCAAATCTCCAAAGTCTCTTTTACTCGGTCCAAGAGGCCGCCAATTAAAAGAGCCATCATTCACGGGGGGATCGAAACGAGTGCAACGAGTCCAACGAATTTCGCCGCGATGGAAGTAACGAGGTCGTGTGTCGTTAAGGGTGTCGCGAAGGATACACCGAGCCGAAATCGAATTACGGTGCCAGGGAGTTGGTAGATTTCCATATTTCCCCCGGTCATCTTCCCCTTCGTGATCTCTCGGCGAAACGTGGCGACCAGGCGGTTCCCGGGGACGTTTTATTTCGGCATTATAAGCTATTTCGCTTCGAAATGGGACAAATGAAATTGCCGTGGCGATTCCAGCGCCCGCCCCCCGTCGAAATACACCCGCATCGTGGATACCTTTGCCAGAACTCGATCCAACTCCGTGAATACCCGCGTGATATCACCCCGCGAAATTAAAATGTTTCACCTCCTCCCCCTTTAAATCTCTACACTCGCTTTTCTTAAGAAGCTTCTGTGATGGAAGCTTCGACATTTCGTTCGCGATCTAGACCAGAGATACGTGACTCCGTTCAGATCAGGTCGATCCTGATATTTATTCTCCTCTTGGGCTCTCCCCTTCGTTTACTCGCCTTCCAAACGTTTCTATTTTGGGGAAATATATATATATATATATACGATTACGACGATAAGTTTGATTGTTAGAGAGATCGGGAAATTTCTAATTTAATCCATCCGCACGTAGCTTGAATCGAGAGCGTTATTTCTTGACCCCGAAAATTCGATGAATCTTTCCTCTGTTCGAAAAACTGGAAGGTGGACGGATTTTAAATATAAATACATTCGAATTAAATTTGTACAAGGGCGGTTATTGTACTCGCGACGTTTGAAATTTAAGATTTGAGACGCGGTGTGAAAGTAGTTTTGACGGTGTGTATTAGGTAACCGGTTCGGCCAAGATTGTTAGGGTCCCCAGGGGGAGGGGGTGGAGTTGGCGGAAACTTTTAAATTCCTCGAGCAAGTCACGGGCGCCGTCAAAGTTTCGCGGAATGTTCGATTTACCGGAACTTCCTCCGGGTAAACTTGAGACGTGCCGACAAAGTCCCTTTCCGTCTGTTTTTCCAAAAAGGAACGGTTCGTTGTGCGCTATGACGCGATACGCGGCCCGAGCATTCGATTTTGCATGTAATTTGCGATCCCTCAAGTCCCGTGAACTTCTCAACGTGATGGCCATTTTAACGTGGAATTCGTTAAAAATCGAGGAATTTTTCTCTTCGATATAATTTTGAAATTTTCTCTTTAGAATTGGTCCATCGATCTTGTTTAAAAAAGAGAAGAAAATGGATTTCGATACTGATATATATATATATACATTTTGAAAATAAGTTTTCGTCGAATTTCTTTATTACCTCAATTATGAAACTTATTTAACGAAAAATAATATTTTTGTTTTTCCGTTACTTAAAGCAGATTTCCATTTTCATTAATAATAAATTAAATAGCTCGCGAAACGTCATAATTCATCGCGAGGTAAACGTGTTGCGGTTGTCCTTAATTCTAATTCCGACTTCCGTTCCACTTCTCCCTCTGTTAAAACAACGTCTCGTGTCCACCGTGGGGCAAAGTGCAAATTCAACTGTTCCTATCTATTCCAAGTATATGAAAACTTCAGGGAAACGTGCGAAGCACGCAGGAAGGGGTTTCGTGCTCGGGTCAACCGCAATCCCGTTTCAAACGTTGCACGCATTATTAACATTTCTAACTTGATATTTTTCTTATTTCACAGGATCCTAAAGAAATCGTACGTATAGACACACGCTTCCTTTTTTAATTCTTGCGAGAAATTCTTTAAATTTCCTCCCGTTGAATACCGTCTAATTACTCCGCCCATTAAGTGGATTCGTTTTTTATCCTTCCTAACGTCATCGACGTTGGGGAGGAGGAAAAGGCAAACGAGACCGAGAAGAAGTTTCACCAGACTCGACAGCTTTCCTCGATCCTTGTCCTCCCCTTTCTTTCTTCCTTCCTTCCTTTCTTTTTTTTTTTTATTCATCCCCCATCGTTTCGCGCTTCGATTCCAAGGATGCAAAATTACGACTTAATTAAGCAAGAAACCTTTCGAACGAATGACCTCCGTCCCAGTAACTTGATTAGCACATTTCAATTGCAAATCTCGAGCCCCGTCTTTCCATCCGTTCGTCGCTCGAAGACGGCGATGTGTCGAGCAGTCCAAGTTTCGAATATGAAAGCGAGGAAATTACCAAGAGTTGATGGCTCTAATTAATGGCTCGTATTTGAAAAAAGAGAGAAAAAAAAAAAGAAGAAGGAAGAAGAAAAATCTTCTTTCTCGTATCGTGCCGTTCCGTCTGATTCACGAAGTTTAAGGTTTCGAGAGGGTTATAAATATTTGATTAACGACGAAACGCCATTTCCTCGAGAAAAATCAAAAAGAAGAGAATATATCGATAAGTAGTTATCGAACGTATTTCCTTTCTTCGTATCGCGGAGGAAAGGGTAGGGAATAACCGGAAGGGAGGAACGACAAAACGATGAACATTGATTACTTATCGATTGTTTGCGTGCACGAGGAGGGAGGAAGGTATTCGCTTGGTTCAAGAGAATCACGATTTCTTATCTTCGCACTTTTCACGTCTAATCCACGATTGAAAATAAACTTTGCATCTGATATAGTACGCTTTATCTTGAACCGATCGTTGAAGTTTCGTGTTGGGATAAATTTGCTTCGAGAAAAGATCACAGTTTTCGCTCTGATCATTTGATGTTATCTTACGATTTCGATCGATCTTTCAGGGCTTGGAAAAATTTCCACGTGTGCTAATTGATATCTTGAATGTAACGAAGAACGAGTGTTAAATAACTACTTTTAGTGTGAAAAAGCTTAAGTCTTCTATCTTATACGATGCGATGAAATGAAAACGTGCAATGTCCATTCAACGAGATTTTTCTCTTCTGCGACGATATTTGATATCTATCTTACAAAAAGAAAAATTATAAATAAATAAATCTTCGATAAAACGATTTGTAGCCACCAAAATATCTTCCAGCAACAGATCATACGATGCTTGGCACGTGAGTCAAGAGAACAATATTAAAGAACACGTATCCAGGTGGCGTGATAAATCAACGACGCTCCTCCTATATTATTAATCGTATTCAATCGTATTCATGGTCGTTGAATTCTCGATATATTTCCAGGAAAACGAATCGCCGTTGCGCGCGCGAAATCTTAACAAAAATTCTAGGAACAAGTTCGCCGAAATCGGTTAAACATCGATTAAACCGATCGGTTTCGTGGCGGCACATTGCGGAACGAGAGTTGTAAGTCTCGTTGCATTTAGATCAGAAGTAATGAGCGATTTTTAATAACGAAATATCTTGGCGAGGTATTTAGAAGAGGTATAACGCGTGGATGCGGATTCTGGGAAGGAAGATATTAAATGTTTATGAGATTGTTAAATTTTCGTTTGCTACCTCTAAGCCGTTTAGAAACGGGGGATTGAACTTGAAAGAAACCATTGCACTTTGAGAAGATCGTATATTCCCCGGATTTCAAGATTTACCTTCCTCCACGAAACGAAACCACCCTCGATTCTATTTCCCGACTCTCCACGATTATTAAAATTATGAATCTTAGAAATTAAATTATATCGTATCATTATATTAAATAAATTAATCCGGAAAGTTTTCTGCCCACTGGATAGGAGAAAGCTAGATATAAATACGAAAAATGATTTTAATGAAGCGATGAAGGGAACACGAATCATATATCGAAAATGAAGATTATCCGCCGATATACGAAGGCAGGAGGAACTTTTAAGAGACTTTTGGAAGAAGGTTTGGAAAGAAAATGGTTCGAACGAATCGTTCATAATCTTTTTTCCTCTCCACGCGTGATACGGTTCGTTTCGACGTTCGATACGATGCTTACCCATGTGGAGAAACGGAGGAATTTTGGCAGTCTCCGGCGCGCATAAAGTGTGCCCGCAAAAAAACGCCCTCCGTCGGGACCATATTTCACCGATACTACTTATTCCGCGGCTCGCGTACCATCGTTTCTTCCCCTCGGGCTCGCAGCGCGCGGGCAAATTATATGCGGGATTCACGCCAGCACGTGGATCGTCCTTGGCCATCGAATACGCGTTTCCGCCGCGAATTAATGCCAAATTCCGTTCGTATCCGGTCATTTTTGCGTCGCAGGATAGCGATAGGGTCCAACCAGGGGGATGGAAAAGCTGTTCCCATACCGTGCGGGAAATTCGAGGATTTTTCCGAGGGGGGAGGAGGAATTTTGCCAGTTTTGATTGCTTCGAAACGATTGCGGATTGCGGTTTTTGCACCGTTCCCACGTTTTTTTTTTTTTTTTTTTTTTACTTTTTATTTTTCCTTCTTTTATAGGGATATTATATACATGTTTTTTCGTTTTTTTTTATTGGAAGGAAGGAAGGAAGGACGGTAATTCCGGGTTTTTTGGGAAACCGCAATTCTTGAAAAAAATTGCGTGAAATTGGGAAAAATTGACGAACTATCTTGTTGTAGTTTTGTTTATGTTTCGAAATGCTTTTTTTTTTAGATTCTTTTTTAGATTATTTTGTAGGAATAATAATTCGTGAAAATTTTCGAAATTCATTTGTTCAAATTGTACTCGTTTTGTTAAAAAACAATAACGCATTTTACGTTTTGTTATTTGTTACGTATTAATTTTTATTGCCTAAAAAAGTATTTTTTTACTAATCGCATAAAAGTTTGGCAGAATTTCATATCGAAAGAATTTTTTGTCACGAAGATATATTTTTCCATTCGATTGTTTGTTATTCGTACAAATTCGTGTTGTTGGAAACACGTTTCGATATCTGGACACCGGCTGGATAATTCGCTTACCTCGGCCGAAAGTTTAACTGTATACGTTAGTTTCTGTCCCTTTGCAGACACGATCGAATGATATCTCTTATGTTCGCCATCCAAATTCCATTTACGAAACTATAGAAACTGATTAAGTTGATTAATTCAGATTTATTCTCGTTCAAAGAAACAGTTGTAAAATCCTTTTTGCTTGATAACATTAAAATAAAACGGTATATAAAACTTTTATATCGATTCAGAGTCCTCGTCTATCTTTGCTAAAGTCCTTATAAGCGAAATTTTCCACGAATAAACATATCCGTCGCTTTAAAATTCTTCAAAATCTTATTAAAATTCGGGAAACTTCGAATCGTTATAACTCCGAAGATAACGACTTTCGGTCAACGAACGAACGATCATTAGAAGCGCTAGACCTTGCTCTTTAAAACGCTTTTTGATTTATCCCGATACGACTTCCGGTTCCCGAGATATCGTTGTGTAAAGAGAAAGGTAATTTTTCGATCGTCTACCATTTCCATCCTCGTCACTTATTATCTCTCGCTCATACTTTGTCTCGCTGACCTACCCTAACTCCAGACAAATGGCAGACGCGATTCCTAGAAAAACGTAGACGCATTTCTAGGAAAAATATATAAGTCACTAGGCTCATTCATAATCTCTTTACCGTCTTAAGTATATGGACACTTTGACTCGTTATATCTCGAGAACCGTTTGAGATATCGGGATAAAACAAAAAAGAAATTCAATGGTATGGTTTTCTCTATCTCACGAAAGAGGTTTTGATATTTTTGCAATGAAAATTCGATGTTTCATCCACAACTTTACGCGATGATAATCATTTATTGCCAATTAAATTTATTTAATTTTACGCCTCTAATATTTGTACGCGAAAGGATAATATGATAAACGTAAATAAATTCTAAATTAAGAATAGTATAATAACACTATCATGCCAGATGAAAATATTTAAGCTACTGAAATTGGATCCAGCAAAAGTTGCGATATATATATATATATGTATATAGTCAACAAAACGTGCTCTGTTCTTTTCCTTTGTTGTCATTTCCCCCATAAGAAAGAATTTCATTTCCTAGCGATTCGCAAAATGCTGCACATTTCGTTTCGTCTGTTCATTTTTTACGTCAATAAAATGTTGCCACGGCCAAAATGAACGGCAGGATCGAAAACTTGTAAACTTTTTCACCGGTTGACGACTGTAAATTTGCTATTTTTGCCCGACATCAGATTTGGACTGCACTGCGTATCACGCTTTATGCAGCGTTGATTCGCGCGGTTGCACGCAATTTTTTCCACGTCACTCTCTGTCCTGCCTCTCGAAATAAACTCTCGCGTAAACGCGAAGCTCTTCTATTTCGATTTTTAATTCGTTCGAAAAAAGGAAAAAAAAAGGAAAAAAAAAACTAGATTCGTGTGTCGGTTTGTCTAACTGATAACGAGGTTTCACGAGATTTTTATTCCGAGACACGAGATCGAACGTTCGATTAATCAGCATCGAAAACATTCTCTCTCTCTCTCCGTCTCTCTTTCATTTTGATTCCCTCTTTCTTAGAAATTTGAAAACGAAAATGGAAATTGTTATCTACATAACAATGTGGACCCCGCGCGAGAAGGAATTTCCGGATCGAAGGGCGAACGAGTATCTTCCTTCCATGTTAAATTTCGTTTCGATTTGTCACTGTCTCGGTCGTGTGAAAGAAGTCTGGCTCGAGGTGGGATGTCATGTAAAATTCCTGCTCGTCGCTTTCGCTTCGTGAATCCATGCATTCTTGAACGAACGCGTCACCTCTGCCATTTCTCGACGATTGTTTATTCAGTTATATTAAGGAAACGGCCCGTTTTGCATTTCATTTTTCCTCTACCGGTATTTCCCTTTATACCGTGCTACGTTTTCGAGATGCCTCGAAATTCGCTACATCCGACAGCACTCCCCTCCTCCTCTCATCCATTTATTTGTAACCTCTTCACTCTTTCCACCTTAAGGAATCCTGACCTTATTGTCGGATAACTCTTTAGATTTGGAGATTTTTTTTTTTCTTTCTTTTGATCCATATTATTCATTCGTTTGTTGACGATAATTCGTTCAACGATTGAAATGCATCGTATTCGTCGTAACGTATTATTCTTATCACGTTGTAATTATTTTGAATATGATTATATAAAAATTTCCATGAACCGAGTGTAATATATCCACATCATTTTCGCTTTATTAAGCAAATAAGTTCTTTTTTCAAATTTTCTCCAAGATTTTATTAAATAAGATTATCCAATTATTGTTTGTCTGACGACTTTCTTTCTGCCAATTCTTCTTACGTCGGATTTTCGTCGAGCGATTTCTCTCTAACTCACCGTCATCGAACTTTCTCGGCGCGTTTCAACGATCATGGTTTTCCGAATTAAAATTTCCGGCTTTAAATCTTTGCCACGACTTTTTGCACGTTCTCGTAAGATACAGATTCTCTTCCAGTGGCATGCGAAACCATTTCAGTAGCTTGTTGCACAGTAAACTCTCATCTCGCTCTTTCGAATTCAGAAAGTAATTCGAATTCGGTCAGAATGATCGTAGAAGAAAAGAACTCATTTGCACGCCTAATATTTAAAGTAATGTTAAAGGAATATAACAATATCGCACATAAAGATAATTACTTTTCGAGAAAATTTTCTAAAAATTTTGCAAACGTTCATTTCGAGATTCTGAGACCAGTCAGAGAAGAAGGATTCCTCGCTTCGCCCTGAATGAAAGAAAACGCATTCTTCGCATAACATTCCTCGCAATTCGTAAATTGAAAGAGATTTAAATTTAGTTAGATTTGATTAAAAAGGACGCTCTTCCGGAGGGCACCACGAGCGGGAAGTAATTCGAATTCAGAAGTTGAATGATCGTAGAAAAATAGAGGAAAGGAACTTATTTGCCCGAATCTAATACGAAACGAGTAGATGGACGTTTAAAGACGTCAAAGATGATTGAAAATAAGACGAAAATACTCGAGTGGAAGAAACTGTCTCTCTCGATTTCGGGGGAATTAAGACAGAACGATGTTAATTCCTGTTTCGTACCACATCTGGGAACCGGTCACTTCCCAGTCGCGCTCTATGATGCACGATCTACGGTCGTTAAGATGCCAACAGTCTGTGTTTGTTGAGAAACTTCCAAATCGAGTTTGATAAGGGGCAGGAATCCGGGAAGAAAGTTGCCAACGAACGCTGAAAATGTATGAGCGGTAATTCCGTATTCCTCCCCGGTGCGAAAGATTTATTATACCCCCCTCCCTCCCTCGCTTTATGTTTACCCTTCCCTTTATCCTTAATTTCTCTAATCCGTACAATAATCGTCCGGTAAACGCCAAGGTTGAAGAATTCGTACAAGACAGTACCCCCTCTCCTTACTCAGCAAGCAAGGGTTGAGATTCGTGGGGGCGGCCAGTGTAACTGGAGCGTGTAGAATGAACGTAATTCGCGGTCCAAGCAAGCATCAACTTTAACTTAGTAATCCCATAACGTAGGAATTCCTGCTCCTACGTCCTGCTCCTAGAACGAGACCGTTCCTCCAAGTTCTCCCGGCCAAGGAATCCCCTCCTCCGACCGGTTTAAAATTACACAGTCTCCCCCCCTTCTCAGGAGAAACCTCCACTAACTGGAACCACCCAAGTCGCATAATTTTCTTTCCGCTCCGCACAACTCCTCGAAACTTGCTCAAAGATTTAACATCCCCAACTCTCTGTTTCAACAATTTTCCAGCGAAAAAAGTGCATAGTTATACGCGAGCCACGTTCACGATCTCGCGATAATTCCTCTATTTAGGAGGAGGGCAGGTATATCCCTCGGGAATAAAATATATATCGAAGGGGGGATCGCATATCGACTCGACCGCTAACCAACTCGTCGCATTGTCCGGGTTATCGTTGGGCTGCGGCCGGATATTGGAAGTCCCGGAAATCCCCCTTGGAAATTTCCTTCGGGCGTGAACAAATTGTGCTCGCATCGCGAGCTAGTGTTTACACGGGGAAATCGAGGGGGCGTCGCAGTTGCCGCAAAACCGCCGCCTCGACGACCCCTAAGATACCGCTTATCTCATCTGTTAAATTATCCCTAGGAGTCCCTCATCGCGGAATAACGGGTGAAAGAAGGCTGGGGATGGGGACAGAGTTGTTGGTAGTTGGGTCGGCCAATCCTTGCATTTTCGCGTCGTCTTTGCGCGTGGGTGGAGGGGATGGCTTCGCAGAGAGAATTTAATATACGGGGGTGACGTGTTGTGAAAAATAACGTAACGTAAGGTAACGTGGTGTGTAGAAAACGTAGGAGATGCGAAAAAAAGGAATGATAAGAAGTTTTTTTTTTTGTTAATATACTCGAAGGAAAAAAGAAATGGAAATATTCTTGCATTCCGTTTCCACTTCATTTTTTTGAACTTTGGGTTTAATAGCACAGGTTGTACATTTTACAGAGATTGTCAATTTTGGAATAAACGACAACTATAACTTGTAAACTTAACGTATATTTTCTCATATTTCTTTTTCTTCCTTCGTGTGGTGGAACTTCTTTCTTTGGGTTAGTTTAATTATTTTTTGAGAAGAGAATGGCGTTATCGAATTTAGAATATTATTCTTGCACGAGTTTAAACTGGGCCACAGCCGAAGCGTATCGAAATGTTAAGTTAGGAGAGGAGATTCTATCGACGAGAGAGAATCGTTCGGCGGTGGTTTCGGAAATTCAAGTCCCGGGAAATGAGAATCTTGAAAATGAGATAGAAATCCATATTAAACAGAGATAAATTGAAAGTCAAAGTGGAAGCGGATTAAAAGGAATCTCCAATTTTCATTTTCTCACATGAGTAATGGGTAAAATGAAAAAATTGGAAAAAGAAGAATCTAAAGTTTGAAAGTGCGCTGATCGCGTAAAGCTCGGAACGATAAAAGTTCCATTCTTTAATAGAATTACAACTTGTGACGAGAAACGGATACGATAATCGTACACAATCTGGACAATGATTGGATGTAAAATAGTGACTGTAAAATAATCCATTGTCGTTTCTTTGAAACAAAAAGATAACTATTCTTCCGCATTGCTCATCAGATAATTTCATCAATCGATTATCGCTTGTTTCGTTTTTAAAAAAATTCTTTTCAAAAGATAAAATGCCCGACATTCGAGAAATTGCAACCACAGTCTTGATTAAAATCAGAAAGTCTCGATCGAGAATCATAGTTTCGAAAATATATCGTTTTTCTCCCAACAAAAACGGCAACTTCACGCGGTATCTAATATTTTTCTCTCTCCTCTTCCTTACTTACCGTTTCGAGTAATCGTTTCACGAAATATCCGTCCCATTTAATTATTCTTAACAGCTCGAGGGTATTAATAAAATTCCTTTGACGCGATTAATCACAAGATTTCATCAAATTTATCCGCCGCTCCGTGATCAAGATCTTCACCTGCGGCAAAGGTGAACGTTCCAAAGGTTTTCGTTCGCGAAGGGCGGAAACGTAAACCTCGTTTACATTAACGCGTAGTGATTAACAAAAACACGAGTTCACGAGCTGCTATATACACGAAAGTCCGGCCGAAATTGGAGGACGGGACGCGAAAATTACAAGTTCATCTCGATAATGTCAAAGGTCCGAAACCGCCACCCCCTCCTCCCCCACCTTGAAATATCGCCCCTGTCCCACGTGCTCAACTTCGAATATATCATTCGCGACTACTTACAGACCCGGCTCGTAATTCTTCCTGGCCGTCTCGACTGCACAGCACATCCAGAAGGGGCCAGGGAGTTTTCACCGTGGCACGATTCATGAGCGTACTTCCACCACGGATCGGGGAAGGGAAGAGGAGGAGAGGGGGAGAGGGGGACGCAGGAAAATCCTTTCCCGACAAATGTGCAGTTCTCGTGCTGACGGCTAGTGGAGAGGATCGAGAGGGGATATCCTTTTCCTGCCAGCCGGCCCGGCCCGCAATTAGTCCTCCCTTGGTCCGTCTTTCTCTCTTCTCTAATGAGCCGAGCGTGTAGATCGATCGACCAGAAATCTTTGTAAAAGTTGTTGAGCGATCGACTCGTCGAAAGAGTAATTGGTTAACAATTTCGAACGAGGCTGCTTTAATATCATTTATCAAAATGATATGAAATGATGATTAGTGGCCAGTAATGATCGTTTTTTTCGTATATTACAGGTTATTCGAGGTTGCGTTCATGAATAGATAAATTATTAACGCGGTAAGTTTATTCTCAACCTCGAGTTTTGTTCATTTATTCCGATATTTTTCAGAGCGGGCTCTGAAAATGACACGAATATAACTTTATGTTCGCGTAAAAGTGAAGGGAATATCTATTTTTTAAGAGAGAAATCGAACATGGATAGTTTCGATTCGTTAAAAGAGAAAATCAATTTTCTTTGACTATGTTTGAAAATAATTTTCGCACGCGACTCGATTGATTCGCGGATGACATATAAAATAACGTTATTTTTCTTTACTTCCCCCCGAATGGAATTATATTAAATATTATTTTCAAATTGTTACGAGGAGAAAGGTTAAATTACTTCCCTTATTTTTCTTTTACGGGGATAAATAATATACGTTTGATGAAGCATATACGAAAAAAAGAAAAAAGAAAAAAAGATTTATTCGTTCAAAAAACAAATAATATTTGTAATTGAAACAAATATAAATACAAGTACGAAGATAGAATGTTCAGGCGATAGGAATGTTAAATTCTATTTTTTATAAAATAAAGAATAAAAAAGAATATTTCTTCTCTTCCATATTTTCGAAAACATTTTTACTCGATACCAAGAAACTTTGTTTCTCTTCTACGTTGGCAAACATTTACGATCTCAAAGGGGACCTGGTGCCTCGATCTTTCCAAAATATCCTCCATCCATTCACACGCCCGAATACATTTATTTTTCGAATTTCCAATACTCGACAGTATTCTCGATGCAAATCACCGAGCACGTCCGTTTAACCAGTATCGAATACCAATCGCGCTAATGATTCTAACAATCAAAATCATATTTGCTTGTAAACAATATGTAAATTTGGCCGCGACACGACACAAACGCGGAGAAGTGGGTTGAGGGTATGGGGGAGGGTGATGGAACGAGATGGAACAGAAACATTAACCGTGGCCATTCATAATATGCAAGCATTAATTACGGGGCCGGAAATGAGAGACGAAGCAGTAGATTCTCGTTTCGTATCAAAAGTATCGATTTTCAATCGGTTATTATATCGCCAACGAGTCGAGTGCTCTTCTCCCGACTGTAAAGAAAGAATCGATTTGTCGTTAAATATTACCTATACCCCCGTATATAACTATTCGAAAGTCATCGTAAAGCGAGCAACTCTCATCGAAAATTTTCCCCCGTGATGCAAATCGAAATTCGATCGATGATCCACTTTTCTTTTCCTTTTTTTTTTTTTTTTTTTTTCGTTATCCATTTGCCTCCGTTGAAAAGTCAGTCCCCGCTAAGGGGAGAGGATTCTCAAGCGATGGCGAATACGTAGGTTATCTACAAACGTTGTATGAATAAAAAAAAAAAAATAGAATCTCTCTTAATCTTTTAGTCGCGGAAAATTTTCAATTGCTTATCCATTTTTATCGGGTTTAAAAACAAGGAAGAAGATAAAATTTCTACCGTATTATATAATAGCGGATTGTCGCTATTAAAGGGAATTCATATTTACAAATATTTACTCTTAATCTTTTAGTCGCGGAAACGTGCACGGAAAATTTTCAAAAATTCGTCATTACCCATTTTTCATCCAATTTTTCCCCACCCTCTCTTCTCGAGTTTAAAAAAAAACAAACACTTGTTAGGAAAGTAACGTTCCAAGATTTGCAGAGAACTCTCGAGCGATTACGAATATATATAAGGTATTTACAAATATTTACTTGGTCGCGCACGTCGCGGAAATGGAAAACTTTCAATTCCTTCCCCATTTTTATCGAGTTTAAAAAACGGGGAAGAAGATAAAATTTCCACCGTCGCGTCGTGCATTGTCGCTATTAAGGGGGAGAGGGGTAAGGCTCGCGCGAAGATTTGCGGCGTTTTCATGGAGCCCCGAATTGGTCAGCTCCGGTTAGCTGCGAATAGGGGCGTTAAAAACGTTGAGCCTGGATTATGCGGGCCGCTCATTGCTCGCAACTTTTATCTGACACTTATGAGCGCAACATTCTGGGAGGGGGGAGATCGTGGCCGGTGAAAAGCGGCGGGCATAAATCGCGTTGGGAGGAAAAATAGTTGGCAAAAAAAGCGGGGGTTGTTCGCGTAGGTGTCCCGTGGAAAAAAAAAAAGAGAAAAGAAAAGGGGGCGATATCTTTCTTGTAAATTCAACTTTAATTAAGCGACCGTATTACACCCGGTTCCGAGTTTACTCGATGCAACTTTTTTTTCCTCCTTTTTTCTTCTTCCTTCTTTTTTTCTTTCGCTCATACATACGAACGTAGGGGGAGGAAGTGGAGCCGAAAGAAAAGAGAAATACGAAATGGGGCAAGATCGATACGAGGGAAGCAATGTTTCGCTGTTGTCTCTCTCTCTCCCTCCCTCCCTCTCTTTCTCTCTCTTTCTCTGACACATGAATATTGCAAATTTCAAGGATTTTCATGGATCGAAGGAAGGACGGGAAAATGGGAGAGGCTTGCACGAACGTTAAAGATACGCCATACGCGATGGAAATATGCATAAAGTGTGTGTATATATATATATATATACGGGCGGAAGTATATACTCGAGAGAATT